>NC_029789.2:136677604-136697915 GCF_000816755.2 Arachis ipaensis
AATTATTAATTACTTCTTGACTTATTAATTTTTTTGTAGGGTATTTGAAGATATTATCATGTTGTAACGCGTGAAAGTTGGAACCTTTTAGGCAAGTAATTTAGTCCCAATTATGCTGCTTTTGATTTGTTAATTTCTTCAGACGCCAAAACAGTAAGGCCACTTGAGAAGCATCTCTAAATAAATCTAAGCCAAATGTTATATCTCTGACCTTTTGTCGTCAAGACACTAAAATTGGATTATTTATTATTACACGCTCCTTATTACATTTTCTCTTGTATTTGTCTCTCTTTTTCATTCAAATAATATATACACCGACATGACGACTTGTGAAAAAGGTCAATCATGAATGCTAGAGCTGGATGAGAATGTATGAAGATCAGAATAAATTTATGTATATTGTTGTGTTTATATATGTATAATATTTTTATTATAAAAATTATTATTATTATGTTATACATATTTTACTTTCAATGTCAAAATTTTCTGGATTTATTACCGGTGAAGATAATGTGATTAGAAAAGAAAAAAAAATAAAAGAAAGACAATGAAAGAAGGAGGACATGAGCTGTACAGTAATAAATCTCACCACAATCAATATATCAAAAAAGTTTGTATACAAATAAAAGAATGAGTTAAAAAATGATGACTAATTTAGTTGGTTAACTCTAGTAAATATATATACCTAAGGCTAATTAACATGTATTGTAAAATTAACTTGTTATGTGAAAAATAATATGACTGCACACTAATTACACTGTCACAATTACAAATGAACAACACAATTTGAGTTGGTGACAACACTAACAAGCACCAACAAAAAGAGTCAAAGAGAGTTAGTTAGAGTTAGATATTTATTGAGAGATTTAGTTATGCTTGTGTATATACTTAGTGAGAAGTAGCTCAGCTTGTATATATGAGGATCCTGTGTCTCTAAAGTCAATTTGAATTTATACAAATGAGTGAGCTAATTAACTATATGACGAATCCAACAAGATTTGATTAGATGTCGTTGATACTAACGTTATTTTTCACCATATGTATTATGTTAAATTGTTGAGTAGAGCAAGGTAATTTAAATTCAGTTAGTTATCTTTTAAAGTCACGCACTTGCGATGATGTGTTTCAAAAGCTAAAATATCAAAACCTAGCTAGATATGCATGCTACAAAGTTAAATCCCCACACACAATTCTCACTTCCATTAATGTAATATAAATTATACATGTACTCCATGATCACAAGATCGATCTCACAAAATATATATTACTCATTACTCATACATATAGCTACATGAATTATTATTGGGTACATTAACAACATCATTGAAAAGAAAATATAGATTAATTAAGCAAGCACTTTTATGAAGTAAAACCAACAACACATACATGAAATTAATTAAAATACTAACAATAATAATAATTATTATTATTCCTATCATATGACAAAATCTATGAAAATTGGAAGTTCCTATTAGCTAAATAGTTTTGATAATCATGGCTTATTATTTGTTTCAACTTGTTTCTTGGTGGCTCCAATAAAACCACCAACACCACCAATGGCACCGGCACCACCACCAATCCCTCCAATGCCACCACCAATTCCTTTGTAAATCCCTCCGTATGCACCAACTCCACCAACTATCCCTTTTCCTATTCCGCCTCCGCCTCCATATCCACCCCCTAAACCACCACCGCCACCGCTACCTCCTCCAAAACCACCCCCTAGACCACTACCACCGTCTTCGCCACCGAATCCTCCACCAAGGCCTCCTACTCCTCCTCCTACGCCACCAATTGAGCCTACTCCAGCACTAGAAGGTACACTATCAAAGAACCATTGAGGCTTCTTCACATCCTCATTATTTGATTTCTTCATCATGCTCCTTCCATCCACATTTTGTAACATCATTCCCATCACGGACAAACAAAGAACAAGCACCGAAATCAACTTCATCATCTCCATCATAATAATAATATGACTATATGATAAGTAGCTATACATACATGCATTTATATAGTTGTAGAATGCATGGGAAATTAAGACGTAGGAATAATATATTATTAGAAAGATATAAAAAAATATGAATAGTATTTAATGTGTAGTAGGAGGGTTAGGAGAGTGTGGTTTAATTGCAACCTCACAAGTTACCTTCTTCATTCTCTTGAGAGAGTAATTGTAATATTCGTCTAGCCACATGGCTAGTAATAAGGTTTAGTTATTACATTGGCATTCATGATTATTGGCCACTATTTTCTTAGCTCCTTCCTTATTCAACCACATACCATGCATACTACTAAAGAATAATCATTACTAGCTCTGCCAAATGCTGAAGCCTTAGTGGTCCATGCTGATGACCATGCATCATGACAACTTTATTATTATACGCATGCAAGTGGAATACATGCGGTAACAATTACTACTAATTAAGGTATATTAACTTCTCTTCACACATGGCCCAACTAACCTAACATTCTCTCTTCACAAGCCTTGCATATATAAGAGGTCGTCAGAGGATCAAACTCTAACTTTTTCAATTATAAAAGTTTTGATACTATATGATAAATTTTTTTTAATTTAAATTAATAAGAGGACGCCCATAATTATATCTCTAACCGATTCATTCATACACCACTTATCTAATGTTGAGCGGGATGTAAATCCTAATAATTGAGAAATAATAAATCAGCATACAATACATTTATTACTATGTTTAAGTATTATCCATAGCAGAAACATATATTTTTACTGTGATAATTTTGCCGTGTGGTGGAACCATTTACAGGTGGCAGACAGTGATGGGGCAATAAATGACTATTGTGGATCAAGTTTAAACTTTTGGCAAGTCAAACAAAGTATGATATGGGCATGCACTACTTCAATGACATTCTTAATTTTGAGTGCATATATATATATTCTAAGAAATGAGTAGTTGGAGTTGCAAAACTGAAGAAGGTGACCCTCGCATGATGTGATTGAAAGCTAAGCAATACCCATTAGTATTAGTATCGAAAATTGTTTTATAATTTATATATGAAATGATTGATTTGGAATTTATAGTTATTGAGAGGAACCGTGAATTATATTGTTATAGCATTATCATAGTGCTTAGCTATATATGGCGATGATTTATAGCTGAGGTATATATGTGTAGTTGAGTTTGCATCTAATTTAAAGCAACCCGTAATAAATGTGAGAAGTGATCAATTCCATGAAGACATTTATGCATTGAGGCGCTGTCGCGTGATTTAATTAATTTGTTACACAATCAAGCTTGCCAGGGCACTTGCCTTGTGCATACCTTGCACTCGAATTAAACATTATTTTATAGTGATTGCTCTTGTATGTACCCTAATATTTGAGAAAGTATTCGTACTCATATTACATGGATCACTAATAATACACCAAGTAGCAAATTAATATTAATTTATATGTTCACTATTCTTCTTGCTTCTTTGATTAACAAAGAACCTCATCAGTCATCACCCATTCCTTCCCCATCGCTGCAAAACTCCCAAATTTTTAAGTGTTAATGGCGTCTATTTCTACAAAAGTCTAATTTCGCTCCTTTATGAGTTCCTTTACCAAGTGATAACATTGTCATATTCTGCCACCATTGGAGATGAAATTTAAGTTTTGAAATCGGGGATCTTTTTTTTTTTAATTTCTGGTATGTTGTCTGAACAACAAAAAAAAAAGGACAAAGAAAAACGAGACTTTTTCCGTTCGACAAATGATAACATTAGGTTTGGTTTTAATTTTAACTTCTTTAGGCTTATTTTTAAATTAGCTTTTAATGGGGGTGCAATTGCAAAAAAAATGTCTAGACAACTAGGCATATAAATTAATGTTAATTTGCCACTTGGTGTATTATTAATGATCCATATAATATGAGTATGCATACATTTTCAAATATTAGAGTATGGGAGCAATCGCCATATATATATGTCTTATTTTTTGAAAAGCATAAGATTTAGAGTTAAGATTTAGGCCGTATAAAAAGCTTCAAAAGTTTTTGTTTTTTAACTTTTGACTTATGAAAGATAGTAGTATTGATATTTGGTATAATTTTTAAATTAAATTGTAGTTTTTTAAAAAGCTATTTAAGTGCTTATGAAGAAGTTAAAAAAATGACTTCTCTCATGATAAAAAAATTTTTATTATATTTTTTTTAAAATAAACACTTTTAGAACTAAAAAACCAAATACAAAATAACTTATTTATAAGTTACTTTTAATATAAGTGTGAGAATATAGGAAGGCTAAGAGCAAACTTAACGAGTAAAATAAGGTTTACAAGGAGTTTTTAATAGGAGAGAACTTGTAGGGAGTTTTCATAAGAGGATTTTATTCTTGATTATTGAAATTATAGCATAGATGATACTATATATATTTCTGTAGCATTGTAATTGAAATATCATCAAAAATAAGAAAGAAAATTAATTCACATCATATTTTCTCATATTGTCTTTGTTATAGTTAGTGCATTATTGTGGGTAGTGTTCAATTTCATATTACTTTGTATCTATTAGAAAGTCTAAATTCTGCTGCAGATTCTACAATTGGTATCAAGAGCCAACGTTATATTATTCATTATTTGCGTGGTAAAATTCAATTTTGAATATAATGGCTTCTACTAGTGGTAATGTCAAAGTAGGCAAATATGAAATCGAGAAATTTAATGGGAAAATGATTTTTCCTATTAGAGGATGCAGATGAAAAATCTGCTTATATCACAAAAATTACACAAGGTACTGGCAGGAAAAGAGAAAAAGCCGGAGAAAATGAAAGATGAGAATTGGGAAGAATTAGATCTTGAGGCGCGGGCTGCAATAATCTTATGCCTTGAGAGGGATGTTGCTTTTTTGGTAAATGAAGAAGCAACTGTAGCAGGCGTTTGGGCAAAGTTAGAGAGTAACTTTATGACGAAGACTCTAACTAATAGGATCTACTTAAAATCCAAATTGTATACACGCAAGATGGAAGAAGGTACCTCAATTCAAGAATATATCAATAAGTTTGATAGGATTATATCAAACTTAAAGGATATAGATGTAAAGATTGATGATGAGGATCAGGCACTCATATTGTTACTTTCATTACTGAAGTCCTATGAAAATTTGGTGCAGACATTGATGCTGGTGGGTGACACTCTGACCATGGATGAGACGAGAGCATCACTTTTAGCGGATGATCTACGTAAGGTTGCTACAAGTGTAATGTCATCTCCAAATGGAAGAGAGTATAATGATCAAGCACAAGGATTGTTCGCAGCTAGAGGAAGGACTAATGAAAGAGGAAAATGTAATAAGCGTGGAAAGTCTAGGCCAAAATCTAGACTACATGCTTTAAATGTGGGGAGCCTGGACATTTTAAAGTAAATTATCCAAATAAGAAGATAACTTTCAAGAAACAAAACAATGACAACCCCCAAAAGAAAAGCAAGAAGCAAGCTACGTCTCAAATGATGAGGAGGACTGTTACTCTGTGACAGAACAATCTTATGAAATCTTCAATAAGTGGATTCTTCATTCAGGAGCATCTCACCATATGTGTCCAAATAGAAAGTGGTTTACTACCTATCAAAGCATAAATGGTGTCACAGTTTTAATGGGCAATGATCATGCTTGTAAAACTGTGGGATTGGGTACTATAAGAATCAAGATGCATGATGGAATAGTAAGAACCTTAAAGGATGTGAGACATATTCCAGACTTGCGAAAAAATCTTATTTCCATAGGTTTGTTGGAGAAAAATAGTTGCAAAATAGTTGCAGAAAATGGGGTACTAAAAGTTGTTCGTGATTCTTTGGTAGTGATGAAGGGAGTTCGTCACGGTAATCTTTATTCTCTTTTGGGGACAACAGTCATAGGTGAGTTAGCAGTTGGAATCGGTGGAAGTAGAGATCAAACAAATTGCACAAGAATATGGCACATGCGGCTTGGACATATGTCAGAGAAAGGTCTATCATTACTTTGTGGACAAGGTTTGCTGAAGAATATGAAGAAACCACAAATAAAATTTTGTGAGCATTGCGTGTATGGAAAGGCACACAAGGTAAAATTTTCTACAAGCAAGCACAAAAGCAGAGGGTTGTTAGACTACGTGCATACTAATGTTTGGGGCCCGTCTAAAGTTACTTCTAATGGTGGTTCCAAGTATTTTATTACTTTTGTTGATGATTACTCCAGGTATGTTTGGGTTTACTTCCTCAAGCATAAGAATGAGGTATTCGACACTTTTAAGCGATGGAGAGCAATGGTTGAAAACCGAATAGGTAAGAAGCTGAAAACTCTACGATTAGATAATGGCACAGAGTACACGGATGGGGCTTTCAAGGAGTTCTGTGATCGAGAAGGCATTATGAGACACTGGACAGTTAAAGAAATACCACAACAGAATGGAGTCGCTGAACGACTGAATCGTACGCTACTTGAGAAGGCACGGTGTATGCACTCTAATTCTGGGTTAGGCAGAGAGTGGTGGGCGGAGTCGGTTGCTACAGCTTGCTACATAGTGAACCGATCCCCACATTCTTCTCTAGATGAAGACACGCCTTATAAGGTGTGGTCATGGAAACATGCAGATTACGAGAAACTCAGGGTTTTTGGATGCACAGCATATTATCATGTCAAAGATAATAAGCTTGATGATAGAGCTAAAAAGGCAATCTTTTTGGGGTATCTAAGAGGAGTTCAAGGGTATCATCTTTGGAGCGTAAATGATTCTAAGTTTGTAATTAGCAGGGATGTTACCTTTGATGAATGATCTATGGTAGCTCTGTCTAAAGATACGATGCCAGATGATGGTGATGTTGGAAAAATTTCAAATACTCAAGTGGTGGAGATAGAGTCTAAATACCAACAAACAGATTCTAATAATGTTCAGGTGGAGCATCCTAATGCTACTCGAGATGATGCAGAAGATGGACTTGATCATGAGGAGATTTAACAAGAAAATGCACATGCATTACAACAGCAGCAGCATGATTCTTTGGCATCCACTAGGCCAAAGAAAAATTATAAATTCGTTCAGAAGTTTGGGTCAAACAAGCCTTTGAGACATTATGGGCAGGTAAACTTAGTAGATTATGCACTCTCGGTGGAGGATGATAAGCCGATCACCTTCAAACTTGCTATCAAAGATAAAGATAGAGAAAGTTGGTTGGTCGCCATGGAAGAAGAGATGCAATCTCTCCATAAGAACAAGACATGGGAGGTGGTCCCGTTGCCTGTGGAAAAGACTGCAATTGGTTGTAAATTGGTGTATAAAAGAAAAGAAGATCCTACTAAGTCAGATGGTATAAGATTCAAAGCTAGATTAGTAGCAAAGGAATTTGCACAAAAAGAAGGTGTTGATTACAACGAGATATTTTCTCCTGTGGTGAAACACACTTCCATAAGGGTGCTTTTGAGTCTTGTTGCTCAAGGTGATCTTGAGTTAGAACAGCTAGATGTAAAGACAGATTTCTTGCATGGTGACTTAGAGGAAGAAATTTACATGTATCAACCTGAGGGTTTCAAGGTTGAGGGTAAAGAAAATCAGGTATGTCGCTTAAAGAAATCGCTATATGGATTGAAACAATCTCCTCGACAGTGGTATAAGCGATTTGACTCCTTTATGTTAAAACAAGGTTGTTCCAGAAGTAATTATGATTGTTATGTGTACATTAATAAGCTTTCTGGAAGTGATTATATCTATCTTCTATTGTATGTGGATGACATGTTTATTGCTTCTAAGAGCAAGGCGGAGATAGATAGGTTAAAGGTTCAACTTGGTAAAGAATTTGAAACAAAAGATTTGGATGTTGCACGAAAAATATTAGGCATGGAAATTAAAAGAGAGAGATCAAGCCGAAAATTGTTCTTGAGCCAGAAAGGGTACATTAAGCGCGTTATTGAAAGGTTCGAAATGAAAAATGCTAAACCAGTAGTAACACCATTGGCTCCACATTTCAAGTTCTCTGGTAAAAAATCTCCCACAACAACAAAAGATAAAGCTTACATGGAAAATGTACCTTATGCTAGTGTAGTTGGTAGCCTGATGTATGCTATGATGTGTACACATCCAGATATTTCATAGACAGTCAGTATTGTTAGCAGGTTCATGGCAAATCCAGGTAAGGCACACTGGGAAGCAGTCAAGTGGATATTAAAGTACTTGAAAGGTACCATTGACAAAGGTTTATGCTTTAGTGGAAAATCATGTCAAATCAGCGGTTTTGTTGATTTTGATTATGCTGGTGATCTAGACAGAAGACGTTCTATGACCGGTTATGTATATAAAATACAAGGTGCTCCAGTTAGTTGGCGATCGATGTTACAAGCTACAGTGGCACTATCTACTACAGAGGCTGAGTACATGGCAGTAGCAGAAGGGGTGAAAGAAGCATTGTGGCTAAGGGGTCTTCTAGATGATTTGGGATTTCAGCAAGATTGTGTGAATTTGAGTTGTGATAGTCAAAGTGCAATTCATTTGGCAAAAAATCAAATTCATCATGCTCGTACCAAGCATATTGATGTAAGATATCACTTCGTGCGTGATGTTATAGAGAAAGGCAATATTTCTCTTATAAAAGTACACATATGAAAATTCCGCAGACATGTTGACTAAAGTAGTGTCGAAAAACAAATTCCAGCATTGCTTGGATTTGCTCAACATTATTCCATGTTAAGTATTACATGGCGAATAAAGGAACTACGTTTCGTTTGATCTTGGTAAATGGTACATAGGCAGTCGTTGTCAAGATGATGCAACCAGATACGAGTACTACAATTTTGTTCGTTCAAAATTTGAGTCAGTTTTTCAAATTGTGACCGAAGTGGAGAATTGTGAGAATATAGGAAGGCTAAGAGCAAACTTAGGGAGTAAAATAAGGTTTGCAAGGAGTTTTTAATAGGACAGAACTTGTAGGGAGTTTTCATAGGAGGATTTTATTCTTGATCATTGAAATTATAGCATAGATGATACTATATATATTTCTGTAGCATTGTAATTGAAATATCATAAAAAATAAGAAAGAAAATTAATTCACATCATATTTTCTCATATTGTGTTTGTTATAGTTAGTGTATTATTGTGGGTAGTGTTCAATTTCATATTACTTTGTATCTATTAGAAGTCCAAATTTCACTGCAGACTCTACAATAAGCATTTATTGTTTAAGTTATTTTTTTAAGAAGTGTTTATAATTTAAGATTTAAAATTTATAATTTAAAATTTAAGATGACTGAGAGTAGTAGTTGGCCGATGACAGTGGTTGGCCATAATGACAAAGTGTCAAAAACGAGAAATAATGTTGTAGTGTTCGAAAAAAAAAAGGGTTAACTACCAAAAACGTTTTCGAATTTTTCAAACGCTCACAAAAATGCACCTAAATCTTATTACCGAAAAAAATGACTTCAAATAATTTAAAAATACGACAAAAATGTCCAATAGTAAATATATATTTTCAAAAAATACCTTAGAGATTGAACTTTGATATGATTTTTTGCAAGCATGATTATGAAAATGAGATATTATTATCCTTAAAATTTGGTGACTTTTGTTAAGTATATATGATTTTTGTAATTTTTTTGTTAACAACCAATAATATTTTTAAAAAATTACAAAAAATATATACTTAGCAAAAAAATCACAAAATTTTAAGAATAATAATATCTAATTTTTTTAAACATGCCTGCAAAAAATCGCATCAAAATTCAATCTCTAATGTATTTTTTGAGAAAATTTTTAAAAAATTACAAAAAATATATACTTAGCAAAAAAAATCATCAAATTTTAAGAATAATAATATCTAATTTTTTTCAATCATGCCTGCAAAAAATCGCATCAAAATTCAATCTCTAATGTATTTTTTGAGAAATACATATTTAATGTTAGATTTTTTGTAAAATTATCTAACATTAAATATGTATTTCTTAAAAAATACATTAGAGATTGAATTTTGATGCAATTTTTTACAAGTATGATTAGAAAAATAAGATATTATTATTCTTAAAATTTGGTAATTTTTTATTAAGTATATATTATTTTTATATTTTTTTGTTAACAACCAATAATACTTTTAAAAAATCACAAAAAAATATATACTTAGAAAAAAGTCACCAAATTTTAAGAATAATAATATCTCATTTTTTTAATTATGTTTGAAAAAAATTACATCAAAATTCAATTTCTAAGATATTTTTTGAAAATACATATTTACTATTGGATATTTTTGTCATATTTTTAAATTATTTGAATGTATTTTTATCGATAATAAAATTTAAATGTATTTTTGTCGTTGAATAATTCAGGAACGTTTTTTGTGGTTAAAAAAAAAGAAAAGAGGAAGATGTTGAATGTTATAGTAGAAAAAATTTGTCGCCATATTTAATAGTGCATACTTTTTTTTTTGTCATGACCCGAACCGCCAATTCGGCCCAGATCCAAATACGAACGAAGCTCCAACTCCAATCCGATCCGGATTTTAAAACACACGGATGCAATTCAAATTGTAATCTTTATCTTCTTTGTGATGCGCTACTACCAGGTCTCCACCCATCACGTCGCAGTCGTCTATTTCATTGCCATTGCTTGCCACATTGCCGTCGCCTATATTATTCTCGTTGACCGCAACCTCGCCTGTGCATGTGTCATGATACTTGCCATCCTTGCCTCTGTCGCTTCCGCTTCCGTTTCCGCCCGCCACGCCGTCGTAGCCCGCATCACCGTGGTCGCTTGAAGCCCGAACATGCCGACATTGAAAAAGTCTTCGCCGGTTGGTATCTGTCGCCACCAGTTCTTCTGAAATGATTGCTGCGATACCCATTGCATTTTCTTCCATTGTCGTCTCTGTTGAAGACGTTTCGCCGTCGAGTTTCAATGAGGCTTCTCGCTTATCTCCCGGCCTGAAAGAAGTGGTTTGCTCTCTCTCTTCCTGTGCCGCCAGACATTGCATCACTTGTGGGCTTCTTCCGTTTTCGAAATTCACCTGCCCTGCTAAATCCGATCAGGTCCACTGTCTTCTTCTTCCATCTTCAACGGGTAGATTTTCTGTCTCTTGTTGTATTTCTTGGCCCTCGGTTCGACCCCAGCGGATACAACTACTCAAGCCCCGAGTCTCTAAAAATGCAATTTGTTTTAGATCTCCCTTCAAATTCCATGTCCAATCTGCCGATAATTCATCCGCCAAGCACTTTTTCGCCACTTGATGCGCCAAAAAGTTCCCTTCCCTTGGAATCCATGTGAAACCACTTTTGGGGATCTTTGCAGTGAGCCATTGAATATCTTTAAGAATTGGTTCTATCTCCCCAATCCTGGCCTTCGACTTCACAGCTTGGACTAAGGTGAGACTATCGGATTTTATTATTATTTGCTCTATTTGAAGATTTTTTGCTAAAATTAGTGCTCTTCTAACTGCATGTGCCTCTGCTACTAGACTAGATGAGACCTTGATCTTCTCTGTTGTTTCGGTGATGATTCTTCCTGTCCGATCTTTGACTACTACCGCTAAGGCACCCTCCCCTGTTTGCTTTTGGTATACTGCATCAACATTTGCTTTTATTCACTCTCCTTGAGGCAGTCTCCATGTAGCTTTTCTGTTCTTTCTTCTTGACTGAACTGTTGTTGTGGCTTGAGTTGTTTTTTCTATTTTGTTGGCTGCTGTGAATTCTGATTTGTTTTTATATTACTTGAGTGAGTTTTTTTTTTTCCCTCCTGTCACAATGGATAAAATAGTTCTCAATCTTAAAGTATTATAACATCACAAGACTATGCACCGCAATACTTGGTTGAGTGGCAATTATGTTTGCCTTGCTAGGAGGTGCACCGGGTTCAAATCCCAACTGAGGTTGGTTGTTGTTTAAGAACCCATGGTAGTGTGTGTGAGTGTGTTGTGTGGGTATGTGAAACATGGATGTAATGGCTAGGATTGAGGGCTGTCCAATCCGCTTGACCAAAAAAAAATACTAATCCTATAACTCCTATCTCTCTACACATTAAACATTCTTATCCGGGAAGGTTGAAGGAATTGGATACTAGAAGTAGAGGCAGGTGAAGCCATGGAAACAAGTGTTTTTTTGTGTTACAATGTGTATCCAAACCCATGTTTGTTTGGGCCGAATATGATGCAAAGAAAGCTTCAAGCTTCAATCTCTATTGTTATCTTTGGTCTGAGATTTCATGTCCATCAGTTATTTACCCAATTTCTCATAGGTCCATTTTCAAACATGCTTTCCGTTAGCCCAAATCAGGCCCATTTCTTTACCACCAACCTGGAGAGGGAGGCACAGAATGAGTGAGAAGAAAACACAGCCTGAAAAAAAAAATCCCCAATTCCACTTTACACAGAAACCCTAACCATAACCAATTCATCCCAACCGTTCCAATCTCTCTCTTACTGCCACTTTTCCTTCTACCTCTACTTTCTCAATTTCAATTCTCTAATAAATCCCCCCAAATTCCACACCTTTTCACATAATTCTCCAAAAAATTCGATTGGGGTTCGTTTCGTTCCCATTTCATGGACGACATGGAAGACGACGCAAGGTACCCTCCAAAATCCTTCCCTTTGAACCGACAGAACCCTTCCCACCGCCACAAACACCCAATTAGACCACCCCCATTCCACCACCACAACCCTCGCTACGAGGACCAAGACGATGACGATTACGACGACGAAGAAGAACACGCCGAATTCGAAAACTACGGAAACGATGTCGTTGATAACACCAACAACGAAGACGATGACGACGACTGCGGTAACGGGGGCCAAAACGGGTATTTCAAGAAGAGGAAGGTCGGGGTAGGAGGTTCCCCTGTTCCGACAGGATACGAGTTCGCGCCACGTGTCAAGTACTCATACGGCGATGATTGGTCAGAGCATGCCACGTTCGTGCTGCTTGAGGTTTGGGGTGACAAGTTCCTGCAACTTGGGAGGACAAGTTTGAGGTCTGACGATTGGCTTGAAGTTTCAGAAAAGGTGTCTGATGAATTGAAAGCTGATAAGAGCGTTGCACAATGCAAGAGCATTTTGGATAAGCTCAAGAGAAGGTACAAGAAGGAGAAAGGAAAGGTTGAAGAGTTGGGTTTGGGTTCTTGCAAGTGGGCATTCTTCAAGAAGATGGACATGTTGATGGCTTCGTCGACACGGCAAGAGTATGGTCTCGCTTGTGGCGTCGATGGTGGGGAGTATGTGTTCATGAACACAAGGGTGTACCTTAGTAGGTCCAATGGGTTTGATGAGATGAGGGATAGTCCCGGTGAGAGTGAGAGTGATGAGGATGAGGATGGTTTAGATGGTCATGGTGTTGGGGTTGGGGTTGCTTCTGCGGCAAGGAGGAGGAGTGGTGTTGGTGGTGGTGAGGATGAGGAGGAGGAGAGTTCGTTTCGTGTGCTGGCAGATTCGATTCAGAAGTTTGGGAAGATATACGAGAAGATTGAGAATAGTAAGAGGCAGCAGATGATGGAGTTGGAGAAGATGAGGTTGGATTTCAATAGAGAGCTGGAGTTGCAGAAGAAGCAGATATTGGAGAGGGCTCAGGCCGAGATTGCAAAGATACAGGATGTCGATGAGGATGAAACCGACACTTCTACCGAGAATCTCAGTGAATGAGGTTGGTTAACTATTTGACTGTAATTGCTTGCACTGGAACATGGTATCTTGTATCATTATAGGGACTTAACTAGGATTGGAATAATTCCCTAAGATGTTTAAAGAATTTTTGTTTCTGTTATAAGCACTGTTTGTAGACATTTGTTAGGATTTATTATCATATAAAAACATTATCTTCTGAAGTGATTATTATATATGTACTTTCTATGTTAAAAGAATTATTAGATCACACTGCCAAATGAAATTGACACCACAGTTACATTCTATATGAAGAAAGCGGCATGTGAACCAAGTAAAGGAAACAAAATACATGCTATCAAACACCTAAGGTGCTGTCATGCAAGTTAGATATGAGACTGTTGGTGTCCCTTTAAAGTTAAGATCAATTTCTTTTTGGGGCGGAGAAGGTAGGAAATAGTCTTTTAAATAGCAAGTATTTACAGGAATATGCAAGGGTAGATCCTGATACTTCGCATGAGAACTAAAATTAGGGTACAACTTAGATTCAATTGAAGAGATTAATCATATGTTTGCCGAGTCCTTCAGACTAAAAGGATAATGGAATACCCGAATGGTTGAATGGGAGGTTAGCATGATGAGATCGATCGATATTCAAAACTTGGGTTGTCAACCAACTTATTGGTGGTCAATGGCATGGTCTATTTGCCAGGTATAGACTAGGACTGTGCGACTTTCCTCTTAAGACAAGTTCATTGATTTGGATTTGTGAAATAATCTACTAAAGTACTAAGATGAGACTAAGAAACGATGTTACGATGTGCTTATTTTTATTCACCTAGAGAGTTTGCATTTTACAGATTAACGGCACCTTATGAATTTGCATTAGATGAGTCTTTGTATCTCTTGTTCCTGGAGTCCGGTTCATGAATTTTTGTTGGCGTGAATTCATATCTGATTCTTCAACAATAAATTGAAAATGTTTATCACAGGAATTGGAATCTTGGAAAAGGCAGTGATATCTTAATAGAGCACAGTGCAACAGCTTTGAGGAAAAGATTACCTACAAGCTGAAATGAGCTGCTACCAGTGAGGTGTTTAAACTGTTTGTATACTCTGGCAATGAGGAAATTGTTGCTGGAAATGTAACTCTTGCAAGAGTAACCTGCAATAACTTGTGGAGCAATTTTAATAAATTGCTGCACATTTATGTAACCATTTCTGTCAACATAGGTGCTTTCATCCTAATTTAAGTGATGTAAGTTTAGTATTTATTTGGTTTCACAAAACGTTCTCTATTTTTATTTTCATTGTTTTCTAATTTCAGAATTTTGTAAAGAAAAAGTGAAAACAGGGAAAGTAAAACTCTGTTTTCATTTTATATTTTTACTCCTTTTTTTTTCCGCCACAAAATCTTGAAACTAGAAAATATTGAAAATGAAACACAAATCAATCAAGCCTTAATATTGTCATGATTATTGTGTGCCAGTGCATATGTAGTTATCTACTGATTTTGAATATATAACATTATAACTGATTATTTATAGCATTTGTTTGTCCTTAAGTTTCTGTTGGATTTCAGTCTTCCTAAACATGGTAAAGAATTTACTATCTTATTTTACCATGACTAAATAATTAGAATGTTTTCACAAAAAGAAGATCTGCAACAAAAAAAGAAACATTTTGATTTCGAAATGTGATACAGTAAATTATATTGTGGTACTAATCAATAATCATTCTGTAAAACGAAATATTTTGCCTTATTTGAAAATTTTGTAAAACATAAGACTGCAGATCTTTACCAGCATTAATCAAACGACCAGATAATCCATTTTAATCACCTGAGACAGCATGGCCAAGCCTTCAAGGAAAAGGTGTATTCACATCATTTTAACTCAATAAGTTTAGTTCGTTAGACTGGATAATGTGAAGTTATATTTATATGTGGACGTCTTTTTATAGTATACAAGAAATTGTTTTATTATTATTTTTTTTATTTAGGGTTATTAGTTTATTACCCCTACTTGGCATCAGTCAAGTTTCGAATCCGGGTGCACTTATTGTAAGGTATAAAAGATGACCACTAGACCAAGGTTTTGTGTGCATACTAGGAGTGAGCACGGGTAGCAGGTACCGGCTAATTTTTTTTAATATTGATTAAATATATGTGTAATACATTATTATTGGAAGATTAGGTATTTTTTTTTTATATGGTGTTTTATTCAAATCGGACGGTCCGATTTGTTTGAAGAGAAAAATAAACTACAAATCGGAGGGTCCGATTTGTTTGGGAAAAAAAATAAACTACAAATCGGAGGGTCCGTTTTGTATTTTTTATTTTTTTTATTTTTTAAAATAAAAATCGGACGGTCCGATTTCAACATTAAAAATTTTTTTATTTTCGAAATCACAAATCGAACCGTCCGATTTGTGATTGTTTGTTAAAAAATAAAATAAAACAAACAAATCGGTGCCTCCGATTTGTACATCTCATACCAATGTGAAACACACCTCTACTCACAGTTTCTTGTTATACACTTCTCTCTCTCACACATAAAAAATAATAAGCGGCGGGTACCCGATTACCTGTCCGAATCCGAACCGAACTAATTAAATTGGTTCTGGAACCAACGGGTAATCGGGTTCAACCCGAACCAAATCGATAGTCTTTGTTAGTGATTGGTTCGGGTATCAGTTCTGGGCAATGGCGGAGCTTAATTCAGACAAGAGGGGGCCATGGCCCCCCAAACTTTTTATAAAAAACTTAGTAGTACTTTTTCAAGAGATAAAAAATAGTTCAATTGACTTTTTTTTTTTTGAAAGTAAAAGCTCAACACAATAAAGTGGAGCATGACAGACAAATACCACAAACTTATTTATTTACATGATCACAACAAAATAGTAAAAGTCCCCAAGTCATCTTCGGCATAGCCATCAACAACCAAAGGGAGCAACACCTGTCCACTCATCCACACTAGTCACGGTCATGTCGATGATCTCTTCAACACCTTTGCTTTTATTCTTAAAAATCCTCATGTTCCTTTCTAACCAAATGTTCCAAATAATCGCACAAAAGCTTCTCAGCCGCTGCTTTCGCTCCTCCTTATTCCTCGGTTCCTCTGTCCAACTAAGAAAATGCTCTTTCATCGAACCCGGATAAGACCATTGACGGCCAAATCCTGATATCTAGGCACTCCACACCTGCCAAACAAATGCGCAACCTAGAAACAAGTGATGTATATATTCCAATTCGTTATTGCACAAAACACAGACAGTATCCTCTGGACTGACAATCCCAAAGCGGCTTAGCCTCTCCTTTGTATTCACCCTGCCTATCAAAACAAACCAAGCAAATAGCTCCACTCTTGGTGGAACCAAACCTTTCCAAACGGTCCTAGTGAAAATGTAGCTGGTTACCTCCTCCGGCAGCATTTCCTGCTGCAGTACCTGCACAAATGAGTTAGTTGAAAAAACACCTAACCTATCATATTTCCACACCACTCTATCCTCTCGGTTATTTACTAATTTCACAGGTCTCAAAGCCTCATGGAGTTGACTCAGGAGTTCCAACTCCCATTGGAACAGCTCACGCCTCCATTGGAAGTTCCAGATCCACTTTAACCCATCCCAAAACCCACAGTCCCCAATAAAAGATCCACACTGGTTTGAAACAGAGAAAAGCCTCGGGAACCGATCCTTCAGAGAGCCACACAGTAACCATATATCCTCCCAGAACCGAGTCCTTCGCCCGTCACCAACCTCCATAGACAATCCTGTAACCATCTTATCCCTTATACGTTGATCCGTGAGTTGTAACTTGCAAATATCCTTCCAAGGGCCTCCTCTAGTAGGTAACGTTTGAGTTAACAGTAGCTGGTTAGGATTCAGATTATTACACGAACATACAACCTTTTTCCATAGTGGACATTCTTCCTTTTCAAACCGCCACCACCACTTAAACAAGAGTGCCGTGTTGCGAATCATAGCATCTCCAACTCCCAACCCGCCTAGCTTCTTAGGAGCTTGCACCACTTCCCATCTTACTAACGCCATGCCATTTCTACCATCTTCCTTGCTCCACAGGAATCTTCTCTGCAATGAGATCAGTTTCTCAGCAACTGCTTTCGGCATCTTGAACAAACTCAAATAATACACTGGCAGACTATTTAATACTGATTTGATAAGCACCAGCTTTCCCGCTTTATTTAACACCTTCGCTTTCCATAGCCCAAGTTTCTCCTCCACTTTGTCTATTATAGGCTTCCAGGTCTTCACTAACCTCGGGTTTGCTCCTAAAGATATTCCAAGGTATTTAACTGGGAGGGTGTCTTCCTTACAGCCCAATATGTTGCACATCCGTTGGACCCCCTGCTCACCACAATTAATTGGAATAAAGCTGGACTTATCAAAATTAATCCTGAGACCTGACATCAACTCAAAACATCGCAGAAGTCGCTTGTAGTTCTTAATAGTCTCCTCTTCAGGCGGACAAAACAGAATAGTATCATCAGAAAACTGCAGGTGTGACAATTCAATACTATCTCTCCCTACCAACAACGGAGATATGCGACCATTTCTGATAGCCTCTCCAACCATTCGATGCAGCACATCCACAATCAGTACAAACAAGAAAGGAGAAAGCGGGTCACCTTGTCTGAAATCTCTTTCCATTTTGAATGGCTTAGCTGGAGAACCATTTATCAGAACTGACATAGATGCAGTTGTCACACACTCCATAACCCACGCTCTCCATCTATGCCCAAATCCCATCTTTTGTAATACAATGTCCACAAAACTCCATTTGACTCTATCATATGCTTTCTGGAAATCTAGCTTGATTATTGTTGCCTCCTTTTTCCTCAGTTTCAGCCAGTTTACTGTTTCACACGCAATAAGTGCCCCATCATGTATTTTCCTCCCTGTGACAAATGCACTCTGAGTCTCCCCTACTAATCCCGACATGACTGCCCTCATCCTCCTAACTAGAACTTTCGAGATAACCTTGTAAACGCACCCCACCATACTTATAGGCCGTAAATCTTTGATCTCCTTCGCTCCCACGAACTTTGGTGCAAGTGCTACCCAAGTGATATTGGTGTCTGCCGGCAGTCTGGATGTCTGGAAGAACCCCATCACTGCTGCCGTGAATTCAGGCCCAATCTCGTCCCAGCATCTCTTTATAAAATTCATGTTGTACCCATCACAACCTGGGGCTTTAGATGAATCACAGTCCCACACAGCCGCTCTGATCTCTTCAGCCGATGGCAGCTCCTCTAAAGTCCTAGCATCTGTTTCATCTATCTTACCCACCAATCCATCTCTGAATCCCATCATAGGAGAATCTTCTTGATGATATAAATCCTTGTAGAATTCTCTAATAGCTACCTTAATTCTCGCTTGATTCCTGACCTGTCTGCCGTTTATCACCAGTGTATCAATCCTATTATTCCGCCTTCTTGCAGAGGCTATATTATGAAAGTATCTTGTATTTTTGTCCATCTCCTTCGCATGCCGAGACCGCGACATCTGTTTCCAATGAACTTCTTTCCTTACATACCATCTCTCACAACAAGTGACCAACGCCTTCCTTCTAGCCTCCATCGTTCCATCATACACTCCATTGCTTACCATATCATCAATCTTCTTGATTTCTTCCTCAAACCGTGTAATTTTTTTATCCATCTCACTAAAATTGTCCTTATGCCATCTTTCCAACGGGATTGTCAGCGCCTTCAATTTATCTGTGAACTGAATCTCCCCCAAACCTCTCCACTCCTCCTTGACCATGCTAAGGAAACCCTCATGTGTGAACCATGAATCAAGACTTCGAAACGGCCTTGGACCTCCCCCCAACTTTTTATCTTCGATTATTATGGGGCAATGATCTGACAGACCTCTTGGCCCTCCTCGTAACCGAGTCTCTGGAAACTCTTCTAACCATTCCACAGTTACCAGTGCTCTATCTAAACGACTGCATGACTGTCCTCGAAACCATGTGTACTTACGATCAGTGAGCGCCAGATCCACTAACTGCATATCTTGTATCCAATTCTTGAATTCTTCCGCAGTCCGAGGTAAGCTAGTTGCACCTTTCCTTTCCTCCACATGTACAATCTCATTAAAGTCTCCTAGAAAACAACACGGCACCTGACATAACCCAGCTATATAACTCAGTTCTTCCCAAACCTGATTCTTTTCATCTCTGTTATGTGCACCATAGACCAAGATAAAAGCGCAATTAAAACTAGACTTTAACATTACTCCTTCAACACACAACCATCTCTCCCCCTTATAGCAATTATTCATTTTAAACAGAGATTTATCCCATATTAGCAGAAGTCCACCTGACGCACCATCAGATCCTACATACTCCCAACCTGAACCATCTTGCCCCCATATTCTCGCAACATCAAATCTCGTAACAACCTGAAGTTTAGTCTCAACCAATCCTAACAGATTTAATCTATATTTTTTCTGTAAGTCCTTCACCATTCTCAATTTTTCGTCTCCCCGTAATAGTTCAATTGACTTAAATACTTTACTATGACTTAAAGTATCTAATAAGTTCAATAAACAACACTCTCTCTATCTTTAAGTTCAAATATAAAAAATTAGATATTTTTTATTTATTTAATTTAATATTATTTTATATTTTATTATTTATTTAATTTAATTTTTTATATAATAAAAAATAATAGAATATTCAATAAGTATTAATATTATTGTATTTGTATAATTTGATAAAAAAAATTCAATAAA
>NC_029789.2:136698022-136748191 GCF_000816755.2 Arachis ipaensis
ATATTCTAAATTTTAATATTTATCTTTCTAACTTCTTTTTTACATATTTTACAGGATATATATTCAAATTTTTATATAAAATAATAAAAAATAAAAAATTGATACATTTTTTAAGTGGAAGGCTAATATTTAAGAAGGAGAACATATAACTTTTACAATATCAACACCTATAAATAGTTCTTCTACTTTAATGAATCACGAAGAAAGTGAGATATAACCTTCAAAAGTTCAAAAAGTTACATCTGATGACTTAAACCTTAACTTTTTGGAACGAGATCTTGAAAAACGGCTTTAAATTTGACAATATCATCCAAACCAGAGAGATGAGATTAGACGAGCTTATCTTAAATGGGGTCCATATAAAAAATATTTTGATAATTATTTTTTATCGGCCCCCAAAAATTTTTTTTCAAGTTCCGCCACTGGTTCTGGGGGTACGGAACCCGAACCAACCCATGAACCCGATCATATATTAATTAAATAAAAAATTGGTGTTTAATTAAAAAATTTGTATTTCCATTAGACAAAAATTATTCACTATTAATATGTTTAGATTTTAATCATTTTATTTTTTAATGTATTTGGTGTTTAACATGTTTGGATTATTTCTATTGATGTTATTGTTGAATTTTTAAGATAAAAATTTGGTTTTTTTATGAATTTCAAAGTCATCGGGTACCCAATTACTCGAACCGAACCAATCCGTTCTTAATCGGTTTGGTTTGGTTCGAGTACATACACAAAAAAATACAAATTCGAATCAAACCGAACCGATTACAATTTAATCGATTCGGTTCTAATTTCATCTTGAACCCAAACCAAACCGACCCGTGCTCACCCCTAGTGCATACAAGAAATGTTTTATCTTCTCTCATTTTTATCAATCAATTATGAATTATACTAAAAAAAATTGGTGCATATAACATTTGTCAAAATAAAATAAATCTATGATCAAGTGTAGTAGATTGAGATTCCTTGTGTAATGAAATTATGATATCATCAAAGTACTATGAAAATAAAAATGGGAATGCACTAAGTACTACAAAAATGGCTGCATCAAACTTAAAAGAAAGAATACATAATACATTACATGATGATGATAGAAAAAATACTAATACATTACATGAGTATGAGATTGATGTTCTACATTGGGAATAAGTCATCCTTGATAGCAGGACATATCCACTGTATCTGAATGTATGTGATCTCCCACATATCATCATCTTCTTTGGGCACCAAAATCTCTTGCTCCTTCATCTGTGTTATTATCTTCTTCAACAAATGAGGTATTATTTCACTCAAACTTGATGGACCATAATGCCCCAAGTCAGCTTTCATACACGTGTCCATCCTCCTCAATATGCCTAACCAGAATGTCCTAAATCCAGGGCTCTCAGCTATTTGCCTCAATGACTGCAAGAACATATCAGTAAACAGCTCCATTGCAAGCTTAAGTGTCCCTTCCATGCTCCTCATTTCCTTTTCTGCGCCTTCCCTCCTCGAGTACTCCAGCATCTTCTCGTGAAGCTCGTCGACCATGGCGAAGATCACAAGGTTGAAGTAGTTGATGCAATTGGATGATATAAAAAGGAGTTCCTCAGCAAGCAAGAAACTCTTGTGAAGAGAATGAACTGCATGGTTTCTTATCTCTTCTTGTCTTGACAATGTTGTTCTTCTGAATGCTTCTCCAAGTTTCACAAACAGGTTCATGTTGTAGTTTGCAAGGCTTCTGCTAGTTTCCTCATTAGAGGAAGAGCTTGTGCTGCTTGATATACTGAAATTACTCCCAGGATCTGAGTATAGAGTCCTGTGCCAATGGATCAACAAGTTAACCGAATCGGCTAATATATCTAGCATCTTTTTCTTTTTATCTGCAGGACTGTTCTTAGCTAGAAAACAACCAAAAGCACAATCAATGCAAAACGCATAATTCGTTCGTGACACATGAGTTCCATCAGAAAACAAAGTGACCAACGCATCCACTCCCAAGTCGTAGGTTTCCGGATACCTCCAGGCGACTGAAAGCAAGTTTAAGAGCGATTTCCATCCGAAAGGAGTCTGCAAATTTGCAGCATAGTCGGTGACTATTCGGCTGGCTGTTTGAGAAATGATATCATGGCATGTGTCAAGGATCTCTTTATCAAGCTTCCACATTAAAGTTATGGACTTGAATATGGCCTCCTCACTTATCTTGTCATCAACTGGTTGGGAAAAGAGCTTTAGACAGATCTTGAGAAGGCCTAAAAGAGCTTTCTCAGCAAATGGGACTGGGGAGAACATTTGGAACTGAACAACTGCTAGAAGATATTCATGGAAATTTGGCCAAAACATGTGGAACCTGTGAGCATTAACTGTGGCTACTGCACTGAGTAGTTCCCAACAGAACTCAATGGTTTCTTCCTCATCGTGCTGTGTGCTATACTTTTGGCCTTTTCCGGCAGCCGCAGATATTAAAGATCTTCCAAGGCTGTGCAAGGATTCTATGGGAATGTTTGAACAAGTACTGAAGATGCTACCAATTTGGCACAGTTTGATCATCTTGATATTCCTATCCGATTCGTTACTAAGGTTTATTCCATCATCCGTGTTGTCCGGCGAAAGGAGAGTAAAGCGTTGCATTATGGTACCCATTTGGTGGCTGCTAAATCTATGATCTTCAGTAGGAGATGTAGCTGATTCAGGTGTGGTTGCTGCATCTGCAGATTGCTCAAGATCAAGAACAGATTGGGGAATCAGCTTAAGCCTCTTGAGTTTTATCAAGCAGTCTACAATGTTCTTCCAACCCCCTCTAATCCCGTTGCGAAACATGTTTGCTATGGTGAAAACAGCAACTGTTGCCAATCTAGGCTTCAAATCATGGCCAAATGTGTAGAGAGTCTCTTCTGGAGAAGCATATGGATTCTGCAATGTGGTGAATTTGCAGAAAGATGTTATGAGCTCATCAAGGGTATCTTCTAGTCCATACTGAGCAATCCTCGCAACCGAGAACAAGCCTTCAATGCATTCATGGAGCAGCTCCTCTTCATCATTATGCTCAAAGAATGATGAAAGAGCCGCAACCGATGGACCAGCAATGCAAGCAAACATATCCCTGCATAATCTGCGATCATAGTCACATTGTATGTAATTCTGTGACACTTTGGATCGGTTTATGAGCTGAATCCACCTGCTTGGTGTCATGTCTAGTGACACAGTACTTGTGTCAAGGGCAATTGCATAACTTGAAATGGACTGAAAAAGCTCTGAAAGATAATCTCTAGGCAGATCCTGTCCTGCGTTGATGGCGCGATTGTTCCTAATGAATTCTTCTTCTGTCATCTTCTTCTTAACTTGAGGATTGTGCTGATCAGTATTGAGCATGATGAGGGAATAGCAGAGGATAAGAACAGTGTCCTTGCTTGCAAACAAGTCTGATGATTGCTGATCATAGAATCTATCCGAAAAGGCTTCGAGTATGCGCTGAATCTTTTGTGACTCCCCTGGCAACAAGAAACTCTCTAGATAGAACCGAAGAGCAGTGTCAAGAACCATCCCATTGAAATGGAATGTCTCTGTGAACTCCTTGAGAACTTTGAGGTAGAATTCATCAGGGTCTCCAAGGTATTCTCCTATGATCTTCTTGTCTAGGCCGGGTGTGTATCGAAAAAAGTAAGCATACCCTTTTGGATCCGGAGGATCAGATATCAATTTAGCATGCTTCAAGTACTCTAGACCCTTCTTATTATCTCTGTTGAAATGGTTTGCAGCAATCAGCAATTTCTTCTTCTGATATTTCCTCATCCTTACATGTTCCACCCAAGTGTCCAAATCATCTTCATCTCTCTCCATGTCTTCCCAAAACGGTATATACTCATTCAATTGAACTGCATAAGCACCTAAAGGACCTGAATCATCTTTGTCAATGTTGTCTGCAATGTGGTGAATCAGAATCAATAGTCCTTCAAAGGCTTGGATTTGCATGCTTGTGGAGGAACCACTCCCTGCAAATGAATGCTTGCATAGAAGCCTGCCGAAGTCCTCGAATACGTTCCGGCAACACGGATCGCAGTCAAAGTTCACATAAGCTTCTATGATGAATGTTGGTTGTCTGCAAAAGTTTATTATTCCCTCACCTGCTACTTCTTGAATCGAAATTGAGCTTCCGAAACTTGCAAGTCTTGTTAACACGTTTAAAAAGAAAGCTTCTAGCTGGAAACGTAAAAACCTACAACATTAAAATCATACATAAATAACATAAGTAGCAACACTATACAACAAATCTTTTAATGTTGTCTGTTCTGTTCATGTGAAGCATGAAAAATTACTTATAAAGGATATAAGAATATCTAGTGTGAATGCATTGTACGAGACTTGATGCTAACTTATACTATGTTTATTTCTCAACTTTTTTTTTTATCATGACTTTGACATGTAATTTTGTTAATTTGTTTCAAAGTAAGAAAGAATATATGGATAACATATTATTATATATTTAAATTATTTACTTATTATAGACGTGAAATATACATAAGATAAATTTCATAAATTGAATACACAAAATATTTCTCTTTTGACTAAATACGTAAAAATTTATATTTAAAATTTCGTTTATTTCTTTGACTAATGAAGAATAATGAAATCTAACCTTCTTAGAAAGTGGTAGGCATTCAAGACAGTGCTGCAAATCATGGACAAGACAAAGGAACTAGACCATGAACCATAGTAAATCAAATGGTGAAACAAATCATCTTGGATCATCCTCAAGAGCCTAGGGTGCCTCCCAATAACATCCCCACTAAGTTCAAGAGCAGAATTGATCATAAGCAACGCAAAGATCTGAACATTCTCATCAGCAGTGTGAGGTAAAGTCCCATCAGGATTCTCAATCACAGACACAACATTCAACAATGAACACAAGAAATGGAATATGTCAATGGCACACTTAATCCCATAGCCAGTCACTTCCCCACCATCACCATCATCATCCTCATCATCATCATCATCGTCATCCGTTTCTGATCCAGAGTATTCCCCACTGCGGAGGTGGCGGCGGCCACCCTTCTTCTCAAGCTCTGGAAGCCTAGAAAACACAACCTGAACAAGGGACAGACCCAAATTAGATGTATATATATAGAAATACACTTTTTCTTTGTTTAGAATAATCAAACTTATTTATAGGTAATATAACAAAAAAATTTTGAGATACTAAATAAATAGTGCTATACACATAACATGATTATATATGATTTATTTGCTGTTACTAGTAAAATTTTCTGGGTTTGTATCAGCTTACCTGTATAAGCTCATGCATGGTGTACCTGGCATTCCTCTGAAGCAAATCACCGCGATTAACAGATTGCTGCACAACTTGAAAACAAGCATTGACAAGCGTGCACACAGCGGGATCACTGAGCAAGATGGAAGCCCTGTGGTGCATTGTCCCAGCAAGAACCTGAAGAATCTTCATCATAACGGCGTCCTCAGACACCGGATCAGTTTTCTCGAGTCGGCAACCGGTGATGGCGGTAACAATGGCTTCCATGCCTTCTCTGGCACCGGGCGTCCTTTCATCGAACACCTCGAACTTGAGGATCTTGAGGATGGAAGAGAGGGCGACGGCTGTGGCGGCGGCAGGCATGTCGTCGTTGAGAATGACGTCAAGGAACGGGGAGAGGTAGATAGAGGGGTCAATGCTGCGCCATTCTTGTGTAGGGTTGAAGATGAGAGAACGAAGGGACCTTAAGGAGGTGACAATGGAGGAGTCGTAGGTGTCTTCCGGGGAGGAATAGAGAGGGTTGAATTCGGGGCTTCGACGAATCACTGCAAGAACTGCACCAACCTCGGTGTTTAGCATGCATGAGAGTGCAAGTTGTTTCCGTTTTGATCTTGAAATCGACTTGCTTCTTTGGTTGTGCTGGTGGTTATAATCTTCTTCTCCGTTTAAGAAATCCATTGCTGATAACCGTTTTATTGATTTCGCCATTTTTTTTTTAATTTATTATTTCTTTTACTCAACTATGCAATAGTTAATTAAGGTGGTGACATCATTGCTTGTGCATGTGCATGATTTTTGTTGAGAGAAGAAAGAAAAGCTTAGTTGGTTAGATGAAAGGTTACATTAGATTAGAGTGATGAGAGTGGAGAAGATCGAGTACAAAGGAGAGGGGATTTTGCATGGAGTTTCGCATGTTTGAGGACACAAATAATCATGGGGAAAATGATTGCCGGAACATTTGGCAAATCACTCGTACATTTAATTTCTTCTGTTTTATTGTCTTATTTTTATATTTTATTTATTTGAAGGGGTTTTGCCTTGCAAAAATGTTCGTTACACTTAAGTTATGCTTATGCAGTATGCACATCAAACATTAGATTATCTCGTTAGTCTTCCTTGCGAAAATTATTATTGTCAACCTCCATTATTTTTATTTATTTATTTTGTTGTTCAGAGACAAAGAAAAAAAGAAAACAAGCTAAAAGAAAAGACTAGGCAAAACTGCCATCCTAATTTCTATCTAACATGGTCTTCTTGCAAGACCAGAGCAATCTCCTCATTAGGAATGACCCATGCTTTATTTAAGGTTTAGGTAATTATGATTATTAAGAAGAGTATTATTAAATATATCTAAATATAAATAATATTCATTGATAAATCCCAATATACCCTTCGCCTAACAATCCACTAATGCTAATTCCCCTGTCATTTAGTGTAAGAATTTTGCATTACTAATCAATCTCATACTTTTCGTTCGTAAATTTTTAAAATAAATAATTGAATCAAATACCTTTTATTGACAGAATAAAATATAGTTAGATATGTACATAACTTTATAATGCATATTACGGTAGAAGTTTCACATTATCTCTAATTACATACTTAAAGTTGTAAGGACTTTAAAATAGTGAATAGTTGAAATTTAAACATACATTGAGGGATGAGATGATAATTCAGTAGCCAACAGCCTTAGGGAAATATTGGCTTCAATGGCGGATTTGATTTGCTTCTTGGCAGGCTAATGAACATATATAGCCTGAATTCCTATGAAAACATTTTGTTCCATATATATATTCATATCATATGGATATAGTCCAGGTAGTGTCTACAGATTCAGAAGGTTAATCATATTGTGTACATATTAAAACCTGGTTCATTTTGAAATAAGAAAAACAAATTACCAAATAAATCATAACATTTTCCAACCACAAGATGTTTATTACTATACAAAACCGTGCAAAATCAATTTCAAGTAGTGCTGTAATTGATGTGTAGCTCCCAAGCCAAAGAAACACCCATATAAAATCCCAGAGTACATCACATTAATATATCCCCACACCAGCAACAGAAGATCACATCTCACCATGTAATGAGAATTTTCTAAGCGCTTTCTGAGCTCCTTTGGACAGCCCTGAAAAAACATTATATTTTAACATGAAATAATGGACCTTTAGATTTGATATGTATTTGAGAATAGATTGTTGTTCACCTCTACTTTCATATATAACTTCCTTAGGCGACACCTAAACACCAATGCCCAAAATTAAATTAGCTAAAAGTTTTACAAATGAGTTACAATTCATGAAACCTATACCCTAATTATAAAAGTGAAAAATAGGTAATTAAGATGTCCCAAAACATACTTGCATCAATAAAGCTCCCAGAGCAGAACATGATGCATCATCATCAATGGAGCCAACCCAAAATCGAAGACGAGCACAATCAACAAAAGCAAATCCATACACAACTGAACCATCATCCAAGCTGGTACTACCCTGTAAATTTTTCAATTTATCACCATTTAACAATTCGAGTTACCAACAAAACTATCTATGCATTAGGTATACTTATAATAGCTTGCAAAAATTAATAACTCAGCAACAGTGCAAACCTCTTTTATTGCAAGCAGATGGTTGGCATCAGGCCCAATATTACCCTCCACAGTGGTTGATGGAGTGATGACCTGAACTAATTTTCTTTGAATAACCTGAAAATATGATGACAGTCAGTAATACCATGCAAAAAAGGCAATCTAAATTTGCACGTTGCATAAGATAATTTGTTAGAACTCAAAAGCACTAAGGATAATGAATAAATAAAATGATATATACAGATTTATCTTAATTCAGTTCAATGTCATGTTTTCTGCTGCAATATCACTACATCAGGTAGGAAACAGTTTCCAACACATACAATAGACTGAGACACAGGAAATTCAAAATGTTTGAATGAACATGAATTTATCCACATCTAGGGTAAAAAGCTATGAAGCAAAACTTTCTATGTACAACCAAAGAACAACGTCATCTACAAGAATTTAGCAAAGCCAACACAACTGTAAGCATGGAAAAACTTACAGAGTTGGCTCCTCTAGCCTTTGCTTCTTCAGATGTCTCCAACTGCTCCACCCTTCCAACCTTGTATCTTCACAACGAAAGAAAAAACTCAAAACAGGGCATACTAAGTCCTCAATTCATTAGCTAGGAAATTGATATGCAACATGATTAGTAAGATCATATCATGCAATCTATCTGGAGTTAGCCATACTCATCTATGTGCTGCACGAAATCTCCACTTCAGATGTACATTACATTTAATCAAATCAACTTTCAAACAAAATCTCACTCTATCCTTAGTACTTACCCCCGAGCAACCAAGTTTTGAACAGCATCATCAATCCCACTTTCAGATATACCAACCTGAAGTAGCAAGTAATAACAACTCTCTTTAATCTTTAAGAGGTAAACAAGTAGGAAAGTAATAACCAAACGACTATACACGACAAAAGAGTTGACCTGTCGACATTTTCCCACACCACTTAATGTTATTTTCCAATCAAGCTCCTTATGGCCAATTTCAGCATCCATTTCATAGAGCTCATAAAACTTCCCCTGTGAATGCCATTAATTATGGCAGACTACTATTAATTGAAGGTAATGAATACACAGTAAATCCTCAGAATTAAATGGTATTACGACATCAATAGTCAAAATACTTCATGAACTAACCACTTTAAAAAATAGCAGAACATCCATGTATTTACACTTGACACTCCAATACTGTTTCTGTGAAGCTGACATCTTTTTCAAAGCATCCGGAGGTATATAAAGTGTTGTCCTGTCGTACAAAGGATCATTGGGCCTTCTTCCACTTGCATCCTTGATTCGAGAAGGATCAAGCCACTCAAACCTGCTAGCCACTTCTGCTTCCTTCTTAGTCAAGTTCAGTGATGGTGAATCCTCAAGAAATCTGACTCGTTTACCAGAATCCATCAATGAACGAAACTTGGATTCATCATCTCGACTTCGCTTAGCATGAGAAGCAAGAGGCTGCATCCCTGGTGTTTCAGGCCCAACAACATCATCATTAATTTCGATAGGCTTTAACTGATTTGCCTTTGCCTTGAGACTTACAGCAGTATTTTTCACCATAGGTTGAAAAGCTCCTTCATACTCCTGATGCTGTCCTTTACCGTTAGCACATAATGGTGAAGAAGACTTACACAAACTGTCATCTGATGACTGGCTCCTGCAAAAACATTAGCACACATAAGATCATTGTAGTGGCAAAATAACAAAAATAAAAATTAATTAAATTAAACAGCATTTTCATTTAGAAATTTCAGTTCCAGCAGTATTGTATGTTCGGTATTGTTTAACTTGCTAGAGAATAAAATTCCTTGGAGAAATCAAATTGCTTCAATTTACTATGTTGCAAAAGTTTACCGAATAATCCAAAATATGATGATTGATCATCATTCTCAAAGTGAAAATTCACATGCTATTTTTTTCCATTCACCTTTCACATGCATTTAGTTCAGATAACAAGTTGACACTTCTGTTAACTTACATTTTTTCTATTTTCTAATAAACTTAATGGAAAAAGAAAACAACATAAGAAAATAGAACGTCGAAATAAGCACATTTCATTTTTTTTCTCTCGCATTTTGGTGAAACAAAACCCTAAGGGGAATGACCGAATGAATGACTTGTACCTATGACTAAGCTTATCGCCGTCGCTGACAAACTTGTGCATGATGCTCTCAAAGAGGTTAGGAGCAAAGCCATTCCCGCTCGAAGCGAAGGTCGCCGGTAGAACCTGACGCGGCACCTTCTCCGGCGGCGTGTCGGTTCCTCTGACATCTTCTACCGCCGGCGCTGGAGGATTGACGGCGGCCGTGAAATTACGGTCGTGTTGACGGACAGACGAATCGGTAGGTCGGCGCTCACCGGAAGATTTGTTTTCCAGCGAGGCTTTCTGGAAGAATGAGAGTATCGATTTCTGGCGATTCATCGTTGAGGTGAGAATGGGAGAGTGACAGAGAAAATGTATGAAAGGGTTTAAGCTTTACGGTAGAATTGTGTATATTTGAGACTGTGCAGTAAAAATTTTTGGCGCCAAGGGGAAGGTTTAGCGCTCATTCTCAACCTGTTAAATTGGGTGTTCCAAAAGACCAAAACTATAAATTGCTTTCTCGGTTTCTCCCTTTCTGTTTTCATTTCTTTTTTTTTTTTTTCTTTTTTTTTAAAAAGAAAAATAAGTCCCTGCGTCAACAACAGTTTTGCTTAACTTTTACCCAGTTTAGAGACTATAAGGCTGTGTTTGGTTTATGTCTTAAAATTATAAAGATATAAACACAAATATATAAGAGTACATAGATATAAAAAGTCATTAATTTTATATTCTGTTTAATAATTAAGACATGGATAGAATAGAACACACCATTTACAATTTTATTAAAAAGTCAATTTTATCTTATTTATTCTAGTATCACCATCACCATTTCTGCTTTTTCATACTCCTTCAAAATCATCACAATTTACTATGGCATCATCATCTTCAAAACCAACACAGATCTTTTTTAATTTTTGGTAATTCTTCATCCAAAATAAAATCAACCTTATAAGCATAAAAAATTTATCCAAAATTGCTAAAAATTAGCATAACAAACACAAATCTCTATCAATTCAAATACAGAATAATTTATCACCTCATCCATGGCAAAAAACACCACAAATAAAATTTAATCCGAAATTTAATATTTATAAAATAAACAAAAATGCTTCAATAACATTCTAATCGAATAATACAAACATTCAAATATTTTATTAAAAAAATTTTAAAACAAATACAAATTGAATCTAAAGTAGAATAAGGCAACAAAGTAAATGAAAAAAAAAAGAAAGAAGTGGAGAAGAATGAAAAGAAGATGAAAATGAGGAAAGATGGAAGAACATGACAAAAAAAATAAAGAAGTGAAGAAGAACGAAAAGAATATAAAAATGAGGAAAGATGGAAGAAGGACAGGACCGACGAGAAAATATCATATCTGTAACGAGATTTGTGGTTGCTTCTGCTGTAGATCTGCAGTTAAAGAGAATAAGAACAAAATGCGAATGGGGGAGAGCAGCTTCGTTGTTACGACAGTCGTTGTTGATGCTGATCGAAGGGTGAGGCAGAGAGACTTTCTTATTTGCTGAGACGCTACCTGCAAAGAGAAGACAGAAGACAAACAGCGCCGCCAAAGAGAGGATGGAAGCGACGCCATTGAAACCCAAATCGGGCAACAACAATGGAGGCTGAGAGAGGAAACGAAGAATGGTTGAAGAAAAAAAAATTAGGTTGAAGGGATAAAATGGTAAAAATTTTCCGTGTCTCAACTTAAAAATGAGTATCTCAGCTAATTGGAAAGACACAAAATACATGTTTTTTGTGGGTATCTCTGTGTCACCGTGTCTCTCTTAGTTTGTGTTTCACAGACATCAACCAAACGGTGCCTAAGAGGCTCCTTTTTCTGTCTTGACTCTCTAAAGAAGGGGGAAGGAAAAGAAAAAATTACTCCGAACAAAAAAAAAGATTTAGGCTATTTTATATTCTAAAAATATATTTGGCTAAAGAATTTTAATATGGAATAAAGATGTATATTTTTGCTGGAAATGGAGGTTTTGGTGTATATACAGGTGGGTAAATGTTGCAGAGGTGCAGGCACAACACGCAAGTAACGTGCTGATTCAGCACGCACCCAACGTGTTGGACACTTGTCTAAATCAAACGCAACATGCACCATCTGTGTTTGACATGTGGCAGCTTGGCAAGCAACACGCATGCTGCGTGTTGTACACGTGGCAGATGCTGGTTGGATGGCGTTGCAATACGTAACCTGCAAGGTAAGTCTTCTGCCTATAAAAATCGAAACTCGTAATTATTTTACTTCATTGTGAGAGAGGTTTTTTCCTCCAGGATTGGTGTGATGGAAGGCACTGCAAATATAGTGGTTTACTACAACGGTGAGGTCATACGAAATACATATGAGGGATGAATTTTGCGTATGAGAATACATTTTCATCTGTGGTTCTGGGCACTATAACGTTCGCAGAACTACAGTACGGGCTCTGTCAAAGCATAGAGACTGATATTTTAAAGAAGGTGACCAACATTCTCTATAGGAGTCCGGTTGTCGTATTTGGCAGCCTGATATAGTTTGAGATTATGCCAATCGTCGATGAATCATGTATTCAGCAGATATTTCATATTCACCAGCAAACTTATAGGTGCAACACCTGAGGATTGAGTTATATGTTGAGTTTGAGCATATAGTTGCGGATGAGGTTCAACATGACACAGATGTGCAAGATGACAAGATGAAGCGTACTTGGAAATGAATAATGATAGCGATGAGGAGTTTGAAGCTACGTACGAAGCTGGTAATGAGGACGACAATGGCAATGGGCGAGGTGAGGCAATGGCGGAAACTTTAGTAGTTCTAGCCGCAGTTAGTCAACCAATAGATGTTCCACCTTTTATGCGTAACTTAGATCTTGACGACATGCATGCACCGGAATTTCCCGAATATGCAAACATAGATACGTGAGGAGTGAATAGTATGTTTACTTGATTTGGTTTTAACGGATCGATAAGCGACAAATTTGTTTTCTTATAGGTGTTGCTGATCCTGAGGATAGGGAGTTTAGAATCGGAATGCAATACGGTTCAAGAAAAGCAGTCATTGTGGCAATTCGGAGTTACACTATCTCCAGAGGAGTCGATTACGTTGTTTATGAATCCGAGCCACAGACGTTCTATGCAAAGTGCAAGACTGATGGACGTGGGTGCAACTGGCTTATCCTGAGCCAACTCGATACAGAAGAAAGCCTGTTGGGAGATTTGGAGATACAACGGGAGGCACACGTGTTCCATGGGAATGATCTCACAGGATCACTCCAAGTTAGACTCAGACATGATTGCTGAGGCTATGATGCCATTGGTTGAATCCGACCCATCCATAAAGATCAAATCTATAATTGCGGAAGTCCAGACAAGATTCAACTACACTATTAGTTACCGAAAAGCTTGGTTGGCAAAGCAGAATTCGATAGCCAAGGTTTTCGGTGGGTGAGAAGAATCTTACCAAACTTTGTCGTTGTGGTTCTTGGCAATAGTTCAAAAGATGACTGGTTCACAAGTTCAAATAGAAACATGACCCTTTGTATAACGGGAGTCAAGAGGTGGACGATGTTAGGATACTTCATCAGGTATTCTGGAGCTTCAATTCATGCATAAGAGCTTTCAAATATCGATGGTTCAATACTTCTTCACGTGGGCATATGCTGTCGACTTATCCGCGAAGAGGGTGGTACGCAGCAGACAGAAGATGTGACGCCGAACATAGCACTTAACAGACTCCCATGTATCTAAAGACTATGTGTCTCTAATATGGCGAACCCATAAAAGCTTTATATAGCTTTTGGATGAACTGCTCACAACGGGTTCACTGTCGAATATCGCGAGGCACTGGGTGACCAAGAAGTCGTGACTGCTATCGGTCTAACCGGTCACAACCTCTCCATCAATAGGTACGCCGAATATGCGTAACATGTCCTCCAATGTCTCTGGTCATCACCTTTTCACAAGAGCAGATAGCATCGCGGAATGGCCTCTGATCACTCCAACTCTCGAGAGCTGGTAGAATCCGGTGGTTCGTAAGGCTTGGTCAACCGCCGGATGCCACGTCTCTGGTTGGTCAAACTTACGGGGCAGAAGATTCCTATTAGCCTAGTAAATTTTAACCACAAAAGAAATTAATTTAATAAATAGCAAAAAGAATAAATTAATAACAGAAAATAAAATAAATAATAATTACAAAAATTCAAATTTCTTATCATTCATATTCATATTTTTTATTAATTTTATTAATAAAACTATTTAGAAAAAATTATTCAAATAAATAATGACAAACTACTAAACCAATGCTAACCAAATAAATACTAACAAATTAACCAAAAATAATAAACTTACATAGTTAGGATGTCCAAATAGTTGATGATATGATCTTCTGCAGACGTATAATTGTGTACCATTTTAGATGTTCTAATCTTACTCTCAACTCTAAAACTAACTAATCACCCCTAACTAGGGGCAGAGTTAGATGAAATATTAGAGGGGGCCAAAAATATTTACATAATAAAATAAGACTAGAATAAAATTTTAATGGAGGTTAAATTAAAATTTATATATAATTTACATGTAAAAAATTAAAATTAGGGGGTCATTGCCCCCTTTTGCTACTATGTGGCTCTGCCCCTGCCCCTAACACAATAAATAAAACAAAATAAAAAAAAAAAAACCGTTGCTGCTGATGACTATGGCTTCATGAGATGAGAGTGTATGGTGATAGCGAATGGGGGAACGAAAATGATATGAAGCCAAGCCTCACTCTTCCTCCGTTTTTATACACCGAAACCAAACTAAACTATAAATGACACCTGTTCCCAGAGCAAGGCTTGCCTCTTGCATGGAGACAGTAGTCAACACATTACTTGCATGTTGCCGCATGGCCGACACGTGGCAAAAGGAGGTTACCACGCACCCTACATGTTGTTTGGATGGAGACACATGGCTTTCACGAATCTCTGCAACAGGTAAATGCATGTTGCTCTGCAGCTGCTACGTGACGAATCTCTGTTGGAAATCTCTGATAAAGTTGCTTTGAAAATTTGCGCAGAATCTCTGCTATGTTAACACGGAACCTGCGTGTTGCCTGGAAACACGACACGTGGCAAATCTCTGTTGAAAATCTCTGATAAAGCTGTTTTCATTTTACGAAAAGCTAACACAGAATCTATGTGTTGAGCAGTATTTTTGATACCTCCACATCTCTGTAAAATACTTAAAAGGTGCAAAAAACTGAAAAGTGTAAAATAAAGATTTTGAAAAGTAAAACTGACTGAAATCAAAATAGTTTGCATTGAATTTTAAATCAAGCAATTAAAATGCCTCCGACTGGATCAAAGAATTTTTTGACATGAAAAGTAAAGGTATTGAAATGTAAAATTGACAATGAAATTAAAATATGCTCTGAAAATAAATTAAACGGGAAAAGAAAAAGTTTACAGAAATTGTAAAATTGAAAAGTAAAGACAATGGAAGGAACCCTATAGAAATCAAACTCGAATGCAGACTCAAAAATTCGCTGGGGATGTGAGTGTGCTTGAGTGTATTTCTGGAGAAAAGTTCCAACTCATGTGCCGTACTGCTTCCTGTTATTTATAGCCCTCTTTCCATAACTGATCATTAAAGAATTTGTGCCCCTTTGCGTGCGCAGATTAAGGTAACCGTTCCCACTCTTTTGCCCAAGAGCGTTACCAAAAAATCCTTAATTCAAAGAAGGCCTTCGATCCCCTCCATTCGTGTAACTGCTCGATTTACCAAAGTATCGAAATCGAATCTGTGCCAAATAATTTCCACTTAATACTTGCACGTGTATCTCATTTAGTCCCTGCTTCCATCTCGACACTTTACCAACTTTTTCGAATCGGCTTAATCTTTCGAAAATAATTATTTCGATTAAGAAATTGCCCCCTAGGATTAATGTGTTTGCTTTCGAAGCCACTCCTTGGAAGATGAAACACTTAATCCTAATCCAGTCTTCAATTACTTGAACCAGTCATAATTGCCATTTACCTTTTCCATCAATTCTGACCCGTTTGACACGTCTCCCACGATTCACAGTCTCTCTCTCCACCACTTCGCCTTCTTCGCAAAGTCACCTCCTTTCTCTTTGAATTCTTTCTGCAATAACGGTTAAGCAAGAAAAACCCCCTTTAAATTCAAACCTCTCATCTTTGCTTAACTTTCTCGAATTCTTATTCTCTCCACATCTCTTGCATTTCTCTTTCTTGTGTAGCCTCTATTTTCCATTCTTTGTTTTTCTTTGCTCATCAATGGCTGCTTCTTCATCTCACGTCGCTACTCAAGACAAAGGTAAACGTCCTATGATGCAACTACCAGCTCCTCCGGCCTTACACGTACTGAACCAGGTCAATGATGAAGTCATTGATAACCCACAATTCCAAATCGATGATCCCAGAATTCTTATCCCTTTCATTGTAGGTGATGACACCCATTGTTTTATTGGTCCCATTGAAAGTTTAGAAAGGGCGAACAAGCGACTCCCTTACTTCCCCAATGCTCAAGGGGAAGACTTGTTGATTAATCAGGACCTTGACATCTCCTTTTTTACCAATAAAAAATTCTTCATGAATAACCCTAAAATCGCCCCTCGTGGAACTGACTTTTTGGCCTGGCATGAGCGTCTTGCACCAGTGAAGAACGCTGCCTGGGGGGCTCTTGGGATTCAAGATCTTCTATGACTTTCTCACTTTACTCCTTTAACACATCCTTAGATGATTGGGGCCATAACTCATTTCTAGAACAGGACTACCAACAATTTTTACCTTCCTTGTGGGATAATTGGTATGTCACTCCTCGATGTAGCTGCCATCACAGGGCTCCCAATTAGCCCTCCGGATCTTACTTCTGATATGCAACCTAAGCGACAGTACATCATTGCTTCTATGACTTCCTACAGTGACTTCATTGCTCACCATATGAGCGCAGAGAATGACCATGTTACAGATGATGAACATGTGACCTTTTTATTTTATTGGTTAAACGCAATAATCTTTTACTCTCGAAGTGTTTAAATGCAGAAGCTTTTCCTCCCACTTGCTGCCCTCCTTTATGAAGGGAACAACTTCAATTTGGCTAAGTTACTTCTAGGGCATATTTTCGAAGAGTTTGGCCAGTTTATCAACTGTCTTCGAAACAATTACTTGATTAGTACGGGAGGTCCTCTTTGGCTTCTCCAACTCTGGCTAAATGCCATTTTCAAAAAATATATGATAAAGCCTGGAGGTGGTGTTTCAGACAAACAGCATATCGAAGGCTTTCGACTGGCTAATTTCAAACAAAATTTTCTAGAAGCTCAATCGGATGAAGATCGATTTTGGGCTGTTTTTTTCCCTTTTCTACTCTTGTAAAAATTTCCATAACAAGGACCTCAATTTCACCCTTTTTCTGCGTCGAAATTGTGGTCCTTCCTGGCTCGAACGTCTCCTCTTCCCTAATGACACCGAAGAGAGCGAACTTGCCAACAGGAGTTGGGCAAGCCTACTAGCTGTGCAAGTGATCCCAACAGGGCTACCTCAACACAAAAAGGAACGTTTCAAAGCCACTCTGTATGCTCCTCACTATACAGCCAGACAACTCGGCTTCTCCCTAGCTATCCCAACTCTACTCCCCAAGAACAGCAAGCCCTTTTGCCATGTCACTTTAACTTCGAAGAAAGAGCTTGATGTTTGTCTCTTGAAGAATCAACAACAAAGAGAGGGCTATAATCATCTTGTTTATGATCGTAGCTCATTCATTACAAAATCTTGCTTTGATTGGTGGGCTACTTATTATTCTAAGTACAGTCGTACCTTAGAAGAAATTAAGAGTTCTGTTATCCGAGCGGTTCCTACTGTTGAGGGCTCTCCCAAGAGGCCTCTGAAAAGGAAAGCAGAAGCCACAGCTTCTTCACGACAACCACCAAAGAAAGGTCGACGGACTCCTTCGAATACTTCCAGAAGGGTAACTATACTTTATTTATATATATATACATTTTAACCAAAATTCTTCGAAAACCACATTTGCTTGCAATCCTCTTAATTTCAATCTTTCTTTAGTTACATTTGCAACCATCAAGCGAGAGCGCTTCTGATGATAGTGAACCATCCATCCAAAATATCCTTGCTGCATCCTCGAAGTCGGATGATGCGATTGATTTGGATTCGGGCTCTCAGTTGATTCGAAGACAAAGACCCGTTCCGGTAACATTATATTGCCTTTGAATATATTAATTTAATCAGAGTAAACCTCGACTGATGTATGTTGTATTTCAGCCTGTCACTGCTGCTCAATCGATCACTTCATCTCTTGCGCCTGACCAACCATTTCAACAACATCAAGCTCCTCTAATTTTAATTGAGACCCAAATAGTTGATTTAACAGAATAACATGCTCACCATTCTCCAACACAAATTTTAAATATCGAACATTCTTCTCCACCAAACCAAGTTGAAACCTCTACCGGATTCCAGGTGGCTCCTGATTCTGACTCTCCTTCTCGAGTCTCTGAAACTATTGCTCATGATTCAAATTCTCCATCCTGAGTTCTGGAAACCATCCCTTCACCACAAAGAATTTCTAGTCCACCCAAGGATGCTGAACTTCCAACTCCTCCTGATTTAGGATCTGGAGATCTGGGTATAGTCTCTGAATCCACAGATGCTGACCTGATTACACTAGTTACCATCCTGAATCAAGTTGTTCAGGAGGATAAGGTGCCCATTTCTACCACTGCACTTACAGGTCCTTCTACATCCAATTTCCCGCCTGAGCCAAGTATTGATGCTCGAGAACAACTTTTGGCCCTTCTCAAGCTTCTGGATCATCCACCCACTGAATGGACAAATAATGCAGCCTTGAACTCAATTCTGTTTGATGTCCTAAGTTCATCTCTTGAACTTCAGGTTCCATCCCAACACTCTTCTATAATCAACCAATTCATAAAGGTTGCTAACAGGTGTGTATCTGCCCAATATAAGCTACAAGAGGTCAAAGATAAAGTAGCTAAAATTTGGTCTGAATCATATAGCTACACTACAGCTCTCCAGCCCACAAAAGCTTCCCGTGAAGAATTTGACTTAAGAATCTCTCAAGCCTTTTCTGCTCAAGCTTATTATGATAAGGAAGAAAGAGAACTTGAAATGGAATTGGCTCGAATCAATGAGAAACTTGCCAAAATTTGAAAGAGGGAGGCCGATATAGCAACACCTCTAGCCACTATCCAACACAAGAACCAAAAGCTTGTGCAAGAAATCCGTTCTATTGAGGCCAAACAAGAAGAATGTGAAAGCAACTTGGCCAGGCCCAATACGAAGAATATGAGCAAATCGAAGCACTTTCAGCTCTGGATAGTGAAAGAGTTAAGTTACATTCAGACTTAGCAGAGCTTATGGCGCCTTACCTTTCTCCTCCTTAGGATTCAGTGCTTGTAATGATATTTTTTATATCTTTAGACTTATGCATTTCAATTTTGAGTTAACAAACAATGATATTACTTTAAATACTTTCTGTTTATTGACTTGATTACAGTTCCAGATTCAATATCTTTGATTCGATATGTGTTTCCGAAATATAATCCAATCACTTGGAAACGACCTTCCCAAGTATGGGACCATTTGCCAAGAATTCTCGATTTCTTTTCCATTGAAAAAATAACTTTCAAACCCAACTCACCTATACTGAAGCATTTTTCTTTTACTTGATGGTTGTAATTTCGGGCAACATTTTCTTTTTGTCGAATTACGTTCTCAAGCGCCAACATACGCTCCGAGTCTAACTCATTCAACTCATCAAACATTGTATTCTAATAATCATCGACTGGAAAATCGTCTTGCTTTGACATTCTTAAAGTATTAAGATTGATTTCTAATGGTAGCACTGCATCATGGCCATACACTAATTTATAAGGTGAAGTACCTATCGACCCTCTTGGTGAATTTCGATAAGCCCATAGTACTTGGCTTAAAGTTTCATGCCAAGTTCGAGGTCTACTCCCGATTTGTTTTTTTTATCAAATTAATCAAAATTTTATTTACTGCCTCAACTTGGCCATAGGCTTGTGCATAATAAGGGGTTGAAGTAACCATATTAATATTTCTCGAAGCTGCAAAATTCTTGATTCACTGACCCGTGAACATAGTCCCTTAGTCAATACACAATGTTTGAGAAATTCCAAATCGATGGATTATATGTTCCTCAATAAAATATATTATTTCATTTTACCCAGATTCTATTAAAGGAACTGCTTCGACCCACTTTGTAAAATAATCTATTGCTACCAGAATAAATTTATGATGTTTCGATGAAGGGGGATGAATCAATCCAATTAAATCCAGAGCCCAACCTCTGAACGGCCATGGCTTAATAATCGAATACAACTCAGATGCTGGGATCTGTTGTATCGACCTATGCCTTTGACATTCTTGACACGCCTTTGCGTATTCGATACAATCTTTGATCATGGAGGCCCAATAGACATGATTTCGACATAGTACCCATTTCATTTTCATCCCAGCCTGATGAGCACCACATATGCCTTTATGGACTTCTCCTAAAATAATGTCTTTATCATCTTGACTTAGACATCTCGAAAGGCTCCCATCGACTCCTTTCTTGTACAACTCATCAGCCATTAAGACAGAATTCATTGCTCGCAATTTTATCTTTCTATCGACTTGAGTGCTAGGATTCTTTAAATACTCAACAATGAGTTTCCTCCAATCATCATCTTCCCAATCATCCACACATAGAACATCTCTTTCATCCACAGGCACCAATATTTGGCGGATATTTGCCAACTTTCTTAGTGTTTCTGGGCCTATCTTATACCTCGAAGCAATTTGGGCCAACTCATTAGCAATTTCATTCTGGATCCTTGGGATATGGACCAGTGAAACTTTTCGAAAAGAAGTTAACAATTCCCAAGCCGTTGCCAAATATTTTTGCAACCTCTCATTGTTACACTTGAACTCTTTTGATAATTGTTTTAAGACCAATTATGAATCCCCTAGGATTTGGACTTTCAAAGTACCTTTCCCAATTAAAATTTCCAGGCCTAAAATCAAAGCTTCATATTCTGCCATATTATTCGAGCAAGGATACTTTAGCTTGAACAAAAATTCTGATGGGATTCCTTCTGGTGACACAATGAGAATTCCTACACCATCTTTGTGCTTCGATCCATCAAAATATAACTTCCAATGATCAACTTTAACGTCGAGTACATTTGTCCCTTGGTCATTCAGATTGTTCGAGTTATCAACTAGAAAATCAACAATAACCTGGCCTTTCACAGCTTTTGCTGAGACATACTACAAATCAAACTCTGTCAAAGCTAGCATCAATTTCCCCAAACGACCTCGTAACATTGGAAAACTCAACATGTGTTTGACAAGATCAGTTTGTGCAACAACTTTCACAGGTTTAGCTACCATGTAACACTTTAATTTTATGCACGCATTGTATAGGGATAAACACAATCTTTCTATTGGGGAATACCTTACCTGATATCAGTCGAAACTCGACTAAGGTAATAAATTGTCCATTCATGTCCATTCTCATTATCTTGGGCTAGCATACACCCAATTGTGTTTGTAGATGCTGCAATGTACAGTTTCAAGGGCTCATGTGGGCGAACATTTGCCATTATTGGAGCCTTAGATAAATAAGCCTTTATCGACTCGAATGCCTGTTGATGCTCATGTGTCCATTCGAATTGTGAATCATTCTTTAGTTTTACTAAAGGTGCAAATACTCGAGTTCGGCCAGAAAGGTTCGAAATAAACATTCGAAGATAATTTACTTTTCCTATGAACGATTGCACTTCTTTTTTCGATTTAGGAGAGGACAATGCTAATATTGCATCAGCCTTACTCTTATCGATTGCAATTCCTTTTTTGTGAACAACAAAACCTAAGAAGTTTCCTGCCGACACACCAAAGGCACATTTTAAAGGATTCATTTTTAATCCCTTTTTTCGCATAGTAACAAACGTCTTTCTTAAGTGATTAATGTGTTGATTCACTGAATTTGACTTGACCATGACATCATCAATATATACCTCCATAAATCTCCCGATATACTCATGGAATATGGCATTCATTGCACGTTGGTAAGTTGCACCAGCGTTTTTCAAACCGAAAGGCATAACCACCCACTCATAAGTGCCTAATGCCCCGGAACAACGGAAAGCAATTTTGGACACGTCATCTTCTGCAATGAAGATTTGGTTATATCCTGAATAACCGTCCATAAAACATAAAATTTTATTTTCTGCTGCGAAATCGATCAACATATCTGCTATTGGCATGAAATACTCATCCTTCGGGGTGGCATTATTTAGATCTCTAAAATCAATACACACCCTTAATTTTCCATTTTTCTTCATTACAAGAACAATATTCGAAACCCATTCAACATAACGTGCGGTTCGAATAAATTTAGCTTTAATCAACCGTTCTATTTCTTCCTTAATCTTTTGATTGATTTCTAGAGCAAAACGTTGAGGAGTTTACTTCACAGGTCGAGCATTTGGTTTCAACGCTAATCGATGCTCTACAAGAAAACGATCGAAACCAGGCATCTCATGATCATCCCAAGCAAAACAATCTTTAAATTCATGTAAAAGACGAAAAAGTTCAGTTCGAAAAGAATCTGCAACATCTTTACAGATATGAGTAATTCGAACATCATCAACAGATCCCAAATTAATTTCTTCTAAGGGATCTTGGGATTCAAACCCTTTTAAGTGATCCTCATCTTTTACTGAATATTTTTCAAAACCCAAATATTCTAAATCATAGATGCAATCAAAAGAGAAATCAACAGATTCATTATAGAATGAACTTAATCATTTGCTGGATTAACAACAGCTTCATTTTCGATACAATAAACTTCTGCTATTTTATCAGTAGTTTGACTAATAATATCATTTGAATTACATAATGAAGAAAAACTTAAAACATGAATAAATTCGATTGAAGACATCGAATTCTTACTACTAAAAGAAGAAATTACGTTCCTAAATGATTCAACTTCATCAGAAGAGCTAACTCTACTGAAGGAAAGTTACTTATATAATTATTTAAAATTACCAGGTAATCCGAGACATCTTGAGCATGTTCCATCGAACAACGTCTCAAATCCATTCTAAGACGAACAATCCCCACCAGTTGGGGGCACAGCAAGGTGTGGATGGCGCAGTTTCACCGCCAAGCCTTCTGAAGACAAATAGCAGCCCTCACAGTTGTAAGAATTTAACACCCTGTCAACATTTAAAGGCTTCAATTTCGAACTATATACCCTAAAATCGACATATAGATGTTCGACATATAGATTCGAATTAGCCTTAACAATTTCAGGCTTTCCATCTTTTGTCCAAAGGTGGACACTCTGATGTACAGTAGATGGTACAGCTCTAACTCCGTGAATCCAGTCCCGACCCAATAAAGCATTATAGCCTGCCCTCGAAGGCACCACCACGAAAACAGTGTTTTTCTCAGAAGACCCCACCTTCACCCCCAAGGTAACCAGACCTTTAGCAGGAGTAGAAGCACCACTAAAGTCTATTACAACAATATTGGTGGGAACCAAATCATCAGGATGCTTACCAACTTTCATCAGCATCCTCTCCGGTAAGAGATTTATTGTTGCTCCACCATCAATTAAAACTTTATTTACTTTATTTCCTCTTATAGTGGTAGTAATATGAAGTGGGCAAAGATGAGAATTTTCTTTTTCAGAAGGCCTCAGAAAATACCCTGGTTCATCCTCATATCGGATGAAAGAAAAGGCTTCTTCAGCTTCCATATCATGATCTTCTTCAGGGTCGCCTTCATACTCACCCAAGTATTCAGTTGGAATAATTGAAATAGTTCCAACCATTTCATCATCCCCCTCTTCGAAATACTCTTCATCCAAATCAACATCCTTGTCGTTGTCAGCACCTGGAGTATTAGCTACCACCTTGCTTTTATCCAACTTCGCAGGGGAAGGAATACCCTTTGGGCATGTTTCTCCATCAGAGGGAAAGACTATTCGAGAGTGCACCGAGGGCGTTGTCCCCTTGCCTTTACCAGAATGAATTTTCTTATTTTGCGGTTGATCCCGTCTTCCTCTACCCCTTGAGTACCCTCTGGCTCGGCCACAGCGGTAAGGATATTGGCCTCGAGCATCTCGATTCTGGAATTCTCGATAATTTCGAATCCATTGAACTCCTATAGCCTGAGAACGGCTCATCGGTGCGACAGCATTTTGCTGAGGAGCCTTGGAACTTTATTCTTCCACTCGTCTAATTGGTTGCTTTTGACGAGCCTACTCCTCTCTATGAGCCAATTTCTTTTTCATCATCTCTTTCTCAAAGATTGCTGCAGCCTCAATATCAAACACAACATTGCATCGAGGACACAGAGATACGTCCCGATCTTTAAGTTTTTACTGCATAAGGAACTCCAATAATCCATCCCCTGCACCAGGGTATATAGATCGGACTTATGACTCGAAATCACCTAGAGCCATGTCAAAATCATAAGACATTCCAACCATATTTACTCCAAAATATGGTTTAGCAAAACTGGCCTCAGCATCGAAAGGATCAGCATCGACTTTCATCTCTTTCTTCCCATCATCAAACTTCAAACGTCCTTCCATAATGGCCTCCTGTATGAGGTCCCTGAAACGAATACAGCTGTTAGTCGAATGACTAGTTGCTTGGTGAAATTTACAATAAGATTTCCCTTTTAAATCTTTCACCGAAAGTAATGTTCTACCCTCAGGCAGAATTAATTGTTTATCTTTAAGCAACACATCGAAAATCTGATCAGATTTCGAGATATCAAAACTATATTTCTTTCCACTCTTTAGTTTTGAATCGTTCAACTTTTCGTTACTAGGGAGCTTTTTAAGTAAAGAACAAACATATGGAGGACCCTTTTTAAGTTCAGCCAAATCAACCTCCGCCTCGAAATCGAACTCCTCTTCCGAGGATTCCATGGTCACATAAGCAACCTTCTCCTTTCGAGTAAAATATTTACTCTTTAACCTTTGTTCATTCTTATATTTCTCTTTTTCCTTCTTCATAAGTTCAACCTGACGAACCCTTTCAGCCAAATGGGCCAAATCAGCTATATACACATTAAGCAGTTTTCAACGCATATAGAATCCTAACCCCATAACTGCTATTTTCACCACTTAACTCTCAGGTAATGACACATAACACCTACTTCTATCATTTTTGAAACGTATCATATAGTCATCAATGGTTTCACCATCTTCTCGTTTCAAAGCTACTAGATCAGGAACTGCTACATTCAACTCCCCTTGATAAAATTGAGCATGAAAAGAAGTTTTCAACTGATTCCACGTCGTTATCGAATTTGGTCTGAGATTCGAAAACCAAATAAACGCATTCTTCATTAACGAAGAAGGAAAAAACTTCATTTTCAAATTCTCATCATTGACTAGATTCCCAATCTCGACCAAATATCGAGCGACATATTCAGTAGTCGATTCTCTAACTTCCCCCGCAAATTTTGTAATTATTTTTGGATTCTTCACCCCTCTTGGCACTTCGGCCATTTGAACAACTTGAGGGAAAGCAGATACAAAATGGGGTCAGTTCATAAACCCAATGTTCAAACCGACTCGATTGAGTACATCTTCCATAATCCTTGTGACTTGATAACGTTCACCACCATGATTAGCATGTAATCGGGCTAGAACATCATCTTCATTTTGACCACGGGAAATTATCTGAGGATTTTCTCTGTTTAAAACATTGTTTTCATTTTGAAATATATTTTTGAAACCCTCATTATTTCCCCTGACATCATGCCTTTCGCCTTCATCATAATCAACGATTCGAGCAATCCATTCAACTTGCCTTGCAAGATGTTCGAATTTCGATTCGTGATCAGTAATTATAGGATTTAGAATTGTAGTCATTTGTTGAGTCAATAAGTTGACCAAACCATGATGACTTTTCTCTATATGTTGTTGAAATACTGCTATAGAATTAGAGTCATTCGACGTAGAGCCCACATTATAATCACGAGAGAATTCGAAATGCTATTGTGGGTTTTGAGAATTATTTACTCCATTTACACTACGAAAACGAACATGAGGAACAAAACCACTCACTGGTGGAGTATAACCAGGAGGAAGACCATAAAGAGGCCAACCAATAGTTACTGGAGACTGAACAGGTGGTAAGTGACCATGTGGACGAATATTACGCCCATTGTTTCCAGTTTGTACACTAGTAGCCACCGTACTTTCACTTATAATTAAACCTTCCAAACGTAAAGTAAACGTCCGAAGATTGCACAGTTACTGGTATGCTGTCATTGGTGGACGACCCACCATTCACATTTGATACTTCATCAGCCATGTGAATAATCATTCCACTTCTCAATCGCATACACCAAATGACACCAAAAATCTTTTGACACACTTCATTTTAAAACTGTCCCTACCTGGCACGCCAATTTTTTTTGTCAATTTTTAACAAATCGATGGCGGTTCAATTCTAATGGTTTGGGAGCGAAACCTACTCCTCTTTTGTAGGTACCGATTTTTCTATAAGTGCATTAAAGGTTCTCGAATCAGACGAGCATAAAAAGGAAAATGAGTTCAAGCGGGTACCAATTTTTTTCTATAAGTGTATCAAAGGTCCTCGAATTAGATAAGCATTAAAAGAGAATTAAGTTCGGAAAGTGCAAAGAACTGAAAAAAGTGTAAAATAAAGATTTCGAAAAGTAAAACTGACTAAAATCAAAATAGTTTGCATTGAATTTTAAATAAAGCAATTAAAATGCCTCCGATTGGGTCAAAGAATTTTTGACATGAAAAGTAAAGGTACTGAAATGTAAATTTGACAATAAAATTAAAATATACTCTGAAAATAAATTAAACGGGAAAAGAAAAAGTTTGCAGAAATTGTAAAATTGAAAAGTAAAGACAATGGAAGGAACCCTACAGAAATCGAACTCGAATGCAAACTCAGAAATTCGCTAGGCATGTGAGTGTTCTTGAGTATATTATTGGAGAAAAGTTCCAACCCCTGTGCCATACTGCTTCCTGTTATTTATAGCCCTCTTTCCATAACTGATCATTAAAGAATTCGTGCCCTTTGCGTGTGGAGATTAAGGTAACCGTTCCCGCTCTTTTGTCCAAGAGCGTTACCAACAAATTCTTAATTCAAAGAAGGCTTTCGATCCCCTCCATATCAGTGACGGATCTAGAAAATTTTGATAGTGGAGAAAATATATATATATAATAAAAATTTAACAATACAATCGAAATATCTCTCTTTTTATATAGAATAATGCTACACATTTATGTTATGTAGTTGTTACGGGAAAAAATTAAAACTAATATAAAAAAAGATAAATAATACTCTTTCGAGGCGATTTCTAAGAAAAAAAATAAATTTCATTTAAATTGTGAATTTATCATTCTAATAATATCTAATATGATATTTTTAAATTGGCTATGAAGTACCAAAAATTAAATAAAATATTGCTGTGTGGACAAATTCAATAATTTAGTAGGACAAATAAATATTATTATCATATACTACTCAAAAAAATTTCAAATTGTAGTGGGGGCGCTTGCCCCCGCAATAAAACATGTACATCTGTCCCTGCCTCCATTTGCCTCCATTCGTATAACTGCTCGATTCTCCATTTGAGTAACTGCTCGATTTATCAAAGTATCGAAATTGAATCTGTGCCAAATAATTTTCACCTAATAATTTGCACATGTATCTCTTTTAGTCCCTGCTTCCATCTCAACACTTTACCAACTTTTCGAATCGACTTAATCTTTCGAAAATAATTATTTCGACTAACAAATAAATTAAGAAGAAGACCAATATAAAGTCACGATATGAGAACCGAAAAAATAAATTAATAATATTTATTTAACTAATTTCGTAATTATTATGTATGTTACTAAGAATATTAAATATCTTTTAAATTTAATAGAACGAACAACATTATATCAAATTAAAGTCATTCCAAATAAAAATAAAATATTTCAATGGACAGTATTCCAAGTAAAATTCGATCCAAAACTAAAATAATTCTTTAAGAGAAAGTATAAGGAGTCAACGAAATTTTTATATAATGTGTATAATGGAGGTTTAGAGAGTATTAGAGATATAATCATTAGTGTTACTTTTTCTCATCAGTTGAAGTTTTTGAGATGAGTGGTATCATGACATGGTATTAGAGTGCTAGATCCGCAGTTTAAGGTTTTGGGGAGATGTTTATTATCGCTAGTACTCGGATGGTTATTCTAGATAGTATGGGGGTTCATTTTGTAACTCACTAACCCATTGTACACATTGTACAAATAGTCCATTGTCTCCATAGTGGGATCCATCCTTTAATCTACTTTTAATTGATTAAGTATTTTCACACTTTTTAAAAACCAAAATTTTGTAAGAAAATTTAATAAATTATTTGCTTAAAAATACTTCTTATNCTTTTTTAACCTTCGTCCATCGTCCCATTGTTTGCTAACTTTGCTTTCCCTGATAATGAAGTTCATGATCTATAATCAACCTCCAAATAAGGGGAAAAAAAAAGAGTATATATTCGACTTGCCTTGATGAACAAGAAAGAAAGAAAATATCCACGGCATTTGAAAACGCCACAAAGCAACGAATTGGATAATAATGGATATAGGTCGAACCTTCTGGAGAAACCACACAAACGGCACCCAAATCACACAAAGAACGTTCCAGAGACACTCATTTCACCAAGCCTCGAATATATATCACCATCTCTCTACCATTCTTTTCAGTTTTCAATTTTTCTTCTTCACTCACAACCGGTTTTCTTCATTCAATTCATCCTTTCGTTTTTCTTCAAAACTTACCTCGTGTTTTGCAACGATGCCGACTCGATCGACGGGGACCATAACGCAAGACTGGGAGCCTGTGGTTCTGCACAAGTCCAGGCCCAAGGCCCAGGACCTTCGTAATCCCAAGGCCGTGAACCAGGCCCTGAGGTCGGGCGCCGAGGTGCAGACCATCAAGAAGTTTGACGGGGGGTCTAACAGGAAGCCCGGGCCTGGGATCAATGCGAGGAAGCTGGAGGAAGGGACGGAGCCCGCGGCGCTGGAGCGGGTGGCGGTGGAGGTGAGGCAAGCCATACAGAAGGCCCGTCTGGATAAGAAGATGAGCCAGGCAGAGCTGGCGAAGCAGATCAACGAGAGGCCGCAGGTGGTGCAGGAGTACGAGAACGGCAAAGCCCAGCCCAACCAGGCTGTGCTCGCTAAGATGGAGAGAGTTCTTGGTGTCAAGCTCAGGGGCAAAATCGGAAAATGAAAGAAGATTTTCCTTTAATAAGAGTGCTTTGTGTTGTGGTGTTGTGTTGTGTTCTGTTCTGTTCTGGATCAGGGTCTGTTGTTTAATATCTGATATGATGGAAGGGAACGTTAAAGTGTGTGATTTTAGGGAGAGTGTTAACAAAAGTTTGATAGTGTAATGAGATCTCGCTGTAGATTAATGTTATTATGACTTATTCGATTTTAAAATTTGGAGATTACATTAATTTGTATATGAAAATTTCATTAACTAAATTGTTTGTTTTCCTAAGAATAACATTGTTATAAACTACTATAATTGTACTAACAGTTGAATTAATGAAGACATGTATTTAGTGAGACACCACGAGACCAAAGATGGAAATGCTTTTCCCAAGTTACAATATGAAAAAAAAAAAAAAAGCCGTAAATGCCCATAAAAACAAATAAAACAAAACACAGTAGCATATAGCCTTGAGACCAACCTGGATGTTCTTTTGATCATCTGAAACCATGAGATTCAGAGCACTACCATCAATCAGAAATTCCGTTGCAAAGCAATCAAGATTACCGAAATCTTTGGTCAATAAGCTAAGTTGAGCACCCTGCTCTTTCCAACTAAGGAAGTATATACTTTTATGGATGAAGTTTTTTTACCTGAGAAAATGTTAACAGATATTACCTAAAAGAGGAAGAAGAAATTAATTCTAATAACATCCATTTATCTGATTCTCATTTTCTTTTTTTCTTTTCACTTCTCTGGCACTTGTTCAATATATTTAAGATAAGCATTCAAAGCTTATTTCACTCAGAAAATTACAGGGAAGCAGATGATTTCAAAATTCTTTTAATTTTCCATTTAGTAAAACTTGTGTAAATATTAAATACAGATGCAAATAAATAAACTTTGCATCCCATTTTCCCATTGACTACTATATATAAACTTGGTTGCTATTGTTTAAGCTCACAACATGTAATGGTGGTGCATAAAAAAACGCAATCCCATTCAACTGAGTGCCAGTCCACTTGTACAAAATAATTTTTGGACAAAATAATTTTTGGACCAGATGCTATCAACAGATGGCCCTGAAGAGAGGCCAAGGCAGATATAGCTCCTTTTCATTCCTTTGTGTACACCTCTGAAACCTGTGAGAATGAACCAAAAAAAGGCATCACTCAAAGTTTAGCCAAGTGACAAAAATTCAGCCAAATTTTGAGAAAGCAACCCCGAAGATGCCAGCGTTTGAGGATTATCGGTATTTTTTCCTAAAGAGAACAGCAGGATACGTCTTCTCCTTGCACATAAGCAGTGCCAACAGCCAAAAGTGTTTCATTTTCTTTAGAGGATGTATTCTACGAAAAAAGACAAATCACAAAATAGAATTAGTGAGGCCAAGCAGCTAAAAACATTATCTATTCTGTTATCATATTCAGCACTCAGAAGGAAAATACAATTACCAGCAGTGTAACCATTCTCACAGGCATTTTCAGAAGTTTGCATAGGAATTGTTGCCTTTGTTTGCCAAGGGCCACCAGACTTATCTGGCTCCATAATACGAACCTCAAATTCATCAACAGAATAAAAATGGTTTTGTTCATCAGGATTTAGATTCTGGCTCTCACTATGATGGTTGGAATCTTGTTCACCTAGAGAAACAACTTGATTAAGTGGTTTAGGAACCTGGTTTTATATCAATAAACAGTTTTGATTACTTTCTGAACAAATTAGCAAACTGATTAATATTTCATAATATATGAACTCAACAAGCTACAACACAACTTACTAAACAGGACACAATCAAGTGAAAAATGAACCAGAGCAGGACTAGTTAAATATGGTCTGAATGTCTGATCCTTAACACAAATGTTGGAAATAACAATAAATATATTGTTTTTTTAATTTCTTTTAATGCATCAATCATAAAAAATTTCAACCACAAGGAATACTTAATCATATTTAAGGTGTAATAAATAAAAAAAATAAAAAAAAAGGAAAAGAATACACACTTTTTAATTTAGATGTGGAACGGAGAATGGTGTAGGATGCAGAGAGAGAATGGTGTAGGATGCAGATATGGAGTGTATAAGTGGTTTACGCAAGTGTGGTGTTAGGAGTAAAAATCAGACCATCCGATTTTTGAGTACACAAATCGGACCCTCCTATTTGTGTTTAAAAAAATTAAAAAAATTTAGAGTGTGTATTATTTGTGTACTCCAAATTTTTTTAATTTTTTAAATACAAATTGGAGGGTCTGATCTTCACTAAAATTTAAATTTCCTCTTTCACACTAATCGGACTGTTCGATTAGTAAGCTTATTTTTTTTTTACAAATAAATCGGATGGTCCGATTTCTTCGTCCCTATTTTAGAAAAAGTTATTCCTCCGTCTATGTCTATCGCTCACATTTTCCACAATAATGCACAACACACACATACTTCTCATATCCCCAGCTGATACCACGAACAACTCATCTATATTACTAACTAAATCTGATTCTCTTGACATATCAGAATGAATTTCTCCTCTTCCAAATATAGTGTATCTAAAAATCACCTGATGATTGATGAGAATTTAGTGTTCGATGATGATTCAGTGTTGGACGAGGGGATGAGTGGGTTGGTGAAATTGGCTCCGAGGATTGGATATGTGGAACTACCTCTGAGACCAGGCGGTTGACCATTTCAGCCGCAGAATATACAAGATTATATCTTAGAAGTTCGTTCTGTCCCATGTAGAAGGAGGGATGTCTCGGTTGAAGATCGTGCTGCTGCACCACCGTGCCGTGCATGAAGAGCGCTCCCGTGGAAGATCGTGCTGCGGCACCACACGGACCATAATTAAATCATTAAGAAATAATCATTAAGAAATTATAAATTTATTTTATTTTAATTTGAGGTTGTGAAATTAGATTCAAATACGTGCTGCCTTTGGATTGCATAGCACACCTTAATAAAACTAAAAGAATATAGAGAAGGTGCATAAAGAGTACACAAATAATACATGAAGAGTACATAAAAAATACAAAAGATATATTAAAAAAAAATATTGCATTCTTTTTTATATATGTGCATACCATTTTTTTATCTGTGTCTCGATTCCAAATATTGGAAGGGTTAATTCGCAAAATTAAAAGAATTTAATTAATTTCTTACTTAAGGACACTACACATTCATCGAATAGCATATTTATTATAAAGTTTTTGTATGCACTATGATTTAATATGTGAATATATTTTTTTTTTAAATAAAAAAGGGTACTTTGTTTGTTTATTTATTTATTTATTTTTATATATCATTCTACATGAATCATTCTTTTGGCAAATTTATTATTTTTTTTGTTTTGCATGGATTGAATCATAATGATTGATTTTAATCTTAATGGATCAAAAAAAAATTTTTTGCCATATGAATTTGTTGAATTCAGTTATAATTATGTTTTTTTTAAGGTCGGAACAAGACACCATTAAGATTTAATTCATTTTGGAATTTAAATATTTTTAATTGTTACATAAGGAAACTAGTAACAATTTGGATTATTATACCCATCTATTATAAAGATGTGGTTTTGAAATAAATTGATTGAACATTATGCTGCCAAAGTAACCTCTTTTGTGAAAATTGATTTATTCAAAACATACGGTGATATGTAATTTACGCGAATATTGGTCATCCCAAAAGAAGGTCTATATTTGGCCGAATTACATATACATATTAATGGTAAATACATGTTTGGGTAACAAATAAAGAATAAAGTAATGCTTATTATTTATGCGGAAAATAATCGGCCCAAAGGAAGTTTATTGTTTGGCCAAATAATAAGTATTGCACACTTTTGTTTATTTTCTATTAATTATGCGGTCAATAATCGGCCCAAAGAAAGGTTATTGTTTGGTCAATTAATAAAAAATATATGCGGTAATAAATAGGTTGTGAAGTTTAAGTCTCTATGTGCGCATTAAGTCGGTCCAAAGAAAGACTTCATGTGTGACAGGAATTTTGCTAATATTTGATTAGTGCAATAAGAGTATCACTTACAGTTAATTTTTCTATCCAAAGATTGAAAATTAATGTTGTTCTAGATATCTCAGTATGGATTTTTTTCATTATTTTACTAATGTTTACTGCATGTTTATTTGTTCTAATCCAGAAACTATGGCTTTAGCTACCAATATTTCTGCACAAATTAGCAGTATTCCTATGCTGAATGGTTCAAACTTTAAAGTTAGGAAGGATACCGTGGAGATTGTCCTCGGTTGTATTGATCTAGATATAGCTTTTCGATAAGAAAAACCCACTTCCACTCCGAAAAATCTTAATGAGGTTAAAATAGAGAAGTGGGAGAGATCCAATCGAATGAGCATTATGATCATGAAACGCTCAATTCCTGAGGCGTTTCGGTGCTCAATTACTGAGGATAAAGATGCCAAACAGTTCCTAAAGAATGTTGAAAAATTCTTTACTAAGAATGAAAAGGCGGAGGCAAGTAGTCTTTTGAGCAAACTTGTCTCCATGAGGTATAAAGATAAAGAGAACATAAGAGATTACATTATGGAAATGTCTCATCTTGCTTCAAAATTGAAAGCACTAAAGTTAGAGTTGTCTGAAGATTTACTCGTGCATTTCATTTTGATTTTCCTTCCTGCACACTTTGGGTAATTCAAAGTGAGTTATAACACTCTGAAGGACACTTGGTCCTTAAATGAGCTTATATCTCACTGTGTGCAAGAAGAAGAGAGGCTACAGCAAGATAAGACTGAAAGCGCTCACATGGCTTCATCTTCTCAATATAAAAGAAAGCGTGATACTATTGCGGATGTGCCTTCTCAGCAGAAAAAGGTTAAGAAACAGGATCAAGTTTCAACTTGTTTCTTCTGTAAGAAGGTGGGACACATGAAGAAGGATTGTACCAAATATGCCACCTGGCGTGTAAAGAAGGGTATAATTCTGCTTTCATTTTTTCTGAGGCTAGTTTAAGTTATGCACCTGTTGATACTTGGTGGGTAGATTCTGCTGCTACTACTCATGTAAGTGTTACTATGCAGGGTTGCCTATGGAGCCGACCACCAAGTGATGCTGAAAGATACATCTATGTGGCAAACGGCAATATAATTCCAGTCGAAGCTATAGGAACCTTTAGATTATTTTCCATGAGTGGATTTTACTTGGATTTATTAGAGACATTTTATGTACCATCATTTAGACGAAATTTGGTTTCTGTTCCTTGTTTGGACAAATCAGGTTATTTTTGTTTGTTTGGAGATAATAAAGTTAGTCTCTTCTATAATTCGAATAATATTTGCTCTGGTCATTTGGTGGATAATCTATATAGGCTATAGGCTTGAATTAAATTCCTATAATAATGAAATACTGCAAACAGGTACAAAAAAAAAACTAAATGAGAATTCGGCATCATTATGGCACAAGCGCCTAGGTCACATATCTAAATAGAGAATTTAGAGGCTCGTGTCGGATGAAATTCTTGGACCCCTAAATTTGGCAGACTTTAAAGTCTGCATTGAGTGCATAAAGGGAAAAAGGACAAACAAAAGAAAATTAGGTGCCGAGAGAGCTAAAGATGTCTTAGAACTGATACATACCGATATATGTGGCCCATTCCCTACTGTCTATTGAAATGGACAACAGTACTTTATTACGTTCATAGATGATTACTCTCGTTACGGGTATCTATATTTAATTCATGAAAGGTCCCAAGCCTTGGATGTTTTCAAGTCTTTCAAAGCTGAAGTTGAACTTTAACTTGGAAAGAAAATTAAAGCTGTCAAATCTGATCGTGATGGTGAATACTACGGAAGATATGATGGTTCAGGTGAGCAACGTCCCGGGCCTTTTTCTCTTTTCCTAGAGGAGTGTGGTATTGTTCCACAATACACCATGCTAGGCAAACCTAGCATGAATGGTGTTGCAGAGTGAAGGAACCGAACTCTTAAGGACATGGTGAGAAGTATGATTAGTCATTCTTCCTTGCCTGAATCACTCTGGGGAGAAGCCTTAAAGACCGCAGTGTACATTCTTAATAGGGTGCCAAGCAAAGCAGTTAACAAAATCCCATATGAAATTTGGATTGGGAAAAGGCCCAGTATAAAGCATTTGCATATTTGGAGATGTCCAGTTGAGGCGCGACCTTATAGGCCGTATGAAAGAAAATTGGACTCAAGGACAATTAGTTGCTACTTCGTTGGTTACGCTGAGCGCTCACGGGGGTACAAGTTTTACAATCCTGTATCAAGGTCTATTTTTGAAACGGAAAATGCGAGATTTCTTGAGGATGTTGATTTTGGGGGGAGGGGGGAAGAAAATATTAGGAATGTTGCTTTTGATGAGGATTCTGTAACTGACAATGATCAGGTCCTTGTGCCTATTGTTGTTCAAGATACAATTATAGTACAAGATCAAAATGAGAATCCTACTGTAGATCTAGTTACAGTACAAGAGAACAATGAGAATATTGTTGTTGCTCAAGATACTGCTACAGTACCGAAAAATAATGAGAATCCTCCTCAACCTCAACCCATACAACAAGCTCAACAACCTCAAGAAGTACCATTAAGGAGATCCAACAGAAAAAGGGAGAAAACCCATCTATGATCTCAAACAAGCTTTCCGTCAATGGTATCACAAGTTTAAGGCATTACCTCATATGGTTTTGAGGTAAATATTATAGATGAATATGTATACCGCAAGTTCAGTGGGAGTAAATACTTTTTTTTGATCTTATATGTTGATGACATTCTACTTGCCAGCAACGATATAGGCTTGTTGCATGAAATTAAGAAATTTCTATCGAACAAATTCGAAATGAAAGATCTTGGTGATGCCTCTTTTGTATTAGGAATCGAGATACTAAGAGATCGTTCTCAAGGTATTCTTGGATTATCACAAAAGAACTATATCGAAAAGATTTTAAGTAGATATGGCATGAAAAATTGTAGACCAATGGACACACCTGTAGCTAAAGGAGACAAGTTCAGTCTCAAACAATGCCCTAAAAATGATCTTGAGAGGACAACAATGCATGATAAACCTTATGCATCAGCAATAGGGAGCTTAATGTATGCTCAAGTCTACATACGTCCCGATATATCATTTATAGTGGGAGTGTTGGGTAAATACTTGAGCAATCCAGGCATGAATCATTGGATAGCTGTTTAACGCGTAATGCGTTATTTAAAGAGAACAAAGGATTACATACTCACTTATCGGAGATCAGAAAATTTGGAGATCATTGGGTATTCTGATTCCAATTTTGTGGGATGCCAAGTCAGTAGATGCTCTACTTCAGGCTGTATCTTCATTTTGGCTGGAGGAGCTATTGCATGGAAGTCTAACAAATAGACTCTTGTAGCTTCCTCAACAATGGAGGCAGAATATGTTGCTTGCTTTAAGGCATCTAAACATGGCATATGGCTACGAAACTTTGTCACTGAGCTTCATATAGTAGATGACATTGAAAAGCCATTAAAGATATTATGTGACAACAATTCAGCAGTATTATACTCCAACAACAATAAGAGCTTGACAAAATCGAAGCATATAGACATCAAGTTCTTAGTTGTCAAGGAGAAAATTCAAGAAAATAATATTTCCATAGAACATATAGGAATAGAGTATATGCTAGCAGACCCATTAACCAAGGGATTGATCCCTAAAGTCTTTCATGAGCACACTACTCGGATGGATGTCAATATTTGTGATGCCTTGGTTTAGTGGGAGTTTATGCTATATGTTCTATGATAGATATTGAGTTATTTTTCTGCAGAATTAAGTTGATGGTTTATTTCATGTTATGTGAAATGTTCATTTTGCTATATTCATATTGTATTTGATCTCAATAAAGTTTTAAAGTTGGACCAGCTGGAAATAGACATGCATGAGATCACTTGGCATGTAATTTTCATATTACTCATCCAAATTTGATCTATGTCGTTAAGTATATTAGGATGGTGATTTTCGTGGTTTAGTCACGACATTAATGTGATAAAAGCTGCGGTAGTTTTATATCTAATGTATGAGACGGACCAGATTGTTAAAGTAATGAGAGAAATAGCATTCAGATACGCGCATAAAGTTTATAAGGTGTGATTATGTCAAGAAAGAATACATGTATAACCCAAGTGGGAGATTGTTAGGAAATTATTTTAATTTCCTAATTTATTTGTGGGCAATACATATATTAATTGTAATAACAAATTATGCTATTTCAAATTAAATGACTTATATAATTATGATCTCATTTATTGTTATAAATGCTAATTGAATAATTCATTATTACTTTTGATTTGGAATTAAATGAGAATAAAACCAGATATTATCTTTTGTTCCTTAGATAATTATCTTTTTGAATTTTAGATATATTATCTTTTGGGCTTTAGATACTATTTTATTTGAGCTTAAGGGTTTAATGGGTGCCATGCTCAAATATAAATAGGCCTACAGGAGTTTTGGTCCCCAATATACCAAAGCCGCCTTTGTTGTTCTTTCCCCATCAAAAGAGTTGCAGTTCATCCACTTGGGAATATAGAAAGGTTTTGGTTGAAGAAGATCGAAAGAACCAAGATCCAAATTCTTCCATTAATTTCTAACTCTTATGAGTAAAGGTACGCTTTCGCATTATGTTATATTTTGGTGATTCAATATGGATGATCTGGGTTAATAAAATTAATTTATTCCAACAAGTGGTTCTCCCGGCCGCACCACCGCGCCGTGCATGAACGGGTGCTGCACCACAGCACCGTGCAAGAATGGCTCTCTCGGTTGAAGATCGTGCCGTGGCACCACCACGCCGTACATGAACGGGTGCTGCACCATAGCACCGTGCAAGAAGGGCTCTCCCGGCCGCACCACCGTGCCGGGCATGAACGGGTGCTACACCACAGCATCGTGCAAGAAGGCTTTCTCGGTTGAAGATCATGCTGGGGAACCACCGCTCCGTGCATGAACGGGTGCTGCACCACAGCACCGTGCAAGAAGGCTCTCTTGGTTGAAGATCGTGCCGTGGCACCACCGCGCCGTGCATGAACGGGTGCTGCACCATAGCACCATGCAAGAAGGGCTCTCCCGGCCGCACCACCGTACCGTTCATGAACGGTTGCTGCACCACATCACCGTGCAAGAAGGGCTCTCTCGGTTGAAGATTGTGCTGCTGCACCACTGCGCCGTGCATGAACGGGTGTTGCACCACAGCACCGTGCAAGAAGGGCTCTCTCGGTTGAAGATTGTGATGCTGCACCAGTGCGCCGTGCAAGAAGCGCTCTCTCAGTTGAAGATTGTGCTGCGGCACCACCGCGCCGTGCATGAACGGGTGCTGCATAGCACCGTGCAAGAAGGGCTCTCCCCGTTGAAGATCGCGCTACGGCACCACCGTGCCGTGCATGAACGGGTGCTGCACCACAGCCCCGTGCAAGAAGTGCTTTCTCGGTTGAAGATCATGTTGCGGCACCACTGCGTCTTGCATGAACGGGTGCTGCACTACATCACCGTGCAAGAAGGGCGCTCCCGGTGGAAGCACCGCCGTGCCGTACATGAAGGGGTGCTGCACGACAGCACCGTGAGATGGCAAAAACTGTGACATGGTAATCGTGATCAAGATTACAGAAAGTGAGTGAGAAGAAGAGAGATTACAAGTAATATCAACAAACTAAAATAACCATCTAGTAAGAGACGAAGCCATATATATATATAGAAAAAGTATAAAGAACCTACATTAATCAGCCAAATTTTTAAATAGCTCTATTTAATAATTAATTTTAAATTTTTTAAATTAAAAATTTGAATAAATAAATCTTAATTAAAAACGATAGAAATTCTTCCCTTTCTTTCACACTGCCATAGCCGCATAGAAATCTTTCCCCCATCTCCATCTCCCACTCCCACAGTCGCACAATCCACACTCCTCTCCATTGTCATCGTCACCAAACCACCCAGTATAAAATTTTCTCTGTCCTCCTCAGCCACACCAACCCTCTTCTCCTCTCTTCGCGAACCAGACCTTCGCACCTGCCTCTGATTTGTTGCCGTCAGCAACTCCAGGGCCACCGAACACTAGCTTTGGCCTCTCGCTCTGCGCCACCCCATCTCACTCTCCAACACTGAACCAGTAAAACAGCTGAAATTCCTTGAGCTCAGCCAAGCTTCGACGCAACAGAGGATAGTCCCTGTTCCTCCATCATTTGCTGCTGAATTCGTTTGAGCCGGAAGCGTTGAAATTGTTGATTTGGTATAACTGCTGCTGGAATTAACTGTATTGATGATTTGCTCTTTTGAGCTGAATTAATGGAGAATTGGCTGTTAAGATTGTGTGAAAATTGCTTGATTGGGTAGAGTTTCACTGTTTTACTAATTTCGTGAATATATTGCTGAAACTATTGGGTAAATTTTGTGTTTGTATTGAAAATATTTTACTGACAATTTTTTTTTGAAAAATTTCTGCTGAAAGTGTTTGGAACTATTCTGAGTTTGCTGATTGAATGGATGGAATATGTTGCTGAATTCATTTGAACTAGTTTAATTGACTTTTTTTCTTAAATTAATGGAGGAATTGCTGTAATTGCATACATTTATGCATATTTTCTTGGTGTAATTAGTATAGGATTGTGGATGTTTTTGTTTGCTCTTAGTTGAATTTTTTTTTATTGTATATTGATGTTTTTCGGTGTAAATTTTTTTTAGGTAGATTTCTACACAAATATCCCAAGCATTCTTTGCAAGAAAAGTGCATCAATTTGGGCGGATACTGCAATGATCAATGAAGAATAAAAACTTTCATAACTTGTCAAACTAATGTCTTTTAACACATGTGATGATGTCACCGGTTGAGACACTTTTAATAAATTTTGAGATTTTTCTTGAGTTATAGTTGTGAATTTTTACAATAATTTAAGAATTGGATGTATTTTATTTTGGTTCTACTTAGGATCTTTCTTCTTGTAGGTAACTTAAATGTTTTTGCAAAAATTTAATTGAATAACGTCACACATTTCTTTTGTTAAATAAATAGATGTTTCTTTTTCTACTAAATGGATGATTTTTCTTGTATTAATTTTGGTCAATGTTGAATTCCTGTATTTATAGTGTTGCAAATTGTATAGATAAGTTAAATGAATATTATGATTCCTTTCATTGCATCGTAGCATGACGACAAATTTATAGTTACTTATGTAGAATAAGTTTTTTTTTTTTTTTCATTCACATTTTTTTTTTCATTCACATGACTTTTATTAAAGTAACATCTATTTAGCATGAAAAAGAAACATATTGATACTTGACAGAAGTAACATCCACTTATATTTTTGCAAAAATAATTAAGTATCTAACATAAGTTACTTGTATTTATTCTTTAATAAAGATGATTCAATTGATAGTGAATATAAATATCACAAAAGAAGGGGAAAAAATTTGTATTTATTCTTCATCTTTCCTCTTGAACTTAATGAAAAATACAATCACTTCCATTGGTTTGGCTTTAACACTAAAAAATATGCATCTAGTCTACAATTGTTCAAACACATACATAGAGATACAATAATTGAAACTCAAAGCCAACATGCACAAGCTCAAAAAAAATAAAATAAAATAAAAACAAAAAAGAGACAAATTAAAAGATTCTTAGAAGTAAAAGGATTAGATTCTTCAGTTTCAACAAGCTTCCATAATTTCTCTTGAAGATTCCTTACTCTGTCCTTGATTTTTAGAAGCTTTCTCCATCTATATGCAGTCCATAGACCAAAGTCACCATATACAACAATATAGGAAGCTCATACATAAGGGTAGGTTTTTGCATGCTCTTTGATTTTGAGATAGTATTTCTGTAATGAATCTATCAAGTTCACAATAAAAGAGCCACTTGCTACTTGATCATCATTCATCAGTATTCTGGATCGGTGTAGCGGAACTTATTGCTTGTGGCTGATTTACCATGCTCCCTGTCTGTAATACCAGTTATGGATAGTATGATAGTTGCATAACCAATGATCCTTTGACAATGGAGCCCTGTAAAATAACATCAAAACATAAACACACAGCATGCAGAATCAAACAAATTCCATCTATTCACGATAAAATGCAACATCCAATTTAATTTGAAAAGAACCATCCATCTATTAATTGAAACGAACATCCGTTTTAGTTGATATGAAACATCTAACAAATTAGGAAAAATTTCACCCTTGCACCATGTTTAAATAACTACACTCAAACCTAACTTCAATTCAAGCAAATTTAAACTATTTTTTTCCTAACTCCCAAACCACATAAAAAAAAACAGGGGAATATGTCAATGTAGAATCTAACAATTCAGGCAGAACCAGTAACATGCAGAATCCAACTTAGTTCATCATGATATAAAAAATCTCTAATCATATGCAATTCAGCAAAATCCAACTCTTGATAACAACATCATTCGCTCTCTAAATTCAGCAACATCCAATATCTAGTTATAGCAATTTACAAACATACTACAACTTAGCATTTGCAAATAGAATTCAGCTATCCAAACAAAAGAACATGAGTATAAACTTTTTGAAAGGGAGATACATGTTGCATAAACGAAAAAATCATCCAACCATGATATAAAAAAAAAAGGTAAAAACCCCAATCTATAATAAAAGAACCATACAGTTAAAACTCCAATAGATGTTGTTAAACCTCCAACAAATCTGTCCCAAAAAATCAAATTTTTTATGCTAGAATTTCACATAATCAAGTTTAGACCCAAGTTCAATTAGGAAAAAAAACATACTTATCACTAACTTACCTTTTTGCGAAACTCCCAAACCACAAGGAAGAACATCAACTAAGGTATCCAAGAGCAATCAATCAAAGCACACAGAACCCACAAATGAAACATTCAGTTGATATTTATCAAAACGACCGGTGGTTCATCAAATTTTACGAATATCTCATACTACTTCCAGTACTAGTACCTGAAGTATCCAACATAACATACAACACAACAGATACCTCCAATCCCTAAAAAATCACCGGAAACACTATAACAACACCATATCCAAACCCTTTTTAAAAAACCCGAAGAGAAAATCAGAAGCAACATCTAAATACTTACCAATCAGTGAGATGAAGGGAGGTTTTCAGGCTGGAGCAGGGGCTGTCCAATGGCGTTCAGCAGAGCTGCACCAGGAGGCTTCAACGGCGCTGCCAACACCGGCATGCAGCAGCAGCGGCGCGCCCTCCGTGAGCAGGAGAACCTACTCGTTCGACAAACTTGGGTGGGAGCCCGTCACCGCGACCGAGATTGGGGAAGCTACAAGGGGACGGGAGAGTCGTACCGTTCTGGTACGTTGGACGGAGGCGTGGCGTCAAATGAAGTCAGAGACGACGTTTGCCCGAGGATCCTATTGTTCTGGTGTGGCCGTGGATGGTTTCAAAATCTGATGCGGTAAAATAGTAAAAGGAAAGGTAGGGTTTTGAGCAAGGTGAATTTTGGGATTCGGCTGAAGTGAAATGGGTTTTGAGATCCCGGCCCAAGAGCATTTGGCTGATTTTTTGCTAGAATCCTCTTAGTTCCCTAGCATTATTGATAGTTATATACAGGGTAGACTGAGCAGTTTTATGGTGGCACAGTTTTAGGTGATTAAGCACGGTAAGTATGAGTTTACTGGAGCAGTGGAGGGATTTCGACCTCAAAATAAAGAGCTGTGACATGGTCCAACTCCAAAGTGTTGGTGGACAAAAATACTTGTTTTAAAAAATAGTTGGATGAATCAAAGATTGTTAGACCCCTTTAACCATGAAATTTAGAAAATAAAAATGGATGAAATAATTTCTATTTGTAAAATTCTATAATAATCAAGACTCAAGTTATCAGAATGTACACAAGCAATTGCGTTAAGAATAATGAACATATATAGCCTGAATTCCTATGAAAACATTTTGTTCCATATATATATTCATATCATATGGATATAGTCCAGGTAGTGTCTACAGATTCAGAAGGTTAATCATATTGTGTACATATTAAAACCAGGTTCATTTTGAAATAAGAAAAACAAAATTACTAAAAATATCATAATATTTTCCAACCACAAGATGTTTATTACTATACAAAACCGTGCGAAATCAATTTCAAGTATTGCTGTAATAGATGTGTAGCTCCCAAGCCGAAGAAACACCCATATAAAATCCCATGAATATATCCCCACACAAGCAACAGAAGATCACATCTCACCATGTAATGAGAATTTTCTAAGCGCTTTCTGAGCTCCTTTGGACAGCCCTGAAAAAACATTATATTTTAACATGAAATAATGGACCTTTAGATTTGACATGTATTTGAGAATAGATTGTTGTTCACCTCTACTTTCATATCATATATACTTCCTTAGGCGACGCCTAAACACCAATGCCCAAAATTAAATTAGCTAAAAGTTTTACAAATGAGTTACAATTCATGAAACCTATACCCTAATTATAAAAATGAAAAATAGGTAATTAAGATGTCCCAAAACATGCTTGCATCAATAAAGCTCCCAGAGCAGAACATGATGCATCACCATCAATGGAGCCAACCCAAAATCGAAGCCGAGCACAATCAACAAAAGCAAATCCATACACAACTGAACCATCATCCAAGATGGTGCTACCCTGTAAAATTTCAATTTATCACCAGTTAACAATTCAAGGTACCAACAAATCTATCTATGCATTAGGTATACTTATAATAGCTTGCAAAAATTAATAACTCAGCAACAGTGCAAACCTCTTTTATTGCAAGCAGATGGTTGGCATCAGCCCCAATATTACCCTCCACAGTGGTTGATGGAGTGATGACCTGAACTAATTTTCTTTGAATAACCTGAAAATATGATGACAGTCAGAGTAATACCATGCAAAAAATGCAATCTAAATTTGCACGTTGTATAAGATAATTTGTTAGAACTCAAAAGCATTAAGGATAATGAATAAATAAAATGATATATAAAGATTTATCTTAATTCAGTTCAATATCATGTTATCTGCTGCAACATTAGGTAGGATCTTTCTGAAACAGTTTCCAACACATACGATAGACTAAGACACAGGAAATTCAAAATGTTTGAATGAAGATGAATTTATCCACGTTAGAGTAAAAAGCTATGATGAAAAAACTTTCTATGTACAACCAAAGAACAATGTCATCTACAAGAATTTAACAAAGCCAACACAACTGTAAGCATGGAAAAACTTACAGAGTTGGCTCCTCTAGCCTTTGCTTCTTCGGATGTCTCCAACTGCTCCACCCTTCCAACCTTGTATCTTCACAACGAAAGAAAAAACTCAAAACAGGGCATACTAAGTCCTCAATTCATTAGCTAGGAAATTGATATGCAACATGATTAGTAAGATCATATCATGCAATCTATCTGGAGTTAGCCATACTCATCTATGTGCTGCACGAAATCTCCACTTCAGATGTACATTACATTTAATCAAATCAACTTTCAAACAAAATCTCACTCTATCCTTAGTACTTACCCCCGAGCAACCAAGTTTTGAACAGCATCATCAATCCCACTTTCAGATATACCAACCTGAAGTAGCAAGTAATAACAACTCTCTTTAATCTTTAAGAGGTAAACAAGTAGGAAAGTAATAACCAAACGACTATACACGACAAAAGAGTTGATCTGTCGACATTTTCCCACACCACTTAATGTTATTTTCCAATCAAGCTCCTTATGGCCAATTTCAGCATCCATTTCATAGAGCTCATAAAACTCCCACTGTGATTGCCATTAATTATGGCAGACTACTATTAATTGAAGTTAATGAATACACAGTAAATCCTCAGAATTAAATGGTATTACGACATCAATAGTCAAAATACTTCATGGACTAACCACTTTAAAAAATAGCAGAACATCCATGTATTTACACTTGACACTCCAATACTGTTTCTGTGAAGCTGACATCTTTTTCGAAGCATCCGGAGGTATATAAAGTGTTGTCCTTCGTACAAAGGATCATTGGGCCTTCTTCCACTTGCATCCCTGATTCGAGAAGGATCAAGCCACTCAAACCTGCTAGCCACTTCTGCTTCCTTCTTAGTCAAGTTCAGTGATGGTGAATCCTCAAGAAATCTGACTCGTTTGCCAGAATCCATCAATGAACGAAACTTGGATTCGTCATCTCGACTTCACTTAGCATGAGAAGCAAGAGGCTGCATTCCTGGTGTTTCAGGCATAACAACATCATCATTAATTTCGATAGGCACTATGTTTAACTGATTTGCCTTTGCCTTGAGACTTACAGCAGTATTTTTCACCATAGGTTGAAAAGCTCCTTCATACTCCTGATGCTGTCCTTTACCGTTAGCACATAATGGTGAAGAAGACTTACACAAACTGTCATCTGATGACTGGCTCCTGCAAAAACATTAGCACACATAAGATCATTGTAGTGGCAAAATAACAAAAATAAAAATTAATTAAATTAAACAGCATTTTCATTTAGAAATTTCAGTTCCAGCAGTATTGTATGTTCGGTATTGTTTAATGGGCAGGTTTCGGGCCTTCTGGAAAGACGAAGTGGGTGGGACCCGGACCCGGGTAACCGGGGTCCGAGGTCGTTCTGGGTGCGGGATTCGTGGGCCGGATCCGTAACAGTTGCCCCGCAGCAGGAAAGTGAGCGAGGTCGGTTTCTTCCGCTGGCATGGGGTTCGGCTGTCGGTGGCCTTTCTTTTTGTCGGACGTTTTTTACCGAATCGGTATGTTGGTAGGTCGATGCATCGGGCCCTAGGATGGGCCAACCCGTAGGGTCTGTCAGACTCGTAGTTCGTGTTGTAGGAGACGTGACCTTTCCATTTCTCTGTGTTCACTTAGCTTCCCAATGCGCGCTGTCAGTTGGTTTTTAAGAGAGCATTTATTGCGGAGGAAAAAATGCTTGGGTTGCCTTCCAAATTTTCCCTTTCGCGTTTGTTGGTTATTAGGGGCATTTTTGGTTTTCCAACCCCTTTCAATCATTTTATGCTTTTTCTTCTTCCCTCGTTTATTTCATTTCGCTTAGTCTTCCTAGTTTTTACTTTGCAACTTTGCTTTCTTCTTTCCCTTGCTTTGGCGTGCTCTGCTTCTCTAGTCGTTGTGCTCCTATTTTTCGGGTTTCATCAGTGTGTTACTAGGTTGGTGTTCCTTCTCTGTTTCCTATGTGATTTGCGTTTTGTCTTCCTTTTGCATTTCTGTTTTGTATCTGTGTAGATTAGGATTGCATCTGGTGTATGATGGTGTTGCATGGTAGTTTTTGTTTTTCTTGGGGTAGTGAGTTTTATGAGGGGAGGAGCGCCACTGTGTAGTTGGTAGTGTGTAGTGATGTCTGTTTGGTTTCTTCCACCATTTTCTGCCGCGAGGTTTGGCTGACGGTGGTGCTCATCGCTGTTTTAGGTATGGCTCGTCGGAGGAGTGAGGGTATGAGGGCTCCGGTGGCCCCAGCGGGGGGTATCCCTTCCCTTTATTCTTGGGTTACTAGTGACGTGTGGGAGACGCCATCGCGGATGACGGAGGCGGACCTCCAGCAGCTCCGTGATCAGGGAGCTGTTTGTGGGGGCGGCGACGCCAAACGTCATTATGAGCTTTCTCTTCCTGGGGTTGATGAGAGGGTTTGTTATACCAACCTCGACTCGCCGACCGTTCCGGATTGGATGTGGGTGTACGAGGCGATGTTCACCCGACTCGGCGTTTGGCTCCCTTTTTTCCCTTTTGTTCAACAGCTGTTGAGTCAGTGCTCCGTGGCGCCGTCCCAACTGCATCCGAATAGCTGGGCGGCGATACGGTCTTTCGAGCTTGTGTGCGAGTTTCTGGAGCTCCCTGCTTCGGTGAATGTCTTCCTCTTCCTCTTTTTGTGTACCCTTGAAAGAACTGAAGATTGATGGTTTAGAAGTTATAGTAAACTCTCGTTGCAAGTATAGTTACTAAACCAAGCAATCAACCTTTTTTACAAACGTTTTGGTTGTCACAAGTAACAAACCCCTTTAAAATTGATAACCGAGTATTTAAACCTCGGGTCGTCTTCTCAAGGAACTGCAGGGAAGTATGTTCTTATTATTGGTTATGAAGATTGTAAATCGGGGTTGTGAAGATGAGAAACAAGTAATTTAAATTGCAATTAAAATAGGTAAAAGACTGTAAAATAAATAGATGACTGTAAAAACATACTTTTGGCAAGGTGTGAGAAATTGGAAGTCCTATCCTAGTTATCCTTATCAATGATGATAAAAATTGAACCTTAATTCCACTTAGTTAACCTTTGCTAGAGCAAGGGAAGGTCAAGTGACTAATTAGTTAGATCCTCAAATCCTAGTTAATCCCTAAGGAAAGATTGGGATTATTGAAGTTCAATTCAATTAGCAAAGATAACGATTATCAATCATGTTGAGTTTGATAACTCCTGAGTTACTGATTTCTTAACCAAGACCAAAAGGGAGAAGTAAATCTATTGGAATAAAAATGTCTTCAGATTGGAAGCAACAGTAATATAAATAAAAGAGAGCAATAATAAACTGAAATACCTCAAATAACATTAATTCAAAGAATAATCTGTAACATAGAAGAGTTCATAAAATAAATTGAAAAGATAAATAAAAAAGAATGTTGAACCTGATAAAAAGAGATAATCCTGAAAGCAAAAGAAATCCTAATTCTAAATCCTAAAAGAGAGAGGAGAGAACCTCTCCCTCAAAACTACATCTAATTCATGAATACTAACTAATTGGAGACTCTCCTCTGAATGGATGCATTTCCCCACTTCATAACCTCTGATCTGTGCTTTCTGGACTTGGATCTGGGCCAAAAAGGCTTTAGAAATCGCTGGGAGCGTTTTCTGTAATTTCTGGTGCGTGGCCTCTGTCACGCGTCCGCGTGGGTCACGCGGTCGCGTCATTTGGAGTTTTCCTTGTCACGCGGTCGCTTCAGTCATGCATCTGCGTCATATGCGTTTCTCTTAAGGCACGCGATCGCGTCAATCACGCGGTTGCGTCACTACTATTTTGCGCTGGCATGCAGCCGCGTCGTCCATGCGATCGCATCGCTTCCAGTTTCTTCAAAAACTCCATTTTGCGCTTTCCTTCCATTTTTGTATGTTTTCTTTCCATCCTTTAAGTCATTCCTGCCTTAGAAGATCTGAAACTACTCAACACACGAATCACAGCATCGAATGAAAATAAAGGGTAATTAAAATAATTATCTTTAAAGCATAAGAAACACGTTTTTCACATACATCACATAATAAGGAAGGGAAAGTAAAACCATGCAATTAACATGAATAAGTGAGTGAAGGATTGAATAAATCACTTAAATTAGGCACAAAATATATCATAAAATATGGGTTTATCAACCCTTCCGACTAAGGAAGGGAAGAACAAGAAGGGATATATGTCTTTTAGAGCTCAGCCCCATCGCCGGGTCTTTGGTTTGTATGAAGATTCTTTTCATGGGTTTAAGAGTGGGTATTTTAAGATCCGTCCTGCGAGGGGGCATCATCCATTCTGGCTGACGTTGGAGGGTGGGCGGCGGTTCCCTACATATTGGAATTTTGGGGCGGGGCCGTCCGTTCTTACTCGAGTAACGCAAGAGTTCTTGACTGCGGAGGATCGGGATGTCACCCTTATTCTGTGGCAGTTTTTTAGGGAGCGTCCTCTTAATCCCCGGGACGTGATGGGTGACCCGGTCGCTTGTCAGACCTAAGTTAGTGTGTGAACCTTTTTTTTTTTGGTTTCCGAGTTGGGTACTTAGGCTTTTTCCTTCTTTTGATTTCTTTTGCAGTTGAGATGGCTGGAGGTTTGATGACTCTTGTGAGGTTGAAGGCTCAATTGTCTCAGGGGACTCCTTCTGGTGGTACTTCCTCTACTCCGATGTCGCGACCTAGTGATGAAACGAGAGCTGTCTCTGAGGATCTCACGTTGACTAGAGGTGTGACCGAAGGGTCAGGTCGGGGTGTGGGGGTTGATAGTGATGTGGTTGAGGTGTCGCCAGAGGGTGCTTCACGTAAGCGAAAACGGTTAGAGGATGATGATAGTGAGAATTTGGCGGAAGGGGAGGATGCGGTTCCGTCGGTGATGGATCGTCGTTTCGACGCTCCGGCTTTCATTGATGAGTACCTTATGCCCGGCACGGAGGATTTTTTTCCCTGAATGTGATGTGACTTTTCAGGCTAAGTCCCTCTATCGTTCCCTTCTTCCTTCTGCTGTGATTGTCCGGAAGGCCGAGCCTGTAATGGCTCAGGTGGGCCTTTTGGACAAAAAACTCCGTCAGTCTCAGGCCGAGATGGCGAGGTTGAAGGGGTTGCTCGCAGATGCCGAGTCGGCGAGGGAGCGGGCAGTGAAGTCATCCGAAGAGTTTGGTGCTGAGATCCTTCGTCTTTCCGAGGTTGAGACTTCTCTTTTGTCTCAACTTGGGGAAGAACGGAGGAAAACTTCAGATGCTGAGTCCCGGGCAGCCGTGCTTTTGGCCAACGTCGGTTCGCTGAAGGATGAGGTGGCTGGTTTGAAAGCGGAGGTCGTGGTTTTAAAAGAGGAAAAAGATGTGTTGCTTGCCGACGTGAAGGAAGCTGTTGCTGCTACCGAGGAGACGATGAGGGCTCAAGCTTTGGTGTTGGCGCCTGGCGCGGACGTGTCTGTGATGGGAGCTTTCAAGACTGTCCGTGATGGCGAGATTGTTGACCTCGAGTAGTTGTGATTTATGACTTTTTATTTTGGATTGTATGTTTTTATGGTTTTTGGCCGTGTGGCCGTGTAATCTTGACTTGTGGTTTTGACTCTGAACTTCGTTTTATGCTACTTGGGCCATTCGGGCCTTTTTGTATATTCCGTTTTAAGCCCTTTTTTTTTTAATTTATTCGTTCCCTTTGTTTGGGGTTAGCGGACCGTCGCGAGGTCAATTTTTCGTGGATATCCGTATCTTGGACCCGGGGGGTGATCGGTCCCCCAGTTTTGGCCGTGT
>NC_029789.2:136748412-136757428 GCF_000816755.2 Arachis ipaensis
TACCCGAGATTGACACTTAAAGAGAAACGGAAAAAATTGATGTAAAGAAGACTAAGCGAAATAAAACAGAGGAATGAAACAAATAGGGGAAAAACCAAAGCAAGGGATGACCTAGGGGGTCAGTCTAAGTGTGGTATCGTCGTAAGTTGGCGGCGTTCCATGTCCTCGGGATTTCGTCGCCATTTAGCCGTTCGAGCTTGTATGCTCCCTTTCCGATTGCAGCCTTGATTCTGTACGGTCCTTCCCAATTCGGGGTGAGTTTTCCTTCCCCCGGGGTCGGGGCTCCGATGTCGTTTCGTCGTAGGACGAGGTCATCGGGCCCAAATTCTCGTCGGATGACGCCGTAGTTGTACCTTAGACTGATTCTTTGTTTTAGGGCTAGCTCTTTGATGTGGGCTATGCTTCTTACCTCGTCGGTGAGGTCTCGTTCTGCTTCCTCGTCGTTACCCCCGACCATTCTCCTTGGGCTTGGATCTCCTATCTCTACTGGGATGACAGCCTCCACGCCGTATGTTAATCGGAAAGGGGTTTCTCCGGTGGCCGTTTGGGGGGTTGTTCGATACGACCATAAGACTGATCCGAGTTCGTTAGCCCACAGTCCCTTGGCTTCGTCGAGTCGCTTCTTTAGTCCTTTGACGATTATTTTATTTGCGGATTCCACTTGCCCATTTGTTTGGGGGTGTTCTACCGAACTGAAACGATGGGATACATGTAACCCTTCTAGGAATTCTCTGAATTTCCTATCGGCAAATTGGGTTCCGTTGTCCGAGATGACGATCTCGGGGATCTCGAACCGGGTTATGATCTGTCGCCAAAGAAACTTTCGGCATTGGGTTGCCGTGATGGAGGCTAGGGGTTCGGCCTCGATCCATTTAGTGTAATAATCTATGGCGACAATGAGATACCGGAGTTGACCGGGTGCCGTGGGAAAGGGCCCGACGAGGTCGATTCCCCAGGTACCGAATGGCCGTTCTGCCGATATAATGCTGAGTTGGTGCGGGGCGGCCTGGTGGATATTGGCGTGTATTTGGCATTTATTACAGTTTTTTACCAGCTGCATGGAATCTCGGATCACCGTGGGCCAGAAGTATCCGGCCCGGACTACTTTTTGGGCCAGGGTTTTACCCCCGATGTGGTGGCCGCAACAGCCTTCATGGACTTCGCGGAGTATGTACTCCGTATCCCCGGGTTCGACGCATTTGAGGAGGGGTTGCGAGAATCCGCATTTGTATAGTTGTCCCGCGATGATTGTGTAATTGGCGGCTTCCCTTTTTGTTCGTTTTTCCTCCTTGGGGTCTTCTGGTAGTGTTCTGTTGAGGAGATATTGTAGGATAGGGTGGTTCCATGATCCCTGGCTAGAGAGTGTCAGATAGGCGCTGGTCGTGGTCGATATGGAAGGTGATCTAACGACTTCCTGAATTAGCGACTTGTTGCCATGTCTTGGTTTGGTGCTGGCTAGTTTAGAAAGTAAGTCTGCCCTGGCATTCCGTTTCCTAGGAACGTGTTGTATGGTAACGTGATCGAATCCTTCTTTCAGTTCGTTTACCTTGGCAAGGTATTGTTTAAACATAAATAATCACATAAGCAAACCAATTACAATATGCACACCCAAACAATGTCATATAGATGCATATGATGAATGCCTACCCTATGGCTGATGATATCATCTACCAGTTATATAGCCAACCCGACACGTCCTGGAAGCTAACCATTGACTGAAACACCCATGCGGAGCAAGCTAACCATTGACCGAAACACCCATGCGGAGCAAGTGTGTTTGATCTACAACCCCTTTACTACTACCCGCTTAACCCAGAGCCAGTGGAATAACCACTACTGCGGCTACTACCCAGGCAGGTGTTTAAAAGCTCAACCTGGAGTAAGTGAGACGAACTACAACCCTTGCTACTACCCAGGTGTCACAATCACTGACCTGGAGCAAACGGGACGAACCACCATCCTTGATACTACCCAAGTATCTCAAACAATGACCTGGAGCAAGTGGGACGAACCACTATCCTTGCTAATACCCAAGTATCTCAAACATACATTTATTTATGCTATATATCACTTTCTTCTCAAATTACTTTACCTTAAAACCAAAAGTCCTTTCTCTTTATAGCATTCTTTTCCACACCATCTAATTTTCCCAAACAACCTCAAAATCATTTCATTCTTAAACCATCCGCTTAACCACTTTAAATTAGGAATTATTAATTAATTACCACCACAAAGTTTCAAGATTTTGAGGGAGAATCTACCAAATTTTAATTTCTTAATTTCATTAAAGATCCTTAAAAGTCATTGTTTTCCTAATTTGAATAAAAATTAAATCCAGAAATCAGAAATTCCAAACAATTTTCAAAGCCGAATCACTTAGAACAAAACCAGCCCATTCAAATCAAAACCACCTTCAAGTTCACTTTTAAAACCAATTCTCTGACTTCTTCCAAAACGTCACAATCAGAATTACTTAATCAAAGTCCAATTTATTTTAAATCCACTAATACTCCTCCAATTGAAATCCTCAAGTCAAATTCAAAAATATAAACCTTTTTCATATTTAAAACAACCTTAAGACATAAGTTTCTTCAAAATGACTTGCTCCCAAAAGAGATATAATATTTTTCTCAAGAAAATAAGACTAAATTATAAATTTCATTTTACTAATTCATTTCTAACATGGTTTATCACTTTCTTGAATAATTCAAGTAAAATAGTAAAAATCTTAGAATCATAATTTTCCAAATAACATTTCAATAAAATCTCAAATTTTATAGGAATTTCGACAACATTTCTCCTAAAACTTGGACTTTGCCACCCTTTTTTGGTCCCAACTAAACCATTCCACAACCCTTTCCAACGGGTTCAAAAACCAAATCAGTTTAAAATCAAGCTAATTCTAAAAATTCATATCATTTTCGTATCTCAAGGAAATCGATTCAAAATCAAATCATTTTTAACGAACCAACCTCATTTTCAAAAACTTTAAAGAATTAATTTAACAAAACCAAACAATAATCCAATCAAACAATAGTTATATTCATCTCAAAACAGCCCGACAATACATAAGACTTACATAATAACAGAAATTGTATTTATCACATCCATATCCATTTATAACAATTCCAAAATATAAAATAAGCTTTTTAGAAAAACACCCCTACCCCCGACAAGCCGAGACCTGAAAACCAAACACGTCAAGGAAACCTTCCCTCTTAGCGCACAATCCGTGGCAGCTGCAACCACAACAACTTTAATCACGGCACATAAGAACGAACTTAAACCTAAAGCATTAACATTTCAAGGACCTTAGAAACATATCACAGAATAGCGACTAAAAGAAATCGAAATAGGGAATAGCTTATTGAACCTACGAATATCCGAGAAAACGGAACAGCGACAACTCCGTTGACGACGTGGCAGCTTGATGTCGCATGCACGACTACTGAACTCGGCATGCACGAACCACAATTCGACCCTATGTTACCATCATTTCAGTAACTCTAACAAGTTATGACAGAAAAGTTGATTTCAAAGGTCTTAGAGACGATAACGCTTACCAAGACAGAGGATCCAACGGCAGAGGCAAGGCAGGGCGAAACCCAACTCTTCCTCCTTCCACGCGACTCAGACGGCGGCACGGGTAGCCACAGCGGCGGCGAGCTTCAGCCGCGACGGGGAACGGAAAAACAGCGTCGTTCTTTCCCTCCTCCAGCTCTTCCCTCTTGAATGTTGCGCGTCCCTCTCTTTCCCGGCAACACGCGACGGTGGAGGTCCGCGATGAGGACAACGGCGGTGCTGGCTCCGTGGTGAACCGACGCGGTCTCCCTCACTCCTCACGGTTCTGCTTCGACGGCTGCTCCAAGGTGGACCGGCGGCGACGGCGAGCTGGGTGGTGGCGCGGACAGCTCCCCCTTCTCTTCCTCTCCTTCCTCGAGCTCCCTTCCTCGTTCCCTTTTCTTTTTCTTTCTTTCCTTCTTTTCTTTTTTGTGTTTCTGCGTGTGTGTGTTCTTGTGTTGAGTGTGACTGTGTGAGTGTTGTGTGTGAGGGGTGGGGCGAGTGTCGTTTAGTTTAGGGATTGGGGTAGATTAGGAAATTTTAATAAATAAGAGTAATAACATAATTTTATAAAAGAGTAAAGTATCGTTTTTGTCCCCAATGTTTGGGATAAGTCCTATTTGTGTCCCTAACGTTTAAATCGTCCTATTTGTATCTTTAACGTTTATAAAAGTGATTCAATGTTATCCTACTATCAATTATACTAACAAATTAGATTATATTTTTCAATTATTCCCACGCTTGGATGTATTCATTCTCAATTAGGTCTCACTTGGATGTGTTCGATTTTAATATTATACTCACTATTTGTGTTTAGATTCAATTATGTCCCTAGAAAAGTAAATTATATAAATGTTGTAGGAATTAGTTTCAACATTTGATGAGCTATTTTTCGGAGTAGATCATCGATTCTATCCTAGACATTTGTATTCTAATTTCAAGAAGAGATTTTTAAAACTCAAACTAAAGCGTTCATGATGTGTAATTGACGGAAGGATAACATTGAATCACTTTTACAAACGTAGGGATACAAATAGGACGATTTAAACGTTAGGGACATAAATAGGATTTACCCTAAACGTTAGGGACAAAAACGATACTTTACTCTTTTATAAAATAATTAAAAGATAGAATAATAATTAAAAATCAAATTAAATATAAACTATTTATCTTAAAAAAATACCTTTTAATTGTTAATCTGTAAATTATTTTCAGTTAAATACCAATTTAATAAAAATTAGAGATAAGTAAATTAATTTTTTTATTTATAAAATAAGATTAAAAATTTATATATTAAAATTAAGACATATAAAATACTCATTATTTTTTAATTATAAAAACTCTAAATAATAAATAAGAATTTATTCAATTTATATATAAAAATTTCTAAAAATATTATCTTAAATAAATATTATTATGGATCATAAATAATTTATTAATTTCTTTTCAAAATTCAGGTCTTATACTAAAGGTTGAATTAATGAAGACATGCATTTAGTGAGCCACCACGAGACCAAAAATGGAACAAAAAGTTTCATAAAGTGGGAATTTTATGTGTGACGAAAGGTATACATAGCTTCAAAAAGTTTCATCCGATCCATTTTATTTGATAGAGGAGACATTGAATTCAAAGCCAAGGAGAGTTGTAAATTGGAGTTACAACAGATTTCTGTTGTAGGTACTGGTGGAGTGCTTGCATTCCATATTCTCTTCCAAATCCACTCTGCTTATACCCTCCATAAGGAATGTCACTCCCAAATATGAAATAGCAGTTGATCCAAACAATGCCTGCACGAATGGATCTGGACACTGTGTTTGCAATATCCAAATTTTTTGTCACAATTCCTGCTGCTAGCCCATACTTAGTGTTATTAGCCCTCATAATTGCCTCTTCAATAGTCCTGTTTCAATTTTCCATCTATTATTGTAATAGGTAATAGTGTACAAAGAAAACATAAAGCAATAATTTGTGTAACTTACTTGAATTTCATTAGTGACATCACAGGGCCAAATATTTCATCTTGTGCTATAAGCATGTCCCCCTGAAAATGATTGTTTAAGAATAAAAGGGAAATATTTGACAACATGTCAGATGTCTTGTTTTTCTAAAGAAGGTTGATTCAAATACTCCTTTTTGGATATAACGTTCACCTTAACATTAGAGAAAATTGTTGGCTCAATGTAGTAGCCCTTGTCTCCTAATCTTTTACCCCCACATAAAAGGGTGGCTCCTTCTTTCTTTCCATGCTCTATGTAGGAAAGAATTTTTTCAAATTGCTTTTTATCAATCTACAAAGGGACAGTAGTTACGAATGAAAGATAATTCTTAATTTTATTCGTATCGATATATAATCTATCTACTATTTAGACTTTATTCATTAAAAGATGATGAATGTAAGGTATATTTATTTAAAATACGACGAAAATGATATAATATGATATGGAAATATTTTCCATATACCTGAGGGCCTTGCTGAGATTTAGGGTCAAAAGGATCTCCAACAACCCAAGCTTTTGCTTTCTCTACCAACTTCTTCTCAAATTCATCATATATCCCTTCCTGAACAAACACACGTGAACTTGCAACACATATCTCACCCTGAAATCAAAACAAGAACAAAATGTTAAAGAGTGTCATTATAATGTGTAACCTGAGTTTCTTCATTATTAATTCACTTAAGAGAAGTTTGACCTTGTTATATACTATGCCCAAGAGAGCAAGGCTAGCAGCTTTATCCACATCAGCATCATCAAAAATTAGAAGAGGTGACTTTCCTCCTAATTCAAGTGACACTTGTTTCAAGTTGCTGCTAGCTGCAGCATGCATTATTTCACGGCCTACCTCTGTCGAACCGGTGAAGCTAACCTGCACACACATAAAGCATAAAAATAAAAATATTAGCCGAGTTTAACTATACAAATCAAACAACGCTATAGCCAAGTTACATTACGGTCAGTTACATGAATCAAACTATCCAAGACATCCCACAATGTGACTTAATATAATGCAGGGTCAAGCAACAATGTTAAAGTTGTTAGAAATATAACTATTAATGTGTATTTTTCTATCAGCTTAAACTTTTAGGAAAAATAATTTCTTGATATAATATAGCTTTTATGATTTAAAGATCTAGAGTTTAATTCCTATTGACCTAAAAAGAAGAATTTCAGCATACGACAATTAAAAAAATAGAAAGAAAACTTATGTAAAAATTCATGCAAATCCAAAAGAAATTCTTGCATGAAGGAACGTGTTAGAGATATAACTATTCAATTAGCTTAATTGTTTGATAGAAATGGTTTTATGACAAAAGCCGCATCAAGTGATTACCTTATCAACATTCATGTGTGAGGATATTGCGGCACCAGCAGTGGGTCCAAATCCTGGTACTACATTGAGCACACCATCTGGAATTCCAGCCTTAGAAAAAACAGAACAAACACAATATTCAACTTATCAAAGCAAGAAATTAACAATGCAATGTGATATCCAAAAATTGGACAACAGAACCATACCTGCTTAGCTAAATGAGCATAAAACAAAGCCGACAGCGGTGTTTGTTCGGCAGGTTTAAGTACCATGGTGCAACCAGCAGCCAATGCTGGACTAACCTTAATGAAAAACATATTACTAGGAAAATTCCATGGAATGATGTGTCCAACAACACCAACCGGTTCCATCAAAGTATATGCATGGAACTCTCCAGATGCTTTTAGCACCTCACCATGGATCTTATCGGCAGCACCGGCATAGTAGCGCAGCATATTTGCTGCTGCAGGAATTTCATGGGCCTTGCACCTATTGTACAACTTTCCAGCATCAATGGCATCCAATGCTGCTAACTCTGATGCGTTTTGATCAATCAGATCTGCCCATTTCAGCATGATTTTGGCCCTCTCCTGATTTGGTTAGTCAGTTAAGCCATGTTGAGTTTAATTAGTATCTTGTAACATTCCAAATTCTAACTGATACAACTTGGTTCAATTAGTTTAATTTGGTTTTATTATAACTGATATTTCTCTCTTACAATATCATGAGTTAACTTGGAGAGATTTGAATGTAATTTACTCAATTGTTTAACAATGATAGGATAAGATTTCATGTCTAATATCCATGAAATGGTTGTGGCCCTGCTTCATAATCAACTAGGTATAAGCTAACAAATTCAACTATCAATAGAGAATACCTATTAAAATACAAAATATATATTAAAAAATAAGTTAAAACACTATACATATATTTTATACGTAAATATATTGTTGCTGATTTTGACGTACGAATAACATTTTTGTTTCACAATAAAGCTACTTTAATTTTAGGAATATGACAATGTTGACCTACCACAATTCTGGGATTCCTTTGAACTTCAAGTAGCTTAAAATCAAAATCAGAATCTTATCTACCAGAGCAATTAAAATATTTTACTGGAGAATAATCAAATTGTTTTACGGTAGCATAACCGAAAAAAAATCATAAACATCAAATGTACATTCTTATACAATAATTGTTTGGTTATTCATTTTTGGTTTTCTTGTAACATGGTTAATGTGATTTTCTTTTGTTATAAATGTCAAAAACTAGGTAGGTATATTTGATTGTGAACATAAAACAAAGAATAAGCACATTATAGTAAGAGGTACGAATTTAATAAACTATACCTTTGTCGCAATCAGTATCAGCCTTGAAACAAAGAAGAAAAACAAACGTGATGGATTATTCAAGGGGAGGCATCTGATTCTAGAATCCTATATCTCTATATAATAAAAGCATAAATATTTCTTTTTTAGAAATGTTCAATTTCTAACACCTTTATTTTTATGTTTTTATCTTATATTTATACTAACACTAACAAATTCTCAATATTTTATACTAGAAGTGATGGTCTTAGGGCTTGTTTGGGTGAGCTTCTAAGAAAAGATCTTTTTTCGAGTTATCTTTTTTTAAAAGATCTTATAGAGAAGTAAAAGTAATTTTATGTTTGGATATGTCATGTAAAAAGGTCTTTTTATCAATCAATTATGTTTGGGTATAACAATATAAAAGTACTTTTTTGTTTATTTATTACATGGAAAATATCTTTTTTTTAAGGAAAAAAGATCTTTTAAAAAAAGATGTAAATTACAGCTTCTCAAAAAAGATCTTTTTTTTATTTTACTAGTGCTTTTACTTTTACTACTAGAAATTTGCCAAACACGTTAAAAAATAAAAAAAGATCTTTTTTCATTGAAAAAAGATCTTTTTTTAACAAAATAATGGCGCCCAAACATGCACTTATTATAACATTCTTTTTTTCTTTTCACTTAAAAATATATTAGAATAGTGAAGTTTAAATCACAAACTCATAAGAGCTTATCAGTAAACCATAAAAAAAAATCTTATGTGTAAAATTTTAAATTTAATTGAAAATCTAGACGGAAAAACTTATAAGAATTTGAGTTACTTGGACAATTTCAT
>NC_029789.2:136757678-136758285 GCF_000816755.2 Arachis ipaensis
AATAAAATTTTATAAATATATAAAAAAATTATAAATATAAATTTGACCCTTAGATTTTTTGTTTCTCAAATCTAACTCTTCAATTTTTTATTTCTCTTCTACAATTTTATGATACATTTTTGGTCTCTATAATGGTGAAAACTCAAGTATAGTTAACTAATTAACTTCATGTGAAATTGATAACTAGTTGTTAGATAAAAATTTAGTCAAATTACTTAATTCATTTAACGGCTTTCAACTATCAATTTCACGTGAAGTTTATTGTACCTGAATTTTTACCATTTCAAAATAATTATTTTTATTTTGCTAGAGACTAGAGAGAGAAACTTACAGCTCCGGGCATGCGAGGCCATGGACCGGTGTCAAATGCTTCACGCGCCGCTTCGACGGCAGCATCAATATCTTCTTTTCTTCCTTCCGAGATTCTCGCAATTACCTCTCCTGTTCTTGGATCTATTGTCTCAAACTCACTCCCTATTTATTTTTCCCCAGTAACCACAAAGGAACAAAACAAAAATTGTTTATATATATTTGATGTACTAATAATGTTACACTTCAATTTTTGATGTATTTGTTAGTGTAAATCAATTTTACATATGTAACTAAT
>NC_029789.2:136758534-136763811 GCF_000816755.2 Arachis ipaensis
TCTTAAAATTAAATTTATAATGTTAAATGAATTTTTATAATATCATTAAATTAATTTATTTTTAGGACAATTTACTGTTTTAAATAAGCTGCCCATGAATTTTACCAGAATACACATTATGCAAATTGGATACCGAAATGCATTTTTTTCATAAACTATGTAAATCGCGACAGGGATATCGCGGTTTACAAAATACACATAATCCGCTACAGGGGTGTCGCAGATTACGTTGGTAAAAAAACATCACATAAACCACTACAGGAGTGTCGCGGTTTATGCTTTAGTGTGGACTTAGTTCATTTTTCATGGAGGATAAGTTTTTGGATGAAAGTTTAATTTGTGTATGGCGCAACATAGGTTCCTTCTTTGATTTAATTGAAATTAGTCTGTTGTACTCATAGAATTACTAACAAAATTAGAACACGTTAACCAGAGAGAATCACAAGTACATAGAGAATCGATCATGTGTGATTGGGCCAATCGGTTGGAGTTTGACTGAGGCCGAGTTTGACTACTGGTTTGATATTATGAGGACTGAGAATCTGGCCATATGTGATTGGGCCAACCGGCTGGAGTACGATAAGTGGACCCAACACCAGGATGGAGGCAGACGGTTCGGCCACATGACGACGAACATATCCGAGTGTGTTAACTCTGTACTGAAGGGGATACGGAATCTGCCGGTTACTGCACTTGTCAAATCCACATATGGGAGGTTAACAGAGCTTTTTGTCGTCCGAGGGTAGACAGCAGAGGCGTAATTGGGATCAGGCCAACGGTTTTGTCAGGCCCTGGTCAAGGCGATAAAGCGCAACCTAAAAGATGCGAGGTGCTTCATGGTTACTCTGTTCGAAAGACATCAGTCTGAGTATACCGTGGCTGAGACGACTCCTACCGGTAACTACTTCTCGCTTGGGATGTATCGGGTTTTTCTCAGAGATCGCACTTGTGACTGCGGGTATTTTCAAGCTCTCCATTACCCTTGCTGTCATGCGATTGCATGCTGTGCTCAGTCCCGATTAGACTGTGCTATGTACGTCCATGAGGTTTATACCATGAGTAAAGAGTTCAGCGTATACCGGATGGGATTTTTGCCCCCTATTCCAGAGGGTCTCTGGCCACCGTACGCCGGTCCTACTATCATCCCTGATCCTAACATGAGACGTGTCAGAGAAGGGCGACCAAGGTCAACAAGAATCTGTAACACCATGGATGAGGTTGATACTGGTCGACCGAAGCAATGTGGGTTATGCAGACAGACATGACACACTCGCAGGACTTGCCCTCAGCGAGGATCCGCCCCCAGTGCCGAGGCATAGGTGTCATTAGGTTGTCACGATTAGCTTACATTTTTCTTTCCTTGTTTGTATTCTTGTTTTGTTTTAGTTGTGCTTACTGTTAAGTAAAGTTGTACTTGCTGATCGATTCTCTATGTACTTGTGATTCTCTCTAGTTAACATGTTCCTAATTTCGTTGGTAATTCTATGAGTACAACAGGCTAATTTCAATTAAATCAAAGCAGGAACCTATGTTGCGCCATACACAAGTTAAACTTTCATAAAAAAACTCATCCTCCATGAAAAATGAACTAAGTCCACACTAAAGCATAAACCGCAACACTCGTGTAGCGGTTTATGTGATTTTTTTTACCAACGTAATCTATGACACCCCTGTAGCAGATTACGTGTATTTTGTAAACCGCGATACCCCTGTTGCGGTTTACATAGTTTATAGAAAAAATGTATTTCGGTATCCAATTTGCATAATGTGTATTCTAGTAAAATTGATGTACAGTTTATTTAAAACAGTAAATTGCCCTTATTTTTATATAATTATTAAAGTAGTGGATAAAATTTTAAAAATTAATTGTAGTATAGTTACAAATATGATTATACATGAGATTATATAATTTTAATACACTACAAAGATGTATTCAATTAAATATTTGTAGGTATGAAATATTAGATAAGTGACAGAATTAAACACTTTTATATTAATAGGATTATGTAATAATTAAATATCTATGTACAAGAAATTACATAGTATTAATACATATTCAAAATGAATCTGATTCTAAAACAACAATAACCTTTGGGTGGTCAAGATGTCATGATGGAACTTTGTGCAATTAGAAAACGAAATCTTAACCACTTATAACTCGTCATATTATAATTATAAAGAACAAATTATTTAATTTTCTTTTATTCATATTGAAAGATTATTGCATAATTCGGGAATTTGTACTTAATTGTTTTCAAATTTTTTGGTAAATATTTGTTGCTTCTAAAGAATAAGTGGTTAAAAATTATTAACTTAATTATTATTAAGGAATAAAAATATGGATTAATATGAATCTACATAAGAAATTTATAAGTCTAATAATTCCATTATGAGCAGAAAAAAGAATTACATTTTGATACTCAGCATCTTAAAATTCTCATATAAATTAAACGAGTTAAAATCAAGAATTATATTAAAACTAGAAAAAAGATTTAGAATCATTTTTTTTACCAATAATTAGTTAATATTTATCATTTTTTTTTCTTTTCCATGTTAAACTTGTACCATTCACTACTTTGTTAGTTAATTGTTTGCTGAAAAATAAATTGATTCCCTAAAAAAAATTACTGTCGTTAACTAAATCAACTTTTCTTTAACAAAAAATAATAGTGATAGAATATGTAGGCCTCTAAAAGTTTTCTTGGTTTATAGATCTCAAAATAAAAAAAAAAATATCCTTAAGCAAATACTTCAAAAATTTATTTATAAGTCTTTGTAAATTATAGTAACGTTTGTTTTCAGACCATTGAAAGAAACTGAGACTAGAAAACTAAAAATTAGTCATCAAAATCAGCCATTAATATAAAATACATGTTGAAATATAAATACACATTAAAAATAAATTAAACTATACATATATTTATATACAAATATATTAATGACTGATTTTAATAGTTAATTTTAATGTACGAATAACATTTTTAAAACTTAATTTAATCTTTATCTTCCCATTTCGGTCTTCATTCCAAACGGAGCCTAACATATTAAGTCCGTAAACATATGAATTATGAAATGGTTGCTTTACTCGTTGACTAAACTGAGTGGGAGGCAAAACTGAAAAAAGGAAACGTATCCAACACATGTCCAAATCCAATAATGCAATGCGATTCTTCAAATTACAAATTTTTAAAAACTTATTTATTAATAATTTTTGTATAAACCTTTATATTAAATCATCACAAAAAAAATTAAAAACCATATTTGATTTTTTCAAAAATTCCATAAAATTGTTTGCAGACGCAAATATTACTTTACTATGTTGCATGATTGAGAGTAGTTTTCATCTCTTGCTGTACAGTACAACTAAGTTTAATAATTGAAACCGACAAAACTGGGTTCTCTCGTCTCCATCTATCTCTGAAATTGTATTTCACTTTTCATACACGTGAAATTTATGTATAAGAAGAAAAAATTATATGAAAATAAGATGCAGATAATTATTTAGATAATTAAAATAGAATAGAAGGGAGAGGTAGGGGTATAAATAATAACAGAAAAACCCTGTAAATGTAGAAAATTTGTTTAAGAAGTTAATTAAGTTAGCAACAAACTAACCTGAAAGGGAATCGACAAATTGTCCATTGATGAAGAGCTTGGTGAACTTCACGGTGGTGGGAATCTTGACGTGGCCATCGGAGATATCAATAGACATATTTGGTTTTGTTATCAAGGGAGATTCAAGTGATGGAAAGAATAAAAGATAAATAGATGAAGGCTTTTTAGATTGAACAAGTGAATGGGAGAATACAAGTAGGGACTACTCCACTATTTATACCATTATTTTATGGCAATAATGTTATATTAATATTTAATATTAAGAGAATCACTTACATAAATATAAATATGCTTAAAATGTCCTTTTTTTAGATGTTTTTAAATAATTAAAATTCAATACATATAATTCATTAAATTATGTTATTTTTATTAAAATTAGATTAGATAAAGTGACTCCTAATATTAATATGATATGATGGACTTTTTTTGTTTAAATAAAAAATTTATTATTTATCGATTGCAATACAAATATAAAAATATACCTTTTTATGCATTTAGTTGCGTTAAAAAATACGAAAATAGACAAGTACATTTTCGCGATAAGAGCCTGCAAAAACCTGGCAAAATTTTCACTTGTTTTCACTTTTCACACTCTATCCTAGCGAAAATGAGGAAGAGAAGTTTCCTTGATTTTTGGAGTAAGGCGAAAAGAGAGAAAGAAAAATTAGATTAATAGTCAAATTTATTCTGAAAGATCATTTATTTTTTAAATTAGTTTTTGAAAATTTTTTTTTAGTTATATTAGTTCTTAAAAGATAAAACACAAATCAAATTAGTCCTTTCATTAGTTAGATGATGATGTGTCACGTTAAATAACACGTGACATGATGACGTAGTAGGTTAATGCCACGTATCACTAGATGATTGGTTGACGTGTCAGGTTAACGACACCTAGCATACCACGTATCACTTGATATGTAAAAGAATTATTTATAATCAAAATAGTCCCTAAAAATCCAGACGTCATTTTTATCCCTAAAATTTTAAAAATTAATCAAATTAGTCCTTATATATATATTTTTTATTTTTCTTCATAATATTAAATTTAAAATATTTTTTGATAATACTAATTTTAATATTATTTTTTAGATCTTAATAAAAAAATTCTCTTTACATAAAATAATAAAAATAATTAAATTATTATAAAGTTATTTTGTCATTTGTATTTTAAAATTTTACATTTTTAAATTGTAATTTTTTATAGTGAAATTTTTTTATTTAAACGAGTTTATCAAATTATTGTTGATTATATATTTACAAATTTAATATTTTAAATCTCACTAAATAATATAGTAGTTATTTTAAATTTTAAATCTTTTAAATTTTTTAAAATTATAATTTTTATTATTATTTAATTTATATGATAGAACTCAATAATTAAAAAATTGATTTGTGGGATCACTTGTTGAATCTTAAAAAATAAACAGGGACAAGACTCGTTTTTTTTTCAAGAATGTGGGGGCATAATGTGAGAAGCTAAATTAGTAATTACCTAAATTTCTTCAAGGGTAATGATTTTGTTGAACAATATGAACAACGGGCCCTAAAAACTAGCCCAATTAGCTTACTAACACAGTTTACCTTATGCACCCCCTTCCCAAAATCCTAATTTTAATCATCTTAATTATTAACATCGTAATCATTTCACATTCCCACCCACTC
>NC_029789.2:136764034-136771139 GCF_000816755.2 Arachis ipaensis
AGTCCATAAAAACTTTTTCCCTTCTCCTCAATTCAAACTCCATTCAGGAACTAGTACCCTTCCCCTACCCCATTTGAAACGGCATTGAGAAACTCGGACCAACCTATATCCGGTGCTTCTTCTCTGCTCCTTTCCGTCGTCCATTCTGCCCATCGCCGAATTGACCATCCCCCGAGAGGCCTCCATTGTGAAGAAGAGCAGCAGCAGGCGAATCCCCGAGTCGGCATCGTGTGGAAGTCGGCCAGCCGCCACCCACGTTGTCTGTTAACGGCCATCTCCGGAGGTTGAAGTCACTGCATGTTCGCGCCGCTTGGAGTCTTCCTCGGGCAACACCAAAGCAACCGTGGGGTGTGTTTGCATGCCGCTATTGAAGGTCAGTTTCCGATAGTCGTTCCTTCATGTTATGGGTTGCATAGATGTTCACAGTAATTTTCATGTTATGAGTTGTATAGAAGGATTTTGCTGCTTGTAGGACTTGGTGGGCCTGTTTGAGTTTTTCAAGTGTTTGTTAAGATAAAGAAACTGGGAAAAATACTGACCCTTGCATGTTGCTCAGGACCCTGTTCTTCGTGACTTGTTTTTTAATGGTTGACTGTATTTGGGTTTGTTTTGCCTCCGGGTATTAGTTAGTCAGCAGTTGGTGTAAAGCACATGCTTAAAATTTGTTGCTTTATGAGTTGTTTAGTCAATCTAAGTCAGATGGTCATTTCTATACATAAATGGATGGTTATTTATTTTGGCACAGCTGTTTGAAATTTGGTTTAGGATGTAGACATTTTTCTTCCGAATACCTAACCTAAAAGGGTGGCACGTTTGAATAACTATTCAATTGTCTGATTATGTATGTTTGATTTTGAAGAGATAGGTTTGAATTGGTATCCTGTTTGTTTATTTAAGGAAAAATTGTAATTATAATTTGGAATAAATTTACACTTTTCTAGTTTTAGTTGAAAGTATATTTTACTTTTTCCTCACATGTCTACTTGTATTTGATGCATTTGATTGGATAGAATCTAAATGAAAGTAGTTTTGGCATTGAGTTTGACCATGTGAAGACTCTATTTACATCTTAATCAGTATATTTGACTACCATCGCAATCAATATTTCAGAACATTTTAAATATACCAGCTTTAGACTTTAAAAATGGTGACTAAGTCAATATAAATAGTGCGTTGCCTTGAATTTGCAAGTTAATTGGTCCTTTTGATTTAATTAATACTTGGGCCGTAAAAAATTATACTAGATGAATGTTTAAAGTTGCGCGTTGTGACATGACATAAAGCATTTAGGAAGCAATTTCTATTGATACTAATATCTAGAGCCTATAAAGCTGATTATATTATGACTTATGTTGGTGACTTTCGTTATCAGGACCTTGTGTTACTTGTTCTTTTGTTATCTGCCAGTGTTCTCATAATGCGCACCACTATTGGTGTTCTGCCGGTGATATTCATATTTTTTTTGAAATTACAGCAAAAATAGTAAAATCACATGGTTAATGGATGGTTGGACTAAAGCGAACTGTATGAAATTTGATGGAGTTTGGGCTTAATATTTTAGAAGTCTTTTCTTTATATGTTTCTGGTTCATGTGATTGAGTTTTAAATTCAAAGAATTAGGGATGTTCAATTTTGTAAGAAACAATTGATGAAAAAAAGAGGTGACTTTTAGTGGTGGCTTAACTAGATATAAGTTAAATTGGTTGTCAATACTATACTTGCATAATGTTTGACGTCTACATATTTATGAATTTTTTTATTTTTGATCATGGATGTTGTAAAGACTCATGCTAAAGTTTTTAAAATAATTCATAGTTATATAGAATATGAATAGTTCTTCGGGCACAGCAGATCGAAATAAATAGTGCGTTGCCTTGACTTTGCAAGTTAATTGGTCCTTTTGATTTTATTAATACTTGCAGCGGAAAAATTATACTAGATGAATGTTTAAAGTTTAGACTTGTGACATGATATAAAGCATTTAGGAAGCAATTTCTATTGTTACTAATATCTGGAGTCAATCAAGCTGATTATATTATGACTTGTGTTGGTGACGTTCGTAATCAGAGTTCAATTTTGATTGCTACGCTTCCAAGAACCTTGTTTTACTTGTTTTTTTGTTATTTGCATGTTACTCATATTGTGCACGACTCTGGGTGTTCTGCGGTTGATTTTCATTTTTTTTGAAATTACAGCAAAGATAGTAATATCACATGGTTCATAGATGCTTGGATTAAAGCGAACGGTATGAAATTTGATGGAGTTTGGGCTTCATATCTTAGAATTCTTTTCTTTATATGTTTCTGGTTCATGTGATTGACTTTTAATTTCTATGAATTACGGATGTTTAATATTGTAAGAAAAGATGGATGTAAAAAAGAGATGGCTTTTAGTGGTAGCTTAACTAGATATGAGTTAAATTGGTTGTAAATACTATAGTTGCATAATATTTGATGTCTACATATTTATGACTTTATTATTTTCGATCATGGATGTTGTAAAGACTCGTGTTAAAATTTTAAGAATAATACATAGTTATATAGAAATAATATTTTTTATGCGTGTGAAATTTTCTTTTCTAAATAATGCGAGCGGACTATTGATGAACCTGTGAGGAAGAACCGGAATCAGAGAAAGCAATAGATATACCTAGAGCTCGTTTGGGAAGTAGAAGAAGCTACTTTTTTTTTTACTTTTAAATTATGAAAAGTCACAATAAAAAAACTAAAAAACAGCAACAAAATATATATTGACACACATTTCATATTCATTTTTTATTTTCACCTACCATATCATGCACAATAAAACAATAAGTACTAACTATACAATAAATTCTTTTGCATTGCCATCAAGATTATTAAGAATTAGAATTTTAATATCCATTCTCTTGTGTAAAAAAATTGTATTTTTTCAGTTATTTATCCAAACACTACAACTTTAAAATAAGTACTTTTATAACTAAAAATCAATACAAAATAACTTATTTATAAGTTGCTATTAATAAAAGTCCTTCTACTTTTAAGCTCTTTTTTCAAAAGAGCTTATTTAAGTTGTTAACCCAAATTGGACCTTAGTCTTAAGACCACAAATACCTTTTTCACATTGTTTACGTGGTAGAATTTTGTTACAACAGAAAGGATAAATTTCCATGGTGAATAACATTTTTAGTTCTCTAACTACTTTGATTCTGTTTCAAGATATTAGCAAAGCGTAAAAGTTATTAGTTAAGAATAACCATCTGGTACCAACAAAAAAAACCATCCGCTATCATATGGAATTGAACATCCAGCCTCTACTATTTGTTACTTTTTACACACTACACCAAGACTCTTCTAAATAACCATTTGGGTGACAATAGAGATAACCATCTGTTAGCCTATAGAATCGAACATCCAACCTTTATTACTTGTAACTGCCACATACTCTACACCAAGACTATTATGAATAACCATTTGGGTATCAGTAAAAATAACCATTCGCTATCATATTGAATCGAACATCCATATTAAAATACTTGTAACTGATCACACACACTACACCCAGATTATTCGAAATAACCATCTGGATAATAAAAGAAATAACCATTCGCTTTTCTATTAAATCGAACATCCAATTTATAATACTTCTAACGAATCACACACACTACACCCAAATTATTCAAAATAACCATCTGGGTAACAATAGAAATAAACATCCACTATCCTATTAAATCGAATATCCAGTTTAACATATTTGTAACTAATTATACACACCACACCAAGGCTATTACAAAATAACCATCTGGGTACCAAATAACCATCCGTTACGCTATTGAATCCAAACTGACTTTCTTTGCATATGTTGCATAAAAATCTTAAGCCAACTTCAAATGCTCAAACCGCATCCTAACTCTTGGTATTTCGTCTTCGGCAAGACAACTATGATCCGGTAACTGCGAATCAGTTCAAAACATACATCATTCGATGAACATGAGGATTAATGGTCGATTCAAATATGCAGTTCACGAAAAAACAGCAATATACTAGAGACCAAACCTCATCAACAAGATCCGTGTCATCACTTCCAGTAATGTCGGTACATTCTATGACCTACAATCAAACATATACAAACTAATTAGATACCGTACTATTAAACAAGTTTCAACTAAAAAGATTTTATTAATACTTTTTCCAAAAATATCATTAAAAATTTATTACTATACATAACTTACAAGAAATAATAACAATGAAAAGTGTACTCATAAAAAATCTCACCTAATTAGTCAGGCTTATATTAAGTATTTATATAAAGCATGCATGGATTTGCTACATCTGAATCACACCTACACAATCTAAAACCAAGTCTATTTCTATGCTTTGAAAAGTCAAAAAGCTCATTATTTCTTCTTGGATGTGAATGATACATTTCCATTCTCCATTTTCGTTTCTTCAATTCCTTCCTTGTCAATCCTCTCTCATTTCTTCTTCTCCTTATTTGTTTATTAATTAATTTATTTTTCTTATAGTAGTAATCACTGTTGTATGTATTATGGACTTACTAATTAGAATTTTGGGACCTTTGAGTACTATATTGTATCTTATGCACAACTGTACATATATTTTCTAGCAATATTATATAGCGTGAAAAAATAAAAAAGAATGCAAAAACAAAAAAACACATTTAGTGAGCATCCAAAATGAACAACATCTCCACTTAGAGCATATATTTTCATCTGTAAAGTGAGTTGTGACCAAATTTGTTTGTGCATGCATGGCATGGAAGCATAAGGATGAGAATTTAAAATAATCTAATGGCAACCATGTGGAATGTTTAAAACATACCTGAATTGGTAGTTTCATTCAATTCACTTAACTAAACATGATATGCATTTCTTAAATTACACTAATCAAATGACTAAATTTAAAATTTTAAACTAATTTTGTGTTTAAACAAAACTAATAATCAAGTGCCATGTCAAAACTCAATCTAAACATCATTAAAAATAGCATAACATTACACAATTTTGAATTATAATGCCTAAAGATAACAAAATTTAAGACAAATGCTGGCCAAACATAAGAATTAAACAAAAAATTTCACTCAGGCATTTTATCGAGCATATGGTGTGCACAATATGTAAACAGAGATTTTAAACTCAATTTAAGCAGCAATCAATATAGAAAAATCAGCTATCAAACATTTTGGAATCCAAAAAGTATCAATCCATTAATCTAAGCCTAATCTAAACACTAAAAACAAAATTAAAAATTAGTTAAAATAAATAAACGAAAGAACACGAGCAGAAGGAAGCATGGAACCTGTGTTGGTAAAAGGGGAAGAATGGAAAGAGAGGGATAGCAGAGGCGGTGTTACAGCGGCACAGAACTCAGCCGCTGTTGGGTTGCACTCGGGTTTCTCGCGCGGGGTTGGACTTTGCACAGAGACCAGGAGTAACGTACAGGGGATTGAGGAGAAATGGAGAAAGAGGGAAGAAAAAGAGAAGAGAGGGAAGAGAGAAGGGGTAGGCGACGGTGGTCGCCGGTGGTGATGGCGGTGGTGTCAGACGGAAGGTTGGGACTGGGTTGAGAGTGTAGAAGAGAAAAGGGTCCACCGAGAGAGGGAAGAGATAAGGTGTGAAAGGATAGGAAACGTGTAACTGTTTCCTACTAAAAAATATGATATTTTAAATTTTAAAAAATGGTTATTATTATAATTAAATTAATTACATCATTAATTAAATTTATGAGTAATTTACATTTGTAACCCTATTGTTCATATTGTTCACTAGAATTATTGTTCACCTATACTTTTCCTAGGAGGGGGAATAATTAGATGCTTCTCTACATCATCGGTTTTGGAGAAAAGAAAAGTATAGGTGAATAATAATTCTAGTGAACAATATGAACAATATGAACAATAATCCAAGCACCGGCTGAAGATTTTTCGCATCTTCAGATTTTGATTGGGGTCAGACTTAAATGACAATATAAGTGTAGTCCTACTGGCTGCAAATCCAATTTTACATGACAAAACTAATCATTTTAATTTAGATCTACATTTTATATATAGCAGCTTATATACACAATATGATGATCAATAATCTAAGTCCACGATTCTCTTAACTCACACAAACTCTCATATTCTATCAGATATCAAATAAAATGAAATTTTACCAAATAGAAGTGATTTCTAAGTGAAACAAAAGATCTATTCTAATACAAAAGTATATGTTGCTGCGTCTTCAAATTAGTCTATATAAGCAGTGTGAAGGTATCAAGGTTGAAGTGAAAGAAAGTGAGGAAGGAACAGAGAAGTGAAGAAGTGCAGAGAGAAAAGCAAACAGCGAAAAGAGAAAAACTGATTAGGGTTTCTTCAGAAAAAATGAATTAGCCTGAGTCATTTTGCAAGTTCTACAGATATATATATACAGCTGGTGGGTAACTTGATTTGGTTAACTAAGGCCTAACTAACTTCTTCTGGAAGATTCTGATTGTAACTAATTCTCTAACTGAATGCTGGTTTGCCACTTGTGCTGCTTCAAGCTTGCTTGTTGTTACTGCTAACATCAACCCTACTGTTTTGTCTGTCTGAGTTTTCTTTGGCAGCAATGTGTTTGTTGGAGCTGTTGATTTAGATTCGTTCTGTGATTCTGAGTTCGCTTTATCCCTCAGAGCAAATGGAAAGAGCATGAGTCTGTACACCTCTAGGTTCACTCCATTTGTCTTCACAGTATCACATATCTGTAGAAAATCAGATATAAACTGATTTGGATCTTCATGAGGAAGTCCATGATACTGGCAGTTTTGTTGCACCAGGGTGACCAATTGTGGCTTCAACTCAAAGTTGTTTGCAGCTATAGGAGGCACTACAATGCTTTTTCCATAAAGATCCGCAGTAGGGGCAGAATAAGAGCCAAGCACTCTCTTTTGTTGATCATCCCCATTCGGATTTGCCACATTGGCATTAGCATTATTATTAGGATCCATAGTGGATTCTGTAGCCTTGTAAAGTCTTGCTTGTTGTAAACGCCGCCTGAAAGTTCTTTCAGGTTCAGGATCAAAGTCTAAGAGATGTTCTTTGTTTCTGTTCCTGCGCATAAACAAACAGAAGACAAGAAAAGATGGGA
>NC_029789.2:136771512-136775729 GCF_000816755.2 Arachis ipaensis
GAATTAAACAAAATAAAAAATAAAAATTAATAATAATAAAATAAAACTAATTAAAATCAAAACGTCTAATCTAAGCAATCAAGCAACTAATAGTTGTTAATCACAGTCAATCTCCGGTAACGATGCCAAAAACTTGGTGCGGAATTTGTAACCCACTAACTTACCGGCAAGTGCATCGGGTCGTACCAAGTAATACCTTACGTGAGTAAGGGTCAATCCTACGAGGATTGATGGACTAAGCAACAGTGGTTAAATGATTTACTTAGTTAGGCAAGCAGAAAATGGTTTTGAGATGTTCAAAAGGTTTGAGAAGTAACTCAGAATATCAAAAGATAGACACGTAAATAAATTGGAAATCAAATATTGAGAAAACAGTTAAGGTTTCAGAGTTATCTATTCTTCCGGATTAACTTTTCTTACTAACTATTTTAATCATGTAGGATTTAATTTATGGCAAACTATATGTGACTAGACCCTAATTCCTTAGACCTTTCTAGTCTTCTCTAAAATTCATCAACAGCCAATTCCTTGGTCAATTAATTCCAATTAGAGGGTGATTATCAAATTCCAGTTTGTATGCCACAAAAATTCTAATTATCCAAAAATAAAAGGATTATATGTCACGTATCCCGTTAAATCCAGATAATTAAAATTTAGGAGAATATGTTTTCAAGTTGTTGTTTAAGTAAAGAGCTTTTCCAAGTTTTACAAGAACTCAAATAGAAAAAGGGTCATACTTCCGTTCCACCCAAATTCATAAAACAAAGAGCGAAAACAATTCTTAAATTATAAATCCATACATAAATTAAAGTAGAAAAAGCAATAAAATTAATCCATAGAAATAGACAGAGCTCCTAACCTTAACAGTGGAGGTTTAGTTGCTCATGGTTCAGAGAAAATAAGGATTGTAAATTGAGATGGATTGGGATCCTCCTCAGGACCTCTCTCAAAAGAGAGGTTTCTTCTCCCTTTTATAACTAATCCTAATAATTTAAAATCTAATATCTAAAACTAAAAATTAAAATAATATCTTTTCCTAATTTAAGATTTGAATTTAAATTTGAATTAATTTAAATAATCAAGTCTTCAATGGATGGATGGGGACCACTTGTTTCGTCCATTCTGCAGCTTCTAATCTGTATTTTCTGGGCTGAAAACTGGGTCAAAACAGCCCAGAAATCGCCCCCAGCATTTTCTGCATTTTTCTGCACGTGGCGCATGTCACGCGTACGCGCCAGTAACGCATACGCGTCGATGATCTTTTTCGCGAGTCACGTGGACATGTCGATCACGCGGACGCGTTGCTGAGCAAATCTTCAAATCACGCGAACGCGTCAGTCACGGGTACGCGTCGCCATGGATACTTCCAGATCACGCCCACGCGTCAGTCACGCGTGCGCGTCGCTCCTCGCTGCCATCTCCTTGGTTTTTTCTCTTTCTCTGCAGAAACTTCATCAAATCCATTCGAATGCTACATAAAATAAATAAAATTGCACGAAACTCAAAATAGCATCCATAGTGGCTAAAATATAATTAATTCTTAATTAAACTCAACAAATTAGATACAAATTCACTAGGAAAAGATAGAAAAGATGCTCACGCATCACAGGGAGCTGTGCTGTGGAAGGGTAGGTGGCAGGGAGGTGTGTGGCTTCATTTGGTTTGGTGTGTGGGGTGTGATATAAGGGTGGATTAAGGTTGGTATTTGTGTGGTAGCAGGTTGAGTTGGCTATACTATGATTATTGAGGCTAGGAGTTTTTGGAGTGATTTGAACTCCCTCAAACATGTACAGTCTATCCTTAAGCAGTCCTTGGAGGAGGACTTTCTTGGATATCTGGCATTTTACATAGCACAAGTAAGGCCAGAATTCAAAGTAGACATAGTTGTCTAATGCAAATTTGGCTACACTTATTAGGTTTTTAGATATGGCAGGGACATGGAGTAAATTCTGTAATTGGAAGGGTTTGTTTGATAATGATGCATGCATAAATGTACTTCCAATATGCTTAATTTTTATACCTTGACCATTACCTCCAAAGACCTATTCTGTGCCATCATAACTGGTTCCTGTGGCTAGGTTCCGTGCATCATAGGTGCAGTAGTGAGAGGCTCCCGAATCAGGGTACCATGCTGTGTCTGGCATTGCTGAGGGGACAGTAAGGAGAGCCTGCGGATTTGGAGAAACCGGTTGTGCTGCATTTTGAGATTGTTGTTGCTGCTGAGTGGTTCTTGAGTTGGAATTGTTGTTGTGGAAGGCAAAGGATGGGAGTTGAGTTGTGTTTAGAGGTTGAAGATGAGGGTTCATAAAATCTTAGTCGAAGCGGTGATAGCACTGAATGACTATGTGTCCAATCTTGCCACAGAGTTGGCACTGCGGTCTGCTTCCTTGCCACCAGGAGGAATGGCTGCCTCCTCCTCTGTACGGTCCTCTGCCTCTGGACCCTCGAAAGCCGCCTCTGTTGTTGTAGTTGCTATAGCTTCTTCTTTGAGAGTTTTCTTGAATTTCTTCATTGCTTTGAGCTACATTTACTTGCATTGCTCCTAGTTCTGTCTTTCTGAATCTTTCAATTAGCTCTTCTTGAGTTAAGAGTTGTGTTTCAAGTTCACTTTCAGTGGTGTGATCTATTCTTGCTGTTGTAACAGTGACAAATGTATTGTATTCTTCACCAAGTCCTGCCAAGGATGCTTCAATGTAATCTTCCCTTGAGAGTGGAGCTCCCAATGCTTTCAGTGAATCTGCCACCTGGTTGATCTTTGCCATATATTATGTTACTGTTGAGCCATGCTTCTTGAGTGTCCTCAGCTGCGTTTTCAGTTGCTTGATTCTTGTTTTCACTCTTGCCGCAAAGTACTCTTCTAATGTGAACCAGATCTGGTAAGCATACTCACATTCTATCACTCGGTTTACAAAGCTTGGTTCCATAGATGCAATTAGCCAGGCAACCAGCCATTGATCATGAATTTCCCACTCTTCATATTCTTGATTTTCAATTCCATTAACTCGATTTAACTCTGAACTGAATCTTGCTGGAATCTTCGAAGGATTGAGGTGGCTCTGCAATTTGTTGACCTTGATGCACGCAAGGGCTTGCTTTTTCCATGCGTTGTGGTTGTTTTTGTTGAGCTTGATTGCAGCAAAGGCAGCGAATGCGTTTTGATTTGGTGCACTTGCAGAAGCACTGGTGGTGAACTGAGGTGTGTGCTCCATGGATCAGCAAGCTCTGATACCATGTGAAGGTATTAAGGTTGAAGTGAAAGAAAGTGAAGAAGGAACAGAGAAGTGAAGAAGTGCAGAGAGAAAAGCAAACAGAGAAGAGAGAAAAACTGATTAGGATTTCTTCAGAGAAAATGAATTAGCCTGAGTCATTTTACAAGTTCTACAGATATATATATACAGTTGGTGGGTAACTTGATTTGGTTAACTAAGGCCTAACTAACTTCTTCTGGAAGATTCTGATTGTAACTAATTTTCTAACTGAATGCTGGTTTGCCACTTGTGCTTCTTCAAGCTTGCTTGTTGTTACTGCTAACAAGCAGCATCTAAATATTTCCGTAACAAATTCTCCACACTAATACCATATATTTTCTTCAATCAAATACCAATATTTTCTTCATTTTCTATAGATTTTTTTTGTTGGGCTTAGAATTTATCTTAGTCATTTATTTCCCTAGATAAATATATTTCAAACGTTGAAAATTACAATACTGTACAAAAAATGGGTCTTGTTGCTTAACAGGCCTAGCAGTCTGCCCAGTTATAAACTTATTTCACATCTAAAAGCATCCAACCATCTGTCAAAAAAGGAAATGTCCGACCAAAAGAATCAGTGACAAAAATTATCATACTCATGTAGACCAGAAACTCAACTTGCTGAATGAGTTATCCAATAAAAAGTTAAAAATTAGCAGAAGGGTAACAAATGCATACAAGGGTAAGTCACAAAAAAATAGCATATAAGGGCAGATGACAATTTTCGCTATTAAAAAATTCGAATTTGACAAAATGGCTCTTCCAAGGAAAAAAAAATCCATGGCCACAGAAAAATAAAAATCTTATGACAAAATTCACCAACTCTTTCTCATAACCCAATATTTTTATATTACGAATATACAAAATTGTGAGCGTTTGGTGTAAGGTTGAGTTAAGGATGTACAAATTTGGAAGGTTGAACAAAAAAACTGATTGGTTCAATCGTTCAAATAGAGTTAAAGCCTA
>NC_029789.2:136775885-136801323 GCF_000816755.2 Arachis ipaensis
TTAAAAAATCATAAATAAATTTAAAATATTAAAATTTATAATTAAAGAAAATCAAAATGTACATAAATAATAAATACATAATAAGTTTTAACATAATAAAATAAAAAATGCTATTCATCACAAATCATAATTACCATTAAGTATTCCAAATTATATACAACTAAAAACAACACAAATTACATTTTACTCAGATTTTGAATATACCTTATGTTCCGTTCAACTTCAGCCGAGGTGTATGTCTTCAAGCGAGGCTGTCCGTCTCAGGGAGGAGCTATAGGTCGCCTCGAGGGTATGCTTGGAGTTATCCTCGGCTCTGATGAAACACGGCGGTGGGAGCACCTGCAAAGAGCACTCCGACGCTCAAGTTAAAAAAGTATTCGAGATGAGATGAGTAAGTAAAAGTGAGAGTGTCTCGTAACCTGGGACTTTGAGTTTGCCTGGTTCCGTTTTATAGGTGAGCGGGGGTTTTGTTCTTTTGGGTTTGTTGCGATATTCTCGGTGGTGTTCGTCTGTTAGTAACGGGCCGAAGATAAGTTCTGACTTACATGTGACTTTGACTGAGTTATGGTTGGGGTTTGTTCAGGGCTGAGATATTTGGTCGGTTAGAGGAGAGGGTGATTGCCGATATTTGAGGGGTACACGTCATAGCCCCCAAGCTTGTCCGTAGACGTCAGTTGACGGGCAAGGTTTTTTGTTTTGTGTGTTCTCGGAATTTGTATTTTGTATTTTTAGGCTTTTTCTTGAGCCAGAAAAATAGAAGCGTAATGGTTTTGGTGGGAAGTTTTTATTTTCAAGAAAGTGTGGTGAATCGTGCTTCATTAATTACCCCCTTTTTGGCGTTTTGGGTCTTCGAGGTTTTAGAACGGTTATATTTCTTAATTTGCCCACTAAGTTAGTGGGCTGTCTTAATTTCTGCTGCACTTTTCGATATTCTACTCTCTTCGAAATTCTTTCTTCCTGTTTGACTGACCATGACTTCCAAAGGATAGTTCCTCTTTTCTAGTTTATCCCTTTTCGTTTCTTCTTTCTATAATGGTGGTGCACGAAATTGTGATCATCAATGGCGCCATCAACATGGTATGCACAATTGTAATCTCAACTCTTTATCACAACTTCGCACAACTAACCAGCAAATGCACTGGGTCGTCCAAGTAATAAACCTTACGCGAGTAAGGGTCGATCCCATGGAGATTGTTGGTATGAAGCAAGCTATGGTCATCTTGTAAATCTCAGTCAGGCGGATTCAAATGGTTATGGATGATGAATGATTAAAAGATAAATAAAACATAAAATAAAGATAGAGATACTTATGTAATTCATTGGTGAGAATTTCAGATAAGCGTATGAAGATGCTTTGTCCCTTCCGTCTCTCTGCTTTCCTACTGTCTTCATCCAATCCTTCTTACTCCTTTTCCATGGCAAGCTCTATGTTGGGCATCACCGTTGTCAGTGGCTACAATCCTGTCCTCTCAGTAAAAATGTTCAACGCACTCTGTCACAGCACGGCTATTCATCTGTCGGTTCTCGATCATGTCGGAATAGAATCCAGTGATTCTTTTGCGTCTGTCACTAACGCCCCACAATCACGAGTTTGAAGCTCGTCACAGTCATTCAATTCTTGAATCCTACTCAGAATACCACAGACAAGGTTTAGACCTTTCGGATTCTCAAGAATGCCGCCATCAATTCTAGCTTATACCACGAAGATTCTGATTAAGGAATCCAAGAGATAAACACTCAATCGAAGGTAGAACGGAGGTGGTTGTCAGGCACACGTTCATAGGTGAGAATGATGATGAGTGTCACGGATCATCACATTCATCAAGTTGAAGAACAAGTGATATCTTAGAACAAGAACAAGCTGAATTGAATAGAAGAACAATAGTAATTGCATTGATACTCGAGGTACAGCAGAGCTCCACACCTTAATCTATGGTGTGTAGAAACTCCACCGTTGAAAATACATAAGAACATGGTCTAGGCATGGCCATGAGGCCAGCCCCAAAACATGATCTAAGGTAGCATAGAACTACTCCAAGATTCGTCTCCAAATACAATAGCAAAATGTCTTATTTATAGAGAACTAGTAGCTTAGGGTTTACAAAAATGAGTAAATGACGTAAATATCCACTTCCGGGCCCACTTGGTGTGTGCTTGGGCTGAGCATTAAAGAATTTTCGTGTAGAGACTTTTTCTGGAGTTAAACGCCAGCTTTTGTGCCAGTTTGGGTGTTTAACTCCCACTTTGGTGCCAGTTCCGGCGTTTAACGCTGGGAATTCTTGAGCTGACTTTGAACGCCAGTTTGGGCCATCAAATCTCAGGCAAAGTATGGACTATTATATATTGATGGAAAGCCCAGGATGTCTACTTTCCAACGCAATTAAGAGCGCGCCAATTGGGCTTCTGTAGCTCCAGAAAATCCACTTCGAGTGCAGGAGGTCAGAATCCAACAGCATCTGCAGTCCTTTTCAGCCTCTGAATTAGATTTTTGCTCAGGTCCCTCAATTTCAGCCAGAAAATACCTGAAATCACAGAAAAACACACAAACTCATAGTAAAGTCCAGAAAAGTGAATTTTAAATAAAAACTAATAAAAATATAATAAAAACTAACTAGAACATGCTAAAAACATACTAAAAACAATGCCAAAAAGCGTATAAATTATCCGCTCATCACAACACCAAACTTAAATTGTTGCTTGTCCCCAAGCAACTGAAAATAAAATAAAAAGAAGAGAATATACAATGAATTCCAAAAATATCTATGAAGATCAGTATTAATTAGATGAGCGGGGCTTTTAGCTTTTTGCTTCTGAACAGTTTTGGCATCTCACTTAATCCTTTGAAGTTCAGAATGATTGGCATCTATAGGTTTTTTTTTCTGCAAGCTTTTCACTGCTTTTTCTTGCTTCAAGAATCAATTTTATGATTTTTCAGATCATCAGATAACATTTCTTCTTTTCCTTTCATTCTTTCAAGAGCCAACAATTTTTAACATTCATAAACAATCAAATTCAAAAATATGCACTGTTCAAGCATTCATTCAGAAAAACAATAGCATTGCCACTACATCAACATAATTAAACTGTTTTAAAATTTGAAATTCATGCACTTCTTTTTCTTTTTCAATCAAAAATATTTTTCATTTAAGAAAGGTGATGGATTCATTTTCATAGCTTTAAGGCATAGACACTTAGACACTAATGATCATAAGACACAAACATAGATAAACATAAGCATAAAAAATTCGAAAAATAGGAAAGTAAAGAACAAGGAGATTAAAGAACGGGTCCACCTTAGTGATGGCGGCTTGTTCTTCCTCTTGAAGATCTTATGGATTTCTTGAGCTCCTCAATGTCTCTTCCTTGCCTTTGTTGCTCCTCTCTCATGATTCTTTGATCTTCTTTAATTTCATGGAGGAGGATGGAATGCTCTTGGTGCTCCACCCTTAGTTGTCCCATGTTAGAACTCAATTCTCCTAGGGAGGTGTTGATTTGCTCCCAATAGTTTTGTGGGAGAAAGTGCATCCCTTGAGGCATCTCAGGGATTTCATGATGAGGAATTTCCTCATGCTCATGTCTATGAGTGGGATCTCTTGTTTGCTCCATCCTTTTCTTAGTGATGGGCTTGTCCTCATCAATGAGGATGTCTCCCTCTATGTTAATTCCAACTGAATTACAGAGGTGATAAATGAGATGAGGGAAGGCTAACCTTGCCGAGGTAGAGGACTTGTCCGCCACCTTATAGAGTTCTTGGGATATAACCTCATGAACTTCTACTTCCTCTCCAATCATGATGCTATGAATCATGATGGCCCGGTCTATAGTAGCTTCGGACCGGTTGCTAGTGGGAATGATTGAACGTTGGATAAACTCCAACCATCCCCTAGCCACGGGCTTGAGGTCATGCCTTCTTAAGTGAACCAGCTTTCCTCTTGAATCTCTCTTCCATTGAGCGCCCTCTTCACAAATGTCTATGAGGACTTGGTCCAACCTTTGATCAAAGTTGACCCTTCTAGTGTAGGGGTGTTCATCTCCTTGCATCATGGGCAAGTTGAATGCCAACCTTACATTTTTCGGACTAAAGTCTAAGCGTTTCCCCCGAACCATTGTAAGCCAATACTTTGATCATGGTTCTTGGTGATCCATGCATTGGCATAGAACTCTTGCACCATTAAGATCCCGACTTGTTGAATGGGGTTGGTGAGAACTTCCCAACCTCTTTTTCGGATCTCATGTCGGATCTCTGGATATTCACTCTTTTTGAGTTTAAAAGGGACCTCGGGGATCACCTTCTTCATGGCCACAACTTCATAGAAGTGGTCTTGATGCACCCTTGAGAGGAATCTCTCCATCTCACATGACTCGGAGGTGGAAGATTTTGCCTTCCCTTTCCTCTTTCTAGAGGTTTCTCCGGCCTTAGGTGCCATAAATGGTTATGGAAAAACAAAAAGCAATGCTTTTACCACACCAAACTTAAAAGGTTTGCTCGTCCTCGAGCAAAAGAAGAAAGAAAAGAGTAGAAGAAGAAGAAAATGGAGGAGATGGAGGAGGCTTTGTGGTTCGGCCAAGGGGGAGAAGTGGTGTTGAGGTTGTGTGAAAATGAAGGAGTGAAGATGGGTTTATATAGGGGTAGAGTGAGGGGTAGGGTTCGGCCATTATGGGTGGGTTTGGGAGGGAAAGTGGTTTGAATTTGGATGGTGAGGTAGGTGGGGTTTTATGAAGGATGGATGTGAGTGGTGAAGAGAATGGTGGGATTTGATATGTGAGGGGTTTTTAGGGAAGAGGTATTGAGGTGATTGGTGAATGGATGAAGAAGAGAGAGAGTGGTGGGGTAGGTGGGGATCCTGTGGGGTCCACAGATCCTGAGGTGTCAAGGATAGCTCATCCCTACACCAAGTGGCGTGCAAAAACGCCCTTTCTGCCAATTCTGGCGTTAAACGCCGGGCTGCTGCCCTTTTCTGGCGTTTAACGCCAGCTCCTTGCCCATTCCTGGCGTTAAACGCCAGTCTGGTGCCCCTTTCTGGCGTTAAACGCCCAGAATGGTGCTAGACTGGGCGTTTAACGCCCATTTGCTGGCCTTACTGGCGTTTAAACGCCAGCAGGCTTTTCCTCCAGGGTGTGCTATTTTTTTCTCTATTTTTCATTCTGTTTTTGCTTTTTCAATTGTTTTTGTGACTTCAAATGATCATCAACCTACAAAAAACATAAAACAGCAATAGAAAATAAATAAATATAATAGAATTGGGTTGCCTCCCAACAAGCGCTTCTTTAATGTCAGTAGCTTGACAGTGGGCTCTCATGGAGCCTCACAGATACTCAGAGCAATGTTGGAACCTCCCAACACCAAACTTAGAGTTTGAATGTGGGGGTTCAACACCAAACTTAGAGTTTGGTTGTGGCCTCCCAACACCAAACTTAGAGTTTGATTGTGGGGGCTCTGTTTGACTTTGTTTTGAGAGAAGCTCTTCATGCTTCCTCTCCATGGTTACAGAGGGATATCGTTGAGCCTTAAACACAAGGGATTCTTCATTCACTTGAATGATCAATTCTCCTCTGTCAACATCAATCACAGCCTTTGCTGTGGCTAGGAAGGGTCTGCCAAGGATGATGGATTCATCCATGCACTTCCCAGTCTCTAGGACTATGAAATCAGCAGGGATGTAGTGGTCTCCAACCTTTACCAAGACATCCTCTACAAGTCCATAAGCTTGTTTTCTTGAATTGTCTGCCATCTCTAGTGAGATTCTTGCAGCTTGTACCTCAAGGATCCCTAGCTTCTCCATTACAGAGAGAGGCATGAGGTTTACACTTGACCCTAGGTCACACAAAGCCTTCTCAAAGGTCATGGTACCTATGGTACAAGGGATTGAGAACTTTCCAGGGTCCTGTCTCTTTTGAGGTAATCTCTGCATAGTCAAGTCATCCAGTTCTTTGATGAGCAATGGAGGTTCATCCTCCCAAGTCTCATTACCAAATAGCTTGGCATTTAGCTTTATGATTGCTCCAAGGTACTTAGCAACTTGCTCTTCAGTAACATCTTCATCCTCTTCAGAGAAAGAATACTCATCAGAGCTCATGAATGGCAGAAGTAAATCCAATGGAATCTCTATGGTCTCAGTATGAGCCTCAGATTCCCATGGTTCCTCATTAGGGAACTCATTAGAGGCCAGTGGACGTCCATTGAGGTCTTCCTCAGTGGCGATCACTGCCTCTTCCTCCTCTCCAAATTCTGCCATGTTGATTGTGTTTATGGCCTTGCACTCTCCTTTTGGGTTCTCTTCTGTATTGCTTGGAAGAGTACTAGGAGGGAGTTCAGTACCTTTCTTGCTCAGCTGACCCACTTGTGCCTCCAAATTTCTAATGGAAGACCTTGTTTCAGTCATGAAACTCTGAGTGGTTTTAATTAGATCAGAGACCATGGCTGCTAAGTCAGAGTGGCTCTGCTTAGAATTCTCTGCCTGCTGCTGAGAAGATGATGGAAAAGGTTTGCCATTGCTAAACCTGTTTCTTCCACCATTATTGTTATTGAAGCCTTGTTGAGGCCTCTGTTGATCCTTCCATGAGAGATTGGGATGATTTCTCCATGAAGGATTATAGGTGTTTCCATAGGGTTCTCCTATGTAATTCACCTCTTCCATTGATGGGTTCTCAGGATCATAAGCTTCTTCTTCAGATGAAGCATCCTTAGTATTGCCCGGTGCAACTTGCATTCCAGACAGACTTTGAGAAATTATATTGACTTGCTGAGTCAATATTTTATTCTGAGCCAATATGGCATTCAGAGTGTCAATCTCAAGAACTCCTTTCTTCTAACTTGTCCCATTATTCACAGGATTCCTTTCAGAGGTATACATGAATTGGTTATTTGCAACCATTTCAATGAGTTCCTGAGCTTTTGTAGATGTCTTCTTCAGATGAAGAGATCCCCCAGCAGAGCTGTCCAATGACATCTTGGACAGTTCAGATAAACCATCATAGAAGATACCTATGATGCTCCATTCAGAAAGCATGTCAGAAGGACACTTTCTGATTAATTGTTTGTATCTTTCCCAAGCTTCATAGAGGGATTCACCTTCCTTCTGTCTGAAGGTTTGGACTTCCACTCTAAGCTTACTTAATTTTTGAGGTGGAAAGAACTTTGACAAGAAGGCATTGACTAGCTTTTCCCAAGAGTTCAAGCTTTCCTTAGGTTGTGAATCCAACCATATTCTAGCTCTGTCTCTTACAGCAAAAGGAAAAAGTATAAGTCTGTAGACTTCAGGGTCAACCCCATTGGTCTTGACAGTGTCACAGATTTGCAAGAATTCAGCTAAAAACTGATGAGGATCTTCTAATGGAAGTCCATGAAACTTGCAATTCTGTTGCATCAGAGAAACTAATTGAGGCTTAAGCTCAAAGTTGTTTGCTCCAATGGCAGGGATATAGATGCTTCTCCCATAGAAGTCGGGAGTAGGTGCAGTAAAGTCACCCAGCACCTTCCTTGCATTGTTGGCATTGTTGTTGTTTTCGGCTGCCATATCTTCTTCTAGTTTGAAAATTTCTGTTAGGTCTTCTTCAGAGAGTTGTGCCTTAGCTTCTCTTAGCTTTCGCTTCAAGGTCCTTTCAGGTTCAGGATCAGCTTCAACAGGAATGCTTTTGTCTTTGCTCCTGCTCATATGAAAGAGAAGAGAACAAGAAAGTATGGAATCCTCTATGTCACAGTATAGAGATTCCTTGAGGTGCCAGAGGAAAAGAAGAATAGAAGGAGAAGGTAGAAGAATTCGAACTTATCAAGAGAGATAAAATTCGAATTATTGATAATGGAGGAGTGTTAGTCCTTAAATAGAAAGATGTGAGAAGAGGGGAAGAATTTTCGAAATTAAAGTAAAAGATTTTGAAATAATTTTGAAAAATTGAAGAATGATTTTAAAAAATTAGAGTTGGGAAAGAAACAAAGTGATTTTTTTGAAAAAGATTTTGAAATTAGAAATCAAAAAGATATGATTGAAAATTTAATTTTGAAAAAGATGTGATTAAGAAGATATGATTGAAAAGTTATGGTTTTAAAAAGATATGATTGAAAAACAATTTTAAAAAGATTTGATTTTTAAAATTAATGACTTGGCTAACAAGAAAAGATATGATTCAAACATTAAACCTTTCTCAACAGAAAAGGCAACATACTTGAAATTCTTAAATCAAATCATTAATTGTTATCAAGTATTTTTTTGAAAATGGAAAGAAATTGATTTTGAGAATATATGATTGAAAAGATATGATTTGAAAAAGATTTGATTTTGAAAAATTTTGAAAACTAAAAAAAAATGTGCATTAAAAACAAAATCTTCCCTCTTGTGTCATCCTGGCATTAAACGCCCAGAATGGTATCCATTCTGGCGTTTAACGCCCAAAATGCTACCCTTTTGGGCGTTAAACGCCCAGCCAGGTACCCTGGCTGGCGTTTAAACGCCAGTTTTCCTTCTTCACTGGGCGTTTTGAACGCCCAGCTTTTTCTGTATAATTCCTCTGCTATATGTTCTGAATCTTCAATTCTCTGTATTATTGACTTGAAAAGACATAGTTTTAAAAATATTTTTGAATTTTTGATGATGGGAATCAATAAAAATGCAACTAAGATCAAATAAACAATGCATGCAAGACACCAAACTTTAAATGTTTGTATACTAAGGACTATAACAATGTAAAAATGCATATGAAAAACAACAAAACACACTAAACAAGAGAATTTAAAGATCAGAGCAAGAAAATCATCAAGAACAACTTGAAGATTAATGAAGAACATAATGCATGAATTTTTCGAAAATTAGATGAATGCAGTTGACACCAAACTTAAAATTAGACACTAGACTCAAACAAGAAACATAAAATTATTTTTGATTTTATAAATTTTTTTGTGGTTTTTTTTTTCGAAAATTGAGTGGAAAAGAAAAAAAAATAAGGGTTCAAAATTCTTAATGAGAATTCCAGGAATCATTGCAATGCTAGCCTAAAACTCCGGTCCAGGAATTAGACATGGCTTACTAGCCAGCCAAGCTTTCAAAGAAAGCTTCGGTCCAAAACACTAGACATGGCCAATGGCCTGCCAAGCTTTAGCAGATCATTGCTCCCAACAGCAAAATTGATAGAAATCAACAAGCTCTTGTGATGATAAGTTGAAACCTCGGTCCAAAAGATTAGACATAGCTTCGCAGCCAGCCAGACTTCGACAGATCATCATGAAACTCTAGAATTCATTCTTAAAAACTCTGAAGAACAAAATAGAAAATCTTTTTGTATTTTTGAAAATTTTTTTTTCGAAAAATAAAAAGGAAAAGTACCTAATCTAAACAACAAGATGAACCGTCAGTTGTCCAAACTCGAAAAATCCCCGGCAACGGCGCCAAAAACTTGGTGCACGAAATTGTGATCATCAATGGCGCCATCAACATGGTACGCACAATTGTAATCTCAACTCTTTATCACAACTTCGCACAACTAACCAGCAAGTGCACTGGGTCGTCCAAGTAATAAACCTTACGCGAGTAAGGGTCGATCCTACGGAGATTGTTGGTATGAAGCAAGCTATGGTCATCTTGTAAATCTCAGTCAGGCTGATTCAAATGGTTATGGATGATGAATGATTAAAAGATAAATAAAACATAAAATAAAGATAGAGATACTTATGTAATTCATTGGTGAGAATTTCAGATAAGCGTATGAAGATGCTTTGTCCCTTCCGTCTCTCTGCTTTCCTACTGTCTTCATCCAATCCTTCTTACTCCTTTCCATGGAAAGCTGTATGTTGGGCATCACCGTTGTCAGTGGCTACAATCCCGTCCTCTCAGTGAAAATGTTCAACGCACTCTGTCACAGCACGGCTATTCATCTGTCAGTTCTCGATCATGTCGGAATAGAATCCAGTGATTCTTTTGCGTCTGTCACTAACGCCCCACAATCACGAGTTTGAAGCTCATCACAGTCATTCAATCCTTGAATCCTACTCAGAATATCACAGACAAGGTTTAGACCTTCCGGATTCTCAAGAATGCCGCCATCAATTCTAGCTTATACCACAAAGATTCTGATTAAGGAATCCAAGAGATAAACACTCAATCGAAGGTAGAACGGGTTGTCAGGCACACGTTTATAGGTGAGAATGATTATGAGTGTCACAGATCATCACATTCATCAATTTGAAGAACAAGTGATATCTTAGAACAAGAACAAGCTGAATTGAATAGAAGAACAATAGTAATTGCATTGATACTCGAGGTACAGCAGAGCTCCACACCTTAATCTATGGTGTGTAGAAACTCCACCGTTGAAAATACATAAGAACATGGTCTAGGCATGGCCTTGAGGCCAGCCCCAAAACGTGATCTAAGGTAGCATAGAACTACTCCAAGATTCATCTCCAAATACAATAGCAAAAGGTCCTATTTATAGAGAACTAGTAGCTTAGGGTTTACAAAAATGAGTAAATGACGTAAATATCCACTTTCGGGCCCACTTGGTGTGTGCTTGGGCTGAGAATTAAAGCATTTTCGTGTAGAAACTTTTTCTGGAGTTAAACGCCAGCTTTTGTGCCAATTTGGGCATTTAACTCCCACTTTGGTGCCAGTTCCGGCATTTAACGCTGGGAATTCTTGAGCTGATTTTGAACGCCGGTTTGGGCCATCAAATCTCAGGCAAAGTATGGACTATTATATATTGCTGGAAAGCCCAGGATATCTACTTTCCAACGCAATTAAGAGCGCGCCAATTAAGCTTCTGTAGCTCCAGAAAATTCACTTCAAGTGCAGGGAGGTCAGAATCCAACAGCATCTGCAGTCCTTTTCAGCCTCTAAATCAGATTTTTACTCAGGTCCCTCAATTTCAGCCAGAAAATACCTGAAATCACAGAAAAACACACAAAATCATAGTAAAGTCCAGAAAAGTGAATTTTAAATAAAAACTAATAAAAATATAATAAAAACTAACTAGAACATGCTAAAAACATACTAAAAACAATGCAAAAAAGCGTATAAATTATCTGCTCATCAAATGGCGGGAGAAAAAGAGAAAGAAAAGTTGAAAGCCATCGAAGTTAGGGAGGATGACCCATATCATTGGGTGCATGACGACGTCAGGACTCGCTCTTCATCTTATACCAGTGTCGACTCATTGCGGGATTTAGATGGGTTAAATTTTGTGAGGAGTGGTTCTGGTCTGTTGATTGATCTTCTTCCTTGTTCTGGTGAAGATAGGGTTTGTGACAGGAGAGGTGACTGGCAGTATTTTTATATGTACACGCCGTGTCTGACCGAGTTGCGCATTCGTTTTCCTTTTACTGCCTTCGAGTGTGACGTGTTGACCCAGCTTAACTGTGCGTCGTCTCAATTACATCCAAATTCCTGGCCATTGCTTCGTGCCTTTCAGTGTCTAATGGAGTTTCTATCCTTCCCGTGTTCTTTATCTTTATTTTTTTATTGTTTCAGTCGAAAGGGGTTCGTAAGGGGTTGTGGGTTTGTCTCAGCAGTTTTTCTGGTCGTTCTCTTTTCCTGCTTTACAAGTCTTCTTTTAAGAATTTCAAATCCTTATTTGTTAAGGTCCGTTCCGTGGAAACTGAGTATCCTTTTTATCTGGACGATGAGCTAATTGAAAAGTTCCCCCTTTATTGGTGTTCTGAACCGACTCAAATCCTTGAGGCTACTGAGTGGAGTGAGGAAGAGGATTATCTTTTAGACTATTTGGTTGAATGTTTTGCTGACGGGGCGTGTTTGTCTATCCCTGAGCTTTTGAATTTGTATGATTCTGGTGATAATGACGGTTTAAAGGCTTATATAGGTAAAAGTTCTATTTTTTATTGACTGTGTCTTGCGTGGTTGGGTTTTACTAATATGTTTGGTGTATTGGTAGGTGGACGGGTCCCTCGTCTTGATCCTAATCGGTTCTAGTCGTTTTTGAAAAAGAAAAAGGAGAGAGGCGTCGGAGGTTCTGAGATTCCAAAGGAGGATGCGGGGCAGGCTACTCAGTCCATTGCTCAGCCGGAGTCATCATATAAGAGAAAAAGGGGTGAGACTGACAATTCGCTGGAAGTCATCTCCGAGGCTGATCAGGAGGTTATGGGTGGCGTTAAGCCTGCTTTCGATCGTCAGAAAAAACTTCACGGTTTCATTCCGGGGACCAACTCCCATTCATTGTGGAGCGACCAGTTTTCTTTTGCCGAATTGTCTGATAAGGTGTCCCAATACCCAGGCGACATGCTTATGACACGTCGGGTTGGCATGGAGGGACTTGGGAAATTTGTTCAGGTGATCTTCTTGTTTTATGTTCTTTCCTTTCTTGCTGTTTTTGCTGTGTCGTTTCTTATTTTGCTGTTCGTGTTATAGATTGTTGCAGCCCGTTTGATGTGCGCTGGCCGTACAGCCGAACTCATCGGTGCCGAGCAGCAGTTAGCTGTGGATAAGGTTGCTGAATTAGAGAAGTCGTACAAGGCTAGGGTTGCTGATCTGGAGAGCTCGTCCAAAGTGAAGGATGATGCTCTTGCCACTGCTACAGCCAAAATGAGGGAATCCGAGGAGGAGGTAGTTCATTTGAGGGACCAAGTTCGGCTACTTCAGTCCGAGATTATGGAAAGTGATATCTCAAAAGGAAAGCTGACTTCGCGAGTTCATGAGTTGGAAGAAGAGGGAATGGAGATGTTCTCTTCGGGATTTGATCGTGTTGTTAGCCAAATTACTTTGTTATCTCCTGGTTTTGATTGTGACCAACTTGATGTCACTAAGGTTGTGATTGGTGGTAAACTCGTGGTTGATGGGACTGTGGAGGAGCATGGCGAAAATGCGCCTCCATCTTGATGTTGTTGTTTATGTTTCGAACATATTTACTTTTGTTATGGTGCGGACTTTTTATTTTGTGCTGACCGGGTTGTGGTCAGACTTATTGTGATGTTAGTTGTTTCGTATTTTGGAACTCGTTACTTTGTGTTCTGACCTCGGTCAGTTTGGATAGTATTGATTTTGTATATAGATGGAGATTATTGCTTTCGAGCTGGATTAAGTAGATAATTGACTTATTGAGATGAGATACGTAAACGTATAATCGATGTTCTGATTAGGTATGTACAAATGGCAAATGATTTTGTTTGATTTGGGCGTCCGGCCTTGTTAAAACCCTCCTTAGGTAAAACCCTTTTGGGAAAAAACCTCTAAGTGGGAAAAAGAGTACCTTCATTCGTGAAGTGTAAAGTTCATGACCTATACAACTTTAGGGAAGAAATATTCTAATTTCCTGACATTGGATTTCCTTGTAGTATTTGTAACTGGTAGGCCCCCATTCCGAGCACTCCGGATATTCGGAATGGTCCCTCCCAGTTTGCAGCGAGTTTTCCATGTGAGGGGGTCGTCTGGCCTCTTCTGTTCGTCTAAGGACTAAGTCGCCTTCCTCGAATATCCTCGGCACCACTCTTTTATTGTGACTTCTCTCTGCCAGTTGTTTTTGGGCTCTTTGTTTGATGGCGGCGATTTCTCGGTCCTCTTCTGCAAGATCAAGCTCGGCATTTCTTGCACTTATGTTGTGTTGTTCGTCATATAGGTCGGTTCTGAGCGTGGGGATCCCGACCTCTACCGGGAGCAAGGCTTCTGACCCATAGACCAGCTTGAAGGGTGTTTCGCCCGTTGTTGTTTGTATTGTTGTGTTATAACTCCACAACACCTCTGGTATTAGTTCTGCCCATTCACCTTTTGCATTGTCGAGCTTTTTCTTTACTGCCTGCAATATAACTCGGTTAGCAGCTTCGGCCTGCCCATTGGTTTGTGGGTGTTCGACCGAGCTGAAATAGTGCTGTATATGAAAATTTTTTAGAAATGAGCCGAGCTTATTATCAGTAAATTGTCTACCGTTGTTCGATACTATCTCTTTTGGTATTCCAAATCGGCATATGATATTTTTCCATATAAGAGATCGTACCTTTTTGGCGGTTATTTTCGCTAGTGGTTGAGCTTCTATCCATTTTGAGAAATAGTCTATTGAAACTAAAAAGAATTTTACCTGTCCCGGAGCTATTGGGAATGGCCCGAGAATGTCGAGGCCCCATCTGTGGAAAGGCCAGCTTACCTCCATGCTGTGTAATGCTTCAGCCGGTCTTGTGGAGATGGCTGCGTGTTTTTGATATTTGTCACATGGTTTGACTTTTGTTATGCAATCCCTTCTCATGGTTGGCCAGAAATACCCTATTCGGACGATCTTTGCGGCCAGGGCCCATCCTCCGATGTGGTTCCCACAAACTCCTTCATGGACTTCATTCATTACTTCGTGTGCCTCGTCTTTGCTTAGGAATTTTAGTAATGGTTGTGAGAAACCGTGCCTGTATAGCTCTCCAGCTATGTTTGTGTAGAGGCTCGCTTTTCGTCTGAAGCTCTGTGGGTTGGGCTCGTCTCTGGGCATGATACCTGCATTAATGTATTCAAGAAAAGGTGTTCTCCAATCTCGGAGGTGGTTAATGTTTGTTATAGATAATAGTTCGGTGCTTAGTTTTTGGAGTGTTAGTTGTGAAAGTGCCGAAGTTTGTGTGTCTGCCCTAGTGGCGGCAAGTTTGGATAATACATCTGCTCTAACGTTATTTTCTCTATGTATATGCAGAATAATGAATGAATTGAATTTTGAAATGAGATCCTTTGCTATGAGCCAGTATCGTTCTAGCAAGGGATCTTTTACCTGAAATTCTCCCCGGATTTGTTGTACCACTAAGAGGGAATCACAGTATGCTATCAGGCTTTTTGCTTGGAGACTTATGGCCAGTTTGAGTCCCGCTATGAGGGCTTCATATTCGGCTTGATTGTTGCTTGCTGGGAAGTGGAACTGGAGGGATTGCTCGGCTACCACTTTATCTCTTTCTTTGAGGATTATTCCTGCTCCGCTTCCTCCTCGGCTGGATGCCCTATCGACATGTAGTTCCCAGTGTTTATTATGCTCGTCCAGGGTTAATTCTGAGATAAAGTCTGCGAGGATCTGTGCTTTCAAGGCCGTCCTTGGTTGATATTGGATGTCGAATTCTGAGAGCTCGATAGACCATTTGGTCAGACGTCCGTCCAATTCGGGCTTTGTTAGTATTTGTCTTAATGGTTGGTTGGTCCTGACAATTATCGTGTGGCTCTGAAAATAGTGCCTGAGTCTTCTTGCCGTTATTACCAATGCTAAGGCTAACTGTTCTATCCTCGGATATCTTTGCTCTGTTGATTGCATGACTCGGCTGACGAAGTATACTGGTTGTTGTGTTTTACCTGTCTCAATGACTAGGGCCGAGCTTATAGAACAATTAGAGACAGATAAATATAAACATAAAGGCTTACCGACTTCTGGTCGATGTAACACAGGTGGTGATGCCAGGATTGTCTTGAGTTCGGCGAACGCTTTTTTGCATTCTTCTGTCCACTGAAATTTTTTGCTTTTTGATATTGTTTGGAAGAAGTGGTGTGATCGGCTTGATGCTGCTGGCAGGAAGCGAGATAGTGCTGCTACTTTTCCTGCTAGCTACTGTACTTCTTTTATTGTTCTTGGGCTTGCCATCTTAAGTATTGCTTCACATTTTTTGGGGTTTGCTTCAATTCCCCTTGAGGTCAACATGAACCCTAGGAACTTGCCTCCTTGGATTCCAAATGCGCATTTTTCTAGATTGAGCCTCATGTTGTATGCTCGGATCTGTTTAAATATCTCTTTGAGGTCGTCGCAATGTGACTTTTCTTGAGTAGTCTTGGAGACCATATCGTCTACATATATTTCCATGTTCCGACCTATTTGGTGATGGAATACTTTGTCCATCAGCCGTTGGTAAGTTGCACCTGCATTCTTTAGACCAAATGGCATTACTCTATAACAAAAATTTCCATGCTCAGTTATAAATGCTATTTTGTTTTGGTCTTCTGGATGCATAAGGATCTGGTTATACCCAGAGTATGCATCCATGAAGCTCAAGCTTTGGAAACCCGATGCGTTATCTACAAGCTTGTCAATGTTTGGCAAAGGGTATGCGTCCTTAGGACAAGCTTTGTTTAAATCCGTAAAGTCGACGCACATGCGCCATTTACCTGAGTTTTTTCTTACCATTACCACGTTAGATAGCCATGTTGTGAATCGAATTTCCTTGACGAAGTTTGCACTGAGAAGCTTCCTGGTTTCTTCTAGGGCCGCCTTTGACTTCTCTGTACCGAGATTCCTCTTTTTCTGAGCTATAGGTCGGATGGCTCTATTAATGGCGAGCCTGTGGCAGATGATGCTAGGGTCTATCCCTGGCATATCTGCTGGGGTCCAGGTGAAGAGATCGGCATTGGCTTGCAATGTTGTTATGAGTTCTATTCTTTGTTGCCCCTGGAGTGCTTGGCCGATGTATGTGACTTGTTCTGGCTTCGTAGTCAGTTGGACTTTTATGAGCTCGTCCGCTGGCTGAGGTCGTTCTTGGGTGTCTTCTCTGGGATCGAGCTCTGCTAGGGACAATATCTCGTTCGTGCTGTGAATTGCTTTGACTTCTTGATGGGATTCCTGTTTTGTAGCCGACCTTTTCAGGCTTGCATTGTAGCACTGCCGAGCTTGTTGACGGTCTGAGCGGACTGTAGCTATCCTGCCGTCCTGTGCCTGAAATTTAACACACAGATGAAAAGTGGATACTACTGTCCTGAACATGTTCAGAGCAGGCCTTCCGAGAATAATGTTGTAAGGGCTTGGGCAGTCAACTATTAAATATTGCATGTCAATGGTTCGTGATAGTGAGCCTTCTCCTATCATTGTTTGTAACCATATGTATCCTTTGATCGGGACTCTTTCTCCGGAGAACCCTACCAATTCTCCAGACGAGGGTTGCACGAGCTTTTCAGATAGCTTCATTTTTAGGAAAGTAGAATAAAAAAGAACATCGACACTACTACCTGGGTCCATAAGGACTTTTCTTACCAATAACTCGCCCGTTTGGATGGAAATTACCACTGGGTCGTCCAACTTTGGTGCTGCCGAGCATATGTCCTCCTGGCTGAAGGTGATGTTGAGGTCGAACACCCCTTTGTGGTTTTGTTCCTTCAATTGCTAACATTGCGCGGTAGCTTCATTTTCGCGCTGAAGTTGTGTTACCTCCTCCGGCGAATCTTCCAGATATACAGTTTATGATGCTTTTTGGTGGATTGTTGTTTGACCATTTGTTTTGCTCCTTGTGCTCTGAAATTTGACGGCGCTCTTCTCGGTCCTTGCCGTCCTCTTTGTGCTTTCTTCCTTCGATGTATTTGTCGAGTAGGCCTTGCCGAGCCAGTCTTTCTAGCAGATCTTTAGCTATCACGTAGTCATCAGTTGTATGCCCGTACTTCTGATGAAAAGCGCAATGTTTGCTTTTGTCGACGAAACACTGGTCTTGGTAGTTTCCTGCCCTTACCGGTGGTTTTATGATCTTAGCATTGAGGATTTCTTTAATGATCTTTTCCCTCCTTGTGTTGAATTTGGTGTAGTTGTCGAATTTTGGGGTTAGTCTGAAAGGTTTTCTGGTGTCTTTGGCATTTGCCGATCTTGTGGTTCTGTCATCCTCTCTTTTTGGCTATTTTCTTTCCATTTTTTCGGATTCACGGAGTTCTTCTATCTCCATCTGTCCCGCCGCCCTTTCACGGAATTCTTCCAGCATCTTCGACTTAGTAACCGCGATTGTCTCTCTGAATTTCCCGGGTCGGAGTCCAGCCTTTAATGCATGTAAGTGGACGGCGGGATCTAGATCGGGTATCTCCATTGTCGCTTCTGCAAATCTGGTCAGGTAGTCTTTCAAGCTTTCTTGGGGACCTTGGCGGATGGTGCCGAGGTAGTCCGATCCGTGTACATATATTCGCGCTGCAGCGAAGTAGTCTATGAAGGACTTCGCCAACTCCTCAAAAGAAGAGATTGATCCTGCAGGCAGTTTTGAAAACCAAAGTAAAGAAAGAACAGGTTCGTTATTAGGGCCATTAAAGAACATCATAGATTGAAATTTCTTAATATGAGCCCGGGGGTCACCAATCCCTTTATATGGCTCAAGTGAGGAGGGTAGTGTGAATTGTTTTGGCATCTGGTAGTTGGTGATCTCCTCGAAGAACAGATTGTCCAGGGTCAGCTTCTCCTTTGGTGGGTCCACACTTAGTAGGTCTGCGTTGCCTTTTCCTTTGGGACCATTCTCTTCACGTTTGCTAGCGCTGTTTTGAGTGGATAACTCGGCAAGTCTTTTGACTTCTGCTTGCAGCTCGACCATCTGGGCCATGAGTTCGGCTTGGGTGAGCTGATGGGCTCCATTATCGGCCATGTCCGAAGGTTGAAAAACCCTGCGTAAAAAATAAAAGTTTGCAATAGAAGAACAGTGGGGTTAAATTAATTTTTTGGGCCCCACGGTGGGCGCCAAATGTTCCGTTCAGCTTCAGCCGAGGTGTATGTCTTCAAGCGAGGCTGTCCGTCTCAGGGAGGAGCTATAGGTCGCCTCGAGGGTATGCTTGGAGTTATCCTCGGCTCTGATGAAACTCGGCGGCGGGAGCACCTGCAAAGAGCACTCCGACGCTCAAGTTAGAAAAGTATTCGAGATGAGATGAGTAAGTAAAAGTGAGAGTGTCTCGTAACCTAGGACTTTGAGTTTGCCTGGTTCCGTTTTATAGGTGAGCGGGGGTTCTGTTCTTTTGGGTTTGCTGCGACATTCTCAGTGGTGTTTGTCTGTTAGTAACGGGCCGAAGATAAGATCTGACTTACATGTGACTTTGACTGAGTTATGGTTGGGGTTTGTTCAGGGCCGAGATATTTGGTCGGTTAAAGGAGAGGAGGGGTACACGTCACCTTAGTTGCTTTAAAAATTTTGCCGGATGACTATTAGCAACATCAGTTGACATGCAACTGATTTTTTTTCTTAATAATAATAATAATAATAATAATAATAATAATAATAACTAATTTATACAAATTTAGGGATATTGAGTTGTCAAAAAAGAGAGATTCTATTTTGTGATTTTTATTGACAACAAGAATATAGTAAAGTGGCTAAATAAAAAGGAAAGTATGTCTTAGAAGTAATGAAACCTAAAAAATAAAGCTCATAGAATAAAGTATTTAGTATAAAATATTGGAGTCAAGTATAGAAATACTCAGTGATTTTAAGGCAAGAAAAGAATAGGAGTGTGGCTATGGAGGTAAGTTTCAAAGTGGTCCCTCAAGTTACCCTCGAGCCTTATAGTGATTTTTGAAGTTAAAAATTACTCATATTCATTCCTGAAGTTGCACTCCGGGACTCAGACTCGTCCTTCCTGCTAATTTCGTCCAGTTGGTGCAATCGGAAAGCTGACTTGGACTCGTTGGTAACACGCTATCAGCACAACGGCTAGCTGACGTGAAAACATAAACTGTTTTGACTCAATTTGGTCCTCAAATTGAAGTTAAAAACTCTAATCCCCAATTGACTCTCTTCTCCATCGCACCGGAGGTGACTCTTCTTTGTTGCTTCTCCTATAGTGTCTTTTCCATCTTAAAAAACCACACGTTATGGCTAGTGCGAGCAACGCAGCTGGGAGCTCCAACAATCCACAATCATTTGGAAGCATCTTAAGGAGAATGAATAGAAACATAGATTCGCGTTTTTGAGTCGATAACAGGATATGAAAAATTACAAATAACCTTAACGGGATATGAACTTCTGTAAAATTTTTCGTGTATCATTTATTTGGGCATAAATTATCCAGTGGGTTTGCTCATTGTATGTATTGTGGTGAATGCAGGAGAGCGCAATTAATTTGTTGTGTACCATAATTACGACATTTCAATCTTCTATTAATCAGAATCATTATGAAAGTGTAAGTTACTATTTCCCTTCTAACATTGGTTACATGCTTTATTCTAATGTGTATGTAGCTTGAAAAAACTTGACCAGTAAGCATTCAAATTTTGATGATTTTGACAAAAGGACATGATTTCATCAAATAGAATTATGTTTATGAAATAGTTCTAATCCATTTTGATTTTCATATTAAATTTATTGTTAAATAGTTTTCCTTAGACGTTGATTGTGGTTGTGTTTTACACCTACATATGCATTTATGTTGAACTAGATTTTTCTATTTTAATGCAAGATTGTTACATCTCTATGCCTTAAAAGATTAAAACAATTGGTGATGTCATATTTGTATGCGTTTCTAGTTAGCTTGTAGCTTTTATCAGTGGAAAAACTGAACATGAAAAGCATTAGAGTTTTCTTGCTGACGTGTTAATGATTTGATTTATGATGTGAAATTATGCAGATTGAATGTGCTATTGCTATAAAACTTTTGTCCAAAGAGTCCAACGAATGCAGTTCTGATATTGCAAAGGTAATGGTTTCATCAAATTTCAAAGAGCCTGTTCTATGATATGATTATATTGTAAATATAAGAGTGCATGGAGGGTATCACGGAAGATTTTTAAGAGGGTGTATTTCCCTGCTTATGCTTGTTGCAGCCATTTTTGTGACCTAACAGAGTCCTGTAGTTTTTAAGAGAGGAACAGAAAAGGTATATAGTAAAAGAATCCAAGAAAAATATGTGGTATACGTTTAAAGACATAAGATATAGAGTTTAAATGACAACTATGGCATAATCAAATACTAAAAACTCAAAAGAAACACGAGAAAACAAAGAATATAGAAGAAGAGAGGTTCATAAATTGAAATTGAGTCATAGAGAGGGAATGGAAGAGAGGAACAAACAGAAAAAGAAAAAGAAAAAGAAAAAAAAAGAAAACTAATATTTTGTAACAGAACAGTCTCGAAAAGAGAGGAAAAGTTGGAAAAAAATAACTTGGAGCGAGGAGGGCCAACTGCGGCGGAAGCAATGCTGTGGCGAAGCTGCTGCGACGGCTTCTTGGCGGGTTCAAAATCTGCCACGCCATTTCGTCATGGCGCTGCCATGACTGCAATTTAGAAAAAAACAGCCTTTTTGCATTAATATTTCTTCGAGCAGGCGAGCCCTCCTTGATGAGTGTTTTCCCCATTTATTTTCATTTTCTAGTTTAATGTCTATTTTGTTCATTAGTTGGCATTTGTTGGAGGAAATTTTCTCTGATAAAGACAACAAATTTAAAATGTTCTTATCTTGATGTATACTGTCTTCGGCTTGGAACATCCAGAAACTTGCATATTGCCTTGCATTGCTTCCGAAATCAAAAGAAGATGAAGAAAGCTGGTCTGTGATGCTACAGAAGCTCTTGATTTTGACAAATGATAAATTAAATTTTGCCTTTCAAGAGAAGAGAGTCAATTGGGGATTAAGGTTTTTAACTTCAATTTGGGGACCAAATTGAGTTAAAACAGTTTATGGCGCTACGTCAGCTAGCCGTTGTGCTGACAGCGTGTCACCTACGAGTCCAAGTCAGTTTTTCGGTTGCGCCAGCTGGACGAAATTGGCCGGAAAGACGAGTATGAGTCCCGAAGTGCAACTTCAGGGATGAATATGAGTAATTTTTAACTTCAGAGATCATTATGAGGCTCGAGGATAACTTCAGGGACCACTTTGAGACTTATAAGTGCATGGTAATGAAGATGGAATAAATGATGTAATATTGTGAAATTAGAATGATATGAGTGGTTAGCATAATAAAATCATTTGAAAAAAAATCAAAACAAGGCAAACACAATATTTAAAATGCTCAACAAGAGACACGAAGAGACTTTTTCATGTTTTTATCATGTAATTTTACTTAGGAAAAGTCTAGGGGGCAGCAATTTTATTGAATTTTGGCCAGTATGTAACCAGTAGAGAAAGGTGAGTCATTAGATGAAATCTCACACCAATTTCACACCATTAAATCATCATTAATGACTATTTGATGGCTACCAATCACAAAAGTTACTGGTCCCCTAATATTACTCTTTTACTTATTATTTATTTGTTTAAAGGTTTGTTTATGTTTTGGTAGTTAATTTTTTAGATCATTTTAATGTGATGTGTGTTTTGTTTAATTTGTGTTTATCTTTGATAGCATTACTAGAGAAGGGGATAACTCACAAATTAAATTCTCTCTCCCCAACCTTGACTCGAGTCTGTAATAACAATCTAAAAAAATTGGACTTGTCGGTTCGAGTAATTTTTTTTTATTGGTTTTTGCTATACAATTTTTTATATCAATCGAACTAGCTGAAGTTAACTTAGTCGAACCGGCCAATTTATTTTAATTTTCATAACCATGCAAATTCGGGAGTTTAAATGCTGTATTAGAGATTAGAATTTGCTTATTTGAGGTCCAATAGGAATTTTAGTTGGTGATCTACAAATAATGACTCATGAATTTTGTCAAAAAAAAAAAATGTTTCAAAGATCACATATTCATTTCTTTAATTTAAAGTCATTTTGTCAAAACCAAAATTTTATTGTGCCAAAATAGTTACCCTTCTCCAAAAACCAAAATACTAGACATGGTCACATGGTGTTGTTTTTGTGTGGTGGCTGAGAAAGTATGTGTGGCACGCAGATGTCTATGTAATGGTGCATATTCTAGTGAAGGTTCTATAATTATCTTCAATGAAAATGATTTCTTTTCATCATTGAATAGTAGTTTATAAAGTTTTTATTTTGACACATGATAAAAGCGTCACATTTATCTAAAAGTAATAGTTATTTTCTTTGAATTATTATTTTTTTATAATTCACGCTTTTAAAATGTAATTAAAAAAATATTTGTACAAAAAATTATTTTTGACCTTTTTGTTAAGATAAATTGCATATATAATATATAGTCAGCGGCCTTCAAAAATATATATTACATTTTCAATAATTCACCTTCTTTATTGTTAATACAATTATATTATGTGTATATTAAAAATTAATTATCAAATTAGTCATTCAAATTATCAAATTCACCTTCTTTATTAAAATAATAGATTTATTTGATAATTAATTTTTGTATGTACATTACACTTTTTACTTTAATTTCAGTTATTCATATTATTTGACAGATCAATAATTAGCCTATAAACATGCATCTCATTTGTAATCGAAGCTTTACTAAGCCTGGGGAGTTGGGCATGCTTTGTGGCCCATAATCATTTCAGAATCTAATTCCACGGGCATGTTTGAAATTAGGGTTTTGCTAGTGTGTAGATATGTTATTCCTTCTATATGTATAGAAACTACGTGCCATGTATAGAAATAGGACAGCTGGACAATATAGAAATGTGTGTTGAGGAGCAGCTTTATAAAAACTGTGAAAAGCTGTGATTTGAAAAAAGGTAGGCCCCACATGTTTTTGTGATCAATCTTTAATGAAAGCTGTGACAAAGCGCTAATAACTAAAATTAAGAAATAATTTTTTATGCAAAATTTTTTGTTCGAATAGCGTAAATTGTGACAATGAAAAAAATTAAATCCCTTCCCTAAATTAGGCTTAATAGGAGGCCCATAAAAACAAATAAACCCACGTCTTTGGAAACAAATTTAACCCAGGAATATGACTTTACGGTTGGGAGGTTTATATTTGAAATTATTCCTTTTAGGAAAATTGAAAGAAAATAAGTGTTTGTAATGTCGTTTTGAAATTAATAATTAGTATTAATTTGATATTTTGAAGAAATATTTTATGCAGTAAAAATAAAGAAATTAGGTGATTCATTATTTAGTGATCAATTATAAATTTGTTTTGAAATACTAGTCAAGAGCATTTATGCGAATGATTTGAAAAATAATTTTGTGAGAAGCATGAAAAGAATCTACTTTAATATATTGAAATTGGATTTTTTCTCAACTAATGGAAGTGACATGTTGATTTCTCATGAATCTATTTTTTTATCAAACTAAATGCACTATTTCATCTCTTAAGTTTATTTTATAAAAATATTTTTATTATAATTATACTATAATTAACATTTAAAATGTTTAATAATAATAATAATAATAATAATAATAGTAATAATAATAATAATAAATACCTGTGTAATTTTTTTTAGATTAAAGCTATACATTTTTTAGTGGTTGTCTTTTTTGTCTTTTGGTAAGTTTTTAGTGGTTGTTTTACCAGCCCATCCATTGGCCTAACTCCACAGGTTTTTGAACAACCTACTTAGCCCAATACTCACCAAAAAACAATGAAGCTAATTGACATGGTTAATCACATGGCTAATCACAATTATACCACTACAAACCCTCTGCTGATTCATCTGAAAAAGCTGCTGCAAGGTCATTCCACCAACTATCTAATTCAACCACAGTAAATGCGGCTGTCAATATGGGATGAAGACAAATCAGTGACATCAGTTCTACAGGTAATAGATGTTATTTAACATCTATACCATAGCAAGACCCTTGAAATTATGCAATGTAGTAGGAGTGTGCATGCCCGGTCCGGCTCGAAAATTAAGTTCGGTTCCGAATATTTTAGGAGCTAATTTGGTGTAATTTTATTGGGTCTAGAACTGGATAAGGGTCTCAAAAATAGACCCGGTTATTATTTCGGGTCGGGTCCGGGCCATGACTCGGGTCACCCGAAATCAGTCAGGTGGTCCGGTTATCATACACAATTAATATTTTGTGTTATTAGTGATGGATGATGGCTATTCTTATGTGGAATTTAAGTATTGTAAACCTTAATATATTGTGTTATTAGTTATTATAAGACTATAAGTTAATGTTTTATGTTTAAAATGTATAAGATTTTAGACTAATTAATGCATAATATTATATTATTTGTATTGATTTAAATATTTAGTGTTATTAGACAATATTAGTATTGATTATGGTTATACTTTAATTTTAGAGAAGAGTTGATTCTTGTTATATTTTTCTAAGTAAATTTTATCATGTCAAATAATGGTCAAATAATGGTTGGAGTCTTGGAAATTTGGATATTTTCACATGCTAACTTATAAGAAGGTATCAAGATAATGTAATGTTAACGGCCCGGTTTTTACCCAGTATAATCGTGGCCCGAAAGTGTATAGATTTTATCGGGTTTAGGATCGAGTTCGAGTCTAATAAATAGGCTCGATGTATATTTCGAGTCAGATCACATCAAACCCGGTTTCACCCGACCCATGTACACTCCGACAATGTAGTTGTCAATTAAATTATATATAATGTAACCAAAAAAATCAAAACAACAATTGTTTTAAAACAGAATGAGTATTATATTCATTGGGCTCGTATTATTGGACTAAACAAAGATGAAATCTATAGCAGCCATATTATATTGACAGAAGAGTTTTAAGTGTACCGAAAATATCGGTGTTTTAATTATTTTAATGTGAATTTAAATTATAAAAAATATATAATATATATTAATTAAAATCAACGATTAAAATAATTAGAACATTGATATTTTTGATACATTTAAAATTTTTTTTATATTAACTATTAAGTGCAACTCTTGAAACAGATCTATATATTTTAACAAAGAATTCAATCATGTACACTCAGCATCTTTTATTTTCGAAAATAAATTCTTTTAATTATTAAAAAAAAATTAAAAATATAAAGTATAATAT
>NC_029789.2:136801566-136802332 GCF_000816755.2 Arachis ipaensis
TCTAATTTTTTATTGTTGTTTTTTTTATATTTGTTTTTGGCTCCACTTATAAAATTGATAATAAATAATCACAATTTACTCTCTCAATTATTAAAAAAATTGAAAAAATACATTCCCTTCATTTCCTAGTCTTTTTTATGGGAAAACCTTAATAACAATGGGGTTGCAGGACATCATACCTATTCTCATTTATCCTAAAAAGTCCATTGTAACATGTGCGGTCCTAATTAATTAGTTTAGATAGTAAAATCAACTGAGTTACAAATTTACAATGAGTATATAATAATATTTAGTTAACCTATATATTTATGTCAATCTTTAAATCCGCTAGATAGTCAAAAACGTTATTAGTTTATTACACAAAATAGTCCATGAATGTTTACAAATAGAGGAATCTGTCCCGGGTCTTTAAAGTTTAAACATGTTAAATGCACAAATCAGGCAATAAATTCAGCTCTAAGTGGTGTCCTTGTCCAAACCTGAAGTAAACTAAGCTTACTTGCAATATTTATAAATTAAATATTCATTCTTAGCTTATGTTAGTTGAAAAAAAAAATAAAAAATATCAATTCCTCTTAATATTTGAAATAAGTTTTATTTAATTTTCTTTCATTTGCAATAACTTCTATGGATAAAAATAGTTTAAAATTGCCCCAAAAAATTGTAATTATTCTTGTCTTCAATAATTGGTCTATTTAACAGAGTTAAAATATTGAAATAAAATCAAAATTTATTTCTAATATTTAAAATAAAATTAATATAGTTA
>NC_029789.2:136802384-136803029 GCF_000816755.2 Arachis ipaensis
TGAATTATTTTTAATTATTTTAAAATAATATAAGATAAAAATATACTTTACCCTAAAATATATTTATACGAATAGTAAATGGCAGCTTGTGATGAGGTCTAACATCCTGCACTGATCCTTTTTTACCGCCTAATATCTTGGGTTAAAGTTAATTTTTGCTATACATAGCTCTTGGACTTTACGTCCAATTGCACGTAATTCATTACTTCATTTTCATATATACTATTACCCAATCATGCTTCATTATTGTGATAATGAAATTGACTGCAATCCACTTGCACTTAATTAATTATCGGTGTCTATGATGCCTAAATTTTATATATAAAAATTTAAAAACAAAAATGTAGATTCTATCTTTTTTATTTTTATCTTTAGATAATTTAAACAAAAATTTTATAAGCATCACAGAATTCTCCTTAATTATCTTTAATATTATTAGGGTTTTGAAGTTCTTAAATTTGAGAAAAGAATATTCAATCACTGCTTCAATCTAACATTACATTATTAATTTCTTTAAAAAAACTTTCATATTCAGAAATTAAAGTCAGAAGAAAGAGGTAGCTTCTTTATCAATATAATCATAAACACTTTATCAGATAGCTCCTTCAAACTAAATTAAAAAACTTCATATTTAGAAACTGAAGT
>NC_029789.2:136803706-136860347 GCF_000816755.2 Arachis ipaensis
TCATGTACATTTATTTTTTATATTTATTAAAACATAAAACGTGACTGTGGTAATAAAATAGAATGAGAATTTAATTTATTACTTTTCTACTGGTTCAATTATTGTTATTAAGATTTAAGATTATATTCATCTCATATGGATATAGTCCAGGTAGTGTCTATAGATTCAGAAGGTTAATCATATTGTGTACATATTAAAACCAGGTTCATTTTGAAATAAGAAAAACAAAATTACCAAATATATCATAATATTTTCCAACCACAAGATGTTTATTACTATACAAAACCGTGCGAAATCAATTTCAAGTATTGCTGTAATAGATGTGTAGCTCCCAAGCCGAAGAAACACCCATATAAAATCCCATGAATATATCCCCACACCAGCAACAGAAGATCACATCTCACCATGTAATGAGAATTTTTTTTCTGAGCTCCTTTGGACAACCCTGAAAAAACATTATATTTTAACATGAAATAATGGAGCTTTAGATTTGACATGTATTTGAGAATAGATTGTTGTTCACCTCTACTTTCATATATACTTCCTTAGCGACGCCTAAACACCAATGCCCAAAATTAAATTAGCTAAAAGTTTTACAAATGAGTTACAATTCATGAAACCTATACCCTAATTATAAAAATGAAAAATACGTAATTAAGATGTCCCAAAACATGCTTGCATCAATAAAGCTCCCAGAGCAGAATATGATGCATCACCATCAATGGAGCCAACCCAAAATCGAAGACGAGCACAATCAACAAAAGCAAATCCATACACAACTGAACCATCATCCAAGATGGTGCTACCCTGTAAATTTTTCAATTTATCACCATTTAACAATTCAAGGTACCAACAAAACTATCTATGCATTAGGTATACTTATAATAGCTTGCAAAAATTAATAACTCAGCAACAGTGCAAACCTCTTTTATTGCAAGCAGATGGTTGGCATCAGGCCCAATATTACCCTCCACAGTGGTTGATGGAGTGATGACCTGAACTAATTTTCTTTGAATAACCTGAAAATATGATGACAGTCAGAGTAATACCATGCAAAAAAGGCAATCTAAATTTGCACGTTGTATAAGATAATTTATTAGAACTCAAAAGCATTAAGGATAATGAATAAATAAATTGATATATAAAGATTTATCTTAATTCAGTTCAATATCATGTTATCTGCTGCAACATTAGGTAGGATCTTTCTGAAACAGTTTCCAACACATAAGATAGACTAAGACACAGGAAATTCAAAATGATTGAATGAAGATGAATTTATCCACATCTAGAGTAAAAAGCTATGATGAAAAAACTTTCTATATACAACTGTTCATACCCTGGATCGAGCTATCCGATCCGGGATGATTGGCGATAAAGCGACCGACCTCTTCAGGTCAGACTATCCGACCTATTCCTAAAAGAGTTCGGCCAAATCGACAGGAAAGCCCAAAAAAGGACCCAACTCAAGGAATACGACCCAGATCCAAAGGCAGCACAAGCCTATAGAGATAAGGGCTGTTCCATTAAAGATAAACTGACCTCGTCAAAAGATAAGATAAGATAAGATAACTAACTTATCTTATCTGAAAAGGTCACTCTACAACTACTATAAATACACTGGAGCACCTAGGTATAACTCATACTCTGATTCTACTAAAAACCTGTTTAATACTCATGCTAACTTAAGCATCGGAGTCTCTTGCAGGTACCCCCCACCCTCCGGTGACTAAGGATCAGCAGTGGAGCCAGCCAACAAGTCGGACACAACAGCTCCGACCGCCACTCACCAGCCGAACACGTCGCACCGACCAGTACAGAAGATCTCGACCGAGATCGACCTCCAGTTTCAAGTAACCCTCGGAACATTGGCGCCGTTGCCGGGGAATCTGGAAGTCATCCCATCATCATGGCGAACGACCATGACAACGACCACAACTCAGATCTAGAGGACAGAACACCGCACAAAAATACGGATGTCACACCGAAGGATACTCCAGAACCTAACGGAGACAAAAACTCATCGCATCCGGGAGTAATAGAAGCACTTCAAGATCGCCTAAAGCAACTCGAAAAAGAAAGCCAGCATCAACAGGAAATTGGCAAGGATCTACAAAGAGAGGTAAGGCGACGTCGAGAATTAGAAGATAAACTCCTCCAACTCGAAGCTGATCTTAAGGCAAAGGCTACTCGTTCCACCCATGAGGACAACTCACGCAAAGATCAAGACCCATTCATTAGAGAAATCATGAAGACTAAAATCCCTAAAGACTTCAAACTTCCGGATATGACTTTGTATGATAGCACTACAGATCCCAACCATCACCTCAGCAACTTCAGAAGCAGAATGTACCTCACCGACGCCTCAGATGCCGTTCGCTGCAAAGCTTTTCCAACGACTCTCATAAAGATAGCAATTAGATGGTTCGACAACCTACCTCTGAAGTCCATCTCAAACTTTGACGACCTGGCCAAAAAGTTCCTGGCCAGATTCTCCATCCAAAAAGACAAGGCTAAGCACGCCCCCAGTCTACTGGGTATCAAGCAAGGAGATAAGAAAAGTCTTCGCAACTACATGGAAAGATTCAACAAAACATGCCTAGACATACAAAACTTGCCAACAGAGGCTGCCGTCATGGGCCTCATCAACAACCTACGAGAGGGACCTTTCAGCCAATCTATATCAAAGAAATACCCCACATCTCTGGATGAGGTGCAAGAGTGGGCAGAGAAGTACATCAACATGGAAGAAAATTCTCGACTTGGAGAAGCCTCGAAATCCAGTTTCACCTACCGAGATAAAGAATCCAAGAAGAAGGAAGATCGAACGGGGGAAAAAATTAAAAAGTATCACAATTACACACCTCTTCACGTGTCCCTTGTGGATATTTACAAAGAAGTCTGTAACACATAAAAGATACCCCCAGCTCGACCACTCAAGGACAAAAGAGGAGGAGGAAATCGGAACGAATACTGTGAATACCATCGGGTCCGAGGACATTCCACTAACGAATGCTTCGACTTAAAAAACATCATAGAAAAATTAGTGAGAGAAGGAAAACTAGATCGGTATCTAGCTACCAGAGATGATGAACAAAGAAAGAGATGAAGGGATGAAGATGTCGGACGAGCTGAGCGATCACCTCGTACGCCAGAAAGACATGTCCATATGATACACGGAGGATTTACAGGAGGAGGAATCTCCAAATCATCCCGCAAAAGACATCTCAAAGAAGTATATCATGTCGAAGGGAAGGAAGAAGCACACGACATCCCTGCAATCACATTCACCAAAGAAGACGCATCCAGTATCATCTCAGGACATGACGATCCCGTAGTCATCACCATCATACTGGCAAACGCCAACCTCCACCGCACATTAATAGACCAAGGGAGCTCCGCCGACATCTTATTCAAAACTGCCTTCGACAAGCTCGGCTTAGAAGAAAAGGAGCTTAAAGCATACCCGAACAATCTGTTCGGACTAGGCGATACCCCAGTACAACCATTGGGATACGTGTCACTACATACAACCTTCGAAAAAGGGAACCAATCCAGAACACTCAAGATAGACTACATCGTGGTCGACGTGAGTTTAGCCTACAATTCCTTAATAGGTCGGACAACACTAAATCAACTCGGCGCAATAGTCACGACTCCACATCTATGCATGAAATTTCCAACTACAAAAGGGATAGCTACGATAAAAGCAGATCAAAAGATGGCATGCCGTTGTTATAACGAAAGTCTAAACCTCAGAGGCAGAGGAGAAGAGTTCCATACAATTGAGCTTGGTGGAGTTCAGAGACGAGAAAAACTCCGTCCACAGCCCGAAGGTGAAGTAGAGAAAGTTTAGATCGGAGACACCTCGGACAAAACAACTAATATTGGCACGATCCTGAAAGGAAATGTAAAAGAATTATTAGTACAGTTCCTACGAGATAATGTCGATCTCTTCGCATGGAAAGCTGCAGACATGCCAGGCATAGACCCCAAGCTAATGTGTCACAAGTTGGCGGTTTATCTAGGATCTCGGCCGGTACAACAGAGACGAAGAAAACTTGGGCCAGAACGATCCCAAACTGTGGAAGAACAGGTACAAGCACTACTGGAGGCAAGATTCATAAGAGAAGTCAAGTACCCACTATGGCTAGCTAACGTCGTCTTGGTGAAAAAATCAAATGGGAAATGGCGAATGTGCACCGACTACACCGATCTCAACAAAGCCTGCCCAAAAGATCCTTACCCACTCCCAAGTATCGACGCTCTGGTAGATGCTTCATCCGGATATAGATACCTCTCGTTTATGGATGCATACTCCGAATACAACCAAATACCCATGTATCCACCAGATCAAGAAAAGACATCGTTTTTAACACCAAAGGCAAATTACTGCTACATTATGATGCCTTTCGGTCTCAAGAATGTGGGAACTACTTATCAAAGGCTAATGAATAAAGTCTTTTCAGATCATATCGAAAAAATCATGGAGGTCTACGTGGACGACATGTTAATAAAGACACAAAGTGAAGAGACATTATTGTCTGACCTGGTCCAGGTGTTCGACACTATAAGGAAGCATGACATGCGACTCAACCCCGCAAAATGCACCTTCGCAGTAGAAGCGGGAAAATTCTTAGGTTTCATGCTCACACAAAGAGAAATTGAAGCAAATCCAGATAAATGCCAGGCTATACTCAACATGAAGAGCCCAACTTGTATAAAAAAAGTACAACAACTCAACAGGAGATTGGCAGCCTTGTCTAGATTCCTATCGGGAACAGCGATAAGATCCCTTCTTTTCTATGCTACTCTAAGGAAAGGAAAGAACTTCGAATGGACAATGGAGTGCGAGCAAGCCTTCCAGGATTTCAAAAGTTTCCTGGGACGACCACCTATCCTAACTCAACCACGAGAGGAAGAACCACTCGTATTGTACCTTGCGATAGAAAGTCGGGCAGTAGCCTCAACACTAGTTCGAGAGGACGACAAAGGACAGCAACCTGTATACTTCATTAGTAAAGCGCTACAGGGATCCGAGCTAAACTACCAAAAAATAGAGAAGTTTGTCTACGCTCTCATACTGACATCTCGACGACTTCACCCGTACTTTCACGCTCACACCATTAGGGTTCGGACCGACCAGCCCATAAAAGGGATATTGCAGAAAACAGATCTAGCAGGCAGAATTTTACAATGGGCAGTCAAGTGATGAGAGGATTTTTTGACGGTTTAGAAATTCACTAATGAAATCTCGTTGTAAAGTATAGTTTCTAAACCAAGCAATAATCCTTTCATACAAAAAGTTGTTTGTCACTAGTACAAACCCCCTAAAATTTATAAACCGAAGTATTGGACCTCGGGTCGTTCTCCCTAGGAATTGTAATGAAGTGTCTTGTTATCGGTTGTGAGTTATATTTGGGGTTTTTAATATGAAGCATGAAAGATAAATGGTAAGAAAGTAAACTAATGGCTAAAAAGGTCTTGGCAAGGGTTGGTGGTCAAGGATCTCTATCCTAATCACTAACCACAATATGAGAATTGGCAAGGATTAATCTCATTAAATCATCCTCTAACTAGTAGTAAAGGAAAGTCAAATGAGCTATATCAATCCTAGTCCATAAGTCCTAACTCTCCACTAATTCAATTAGTGAGAACTAGAGTCAATGGATCCCAATCATCAATTACTTGGACATTAGTAACTCAAGAGTTCCTAAGTTACATTTCCAAGCCAAGAACATAAAACTCTACTCTAAAATCCAACCAAGCATTTCATCAAACACTTGGAAGGCACAAAAGAAAGACATAGTAAATCTACAACAAGAATTAATTCTAACTACAATCAAATGTAAAGAATTAACAACAACAATTAAAGGAAACAAGATCTACATGAATTACCTCTTATTGAGTTGAAAGAAAATGGAATGAACAATAGTAGATCTACAACAAAACATAAGAACAACATAAAGGAAATTATAACAAAAGAATAGAAGAAGATGAATGTAGCAACAAAGAATTGAGAGATAGAAGTGGAAGAAAGCAAAGATTAAAACCTAGATCTAAGAGCTAAACCTAATCCTAATCCTAATTCTAGAGAGAAGAGAGAGCTTCTCTCTCTAGAAACTAACTCTAAACTAATCCTAATGAGTGTGTATGATTGCAATCCCCCTTTGCTCTTCAATCCTTGGCTTTAAATAGCAGTTTAGGCGCCAAAGTTGGTTGAGATTGGGCCCCACAACCCTTCAGAATTCGTTGGCCACGTTTTCATTAAAAAAATCATAAACCAGCACCGACGCGTACGCGCACAGCACGCGTACGCGTCCATGGGGTGATTCGCAGGTGCGTGCAAGCGCCAGGTGCGCCGCGCGTCCATGGGCGAGTTCAACTTCTTTGACTTTTCATGATTTCTCCACTTTGCATGCTTTCCTCTTCACTCCTTTGATCCATTCCTAGCCTTTTTAATCTGAAATCACTAACAAACATATCAAGGCATCTAATGGAATCAAAGGGAGATTAAAACCATCAAATTAAGGGTCTAAAAGCATGTTTTCACATCTAAGCACAAATAAGGAGACAATCACAAAACCATGCTATTTAATTGAATAAATGTGGGTAAAAGGTGATAAAATCTCTTAAAATCAATACAAGATAAACCGTCAAAATGGGGTTTATCATCGAGCTATCCGAGTTTGACCTCCAATATGAAGCTCGGACAGCCATCAAATCGCAGTACTTGGCCGACTTCATTGCAGAATTCACAGATACCCTGGAAACTCCCACAGAATGGAATCTCTATGTGGACGGGTCCTCGAATAAGACCGGAAGCGGTGCAGGTATGATAATAGAAAGCAACCAAGGAACCTAAGTTGAGCTTTCCCTCAAATTTGGGTTCCCGGCCTCAAACAACCAGGCGGAATATGAAGCGTTACTAGCTGGTTTGAAGCTGGCTAAGGAGGTCGGAGCTCAAAAACTCAACATCTTCAGCGACTCACAGGTAATCACCTCACAAATAACAGGGAGCTACCAAGCCAAAGATCCCACCATGAAAAAGTATTTGGATAAAACCAAAGAACAGCTCGGACAACTTGGGGAATATAAGATCTGTCACATACCCCGCGAACAAAATGCCCGAGCTGATGCACTCTCAAAACTAGCCAGCACCAAACCAGGGGGCAACAATAGAAGCCTCATCCAGAAAATGCTACAGAACCCGTCAATCTCGGAAGAGGAAAAAGTCCTAGCCATAGCAGGTCAGGATCAGGGATGGATGACCCCCATAATTAATTACCTCAAAATAGAAACACTCCCCACAAATGAAAAGGAGGCAAAAAGGTTAAAACGAGAGGCTCAGTACTACACTATCATAAACAACACCCTATACAAGAGAGGGATCTCAATACCGTTGTTAAAATGTGTGCCGACCTCTAACACAAGGGAAGTTTTAGAGGAAGTACACAGCGACATTTGTGGTAATCATCTCGGAGCACAAGCTCTCACCAAAAAGATATTCCGGCGGGATTTTACTGGCCAACTCTACAAAAAGAAGCTATAGAGTTTGTAAGGACATGCCCACCATGCCAGAAGCATGCCAACTTTCACATCGCCCCGCTAGAAGAGCTCATCAGCGTGACCTCACCTTGGCCATTTGCAAAATAGGGACTCGATCTTCTCGGACCCTTTCCCCAGGGATCGGGACAAGTCAAATTCCTCATAGTTGGGGTGGACTATTTCACAAAGTAGATTGAGGCAGAGCCCTTAGCCAACGCCACTGCTCAAAGAAGCCGAAAATTCCTATACAGGAACATTGTCACAAGGTTCGGGGTTCCATACTCCATCACCACAGACAATGGCACTCAATTCACAGATGCAGGCTTCAGGAAATTAGTAGCCGACTTGAACATAAAACACCAGTTCACCTCTGTCAAACATCCTCAAGCCAATGGACAGGCCGAAGCTGCCAACAAAGTCATACTGGCTGGGTTGAAACGGAGACTACAAGATGCAAAGGGAGCCTGGGCCAAAGAACTTCCATAAGTCCTATGGGCATATCGAACTACGCCACACTCCACCACAAACAAATCACCATTTTGATTAGCGTACGGAGTGGAGGCAATGATCCCAGTAGAGGTCGAGGAAGGGTCGCCTAGAGTAGTCCACTACAATGAAGAAGCCAATTCTCAACTTCAAAGAGAAGAGCTCGACCTACTTCCAGAAATCCAAGAAAGAGCTCGAATCAGGGAAGAAGCGCTAAAGCGCCGAATGGCTTCGAGATATAATCAAAAGGTAGTGCCAAGAAGTTTCGCTGAGAATGATCTCATCCTAATCCAAAATAATATTGGAACAACTTGACCTGGAGAAGGAAAGCTGGCAGTAAACTGGAAAGGACCCTACCGAGTCATAGAAGAACTTGGGAAGGGCTACTACAGATTGTCCGAACTCGATGGACGAGGGTTTCCTAGATGATGGCACGCCTGCAACCTAAGAAGGTACTATAGCTAGAAAAGGCAAAAGATCTCGTCATAGGATGCACTCTTTTTCCTAAAAAGGTTTTTTAATGAGGCACCAAGTTGAGGTCCAGAAATTATCCGACTTAAAGGGATGAAAAACTCCCGCATGTATATATTTGCACTTTCTTTTGAATAAAGTATATTTTAGATATTCTACAAACTCTCAAGACGCATTAATCTGAAGCATTCATCGTCCGATTATAAAGTAACAGATCGGCAAAAAGTGAAAAACAGATTCACTGCACGATCACGATAGGAGACCAATAAAGTTGAAAACGCGATTCATCCAAAGGTCGACCAAACAAAGATAGAAATCACCTTCTACAAATCGGCAAAGATGAACACAGAATAATGCAAGAAGTTATTGAAAGTGATCCGAAAAAAAAGAACCTGACGAGGTCTTATGGATTGCTAAATAATAACTTAAAGACTGGCCGACGTTGAGAAGTCGGACCAAGTCAACCCAAGTTATCAGCAAATCCATGGAAAGAGGTCTGGCCAACCCTATAAAAGAGGAATTGCTATAACTTAGAAGAGATCGACCTAACGAAGTCGGTCTCCTACAAAAAACAAGTTATAAAAGTAATCCCTGAAAGAGACCTGACAAAGGTCCAAGAAAGAGGATTACAAAAATAACTTAGAAGAGATCGACCTAACGAAGTCGGTCTCCTACAAAAAATAAGTTATAAAAGTAATCCCTGAAAGAGACCTGACAAAGGTCCAAGAAAGAGGATTACAAAAATAATTTAGAAGAGATCGACCTAACGAAGTCGGTCTCCTACAAAAAACAAGTTATAAAAGTAATCCCTGAAAGAGACCTGACAAAGGTCCAAGAAAGAGGATTACAAAAATAACTTAGAAGAGATCAACCTAACGAAGTCGGTCTCCTACAAAAAACAAGTTATAAAAGTAATCCCTGAAAGAGATCTGACAAAGGTCCAAGAAAGAGGATTACAGAAATAACTTAGAAGAAGATGACATAAAGAAGTCGACTCCTGCAAACAAGTTATAAAAGTAGTCCTTGAAAGAGACCTAGCTAAGGTCCAAGAAAGAGGACTGCAAAAGTAACTAGAAAGAGGACCAACATAAAGAAATTGGTTATGGGTTGCTAGAAATACAAGCAAGAGCAAGAAAACCGAAATACAAGTTGGACCTACATATCCACAACCTCAAAGGATCCAAGCTACAAGCAATAAGTACAAAGCAATCCAAAGAGGCCGAGCAGCAAGGCTCTAACATTCTCAAAACCCAGAAAGGTGTCAAGACGAGTGCAAGCAGGCAGAATATAAAAATATAACAAGCTTCGGGGTCAGGCCCAAAAAGCTTGAAAGCTACTTGTTATTTTTTCAAAATCAAAAGTTGCTAAACAAGCAACCAGAAGGAGTATCAACAGTCAGCAAAATATTCAAAATTACAAAATAAAGAGTTTAAAAGCCCACAAGTCGGGCTATCCACACAAATATCCAAGAAAATTCAGCTAAGATTAGAAGACTTCTCGGCAGCATCGGTCTGAGGTGAAGGAGGGCGAGTCTGAATAGGCACAGCATCCACGGTTCCATCATCCTGGTTCAGAATCTGGCAATCTGGATCAGACACAACTGGAGGAACTGAAGAGGTTGACACTTTGGCAGAAGACACAGGGGGAGGTTCAACATCATCATCATCCTGGTCATCAGGGACAATTCTACCATCCCTCACAACATTATCCAGGCTGAAGAGAGTAAGGTCGGCCTCGGGAGCAATAATCCGAACCTGCTCCTTCAGGTTCTCATAGGCAGCAGTTACGCTGCCAACAAGATGACCTTGGAGCTCGGAGTAATCAGCTCGGGCATTTTCCAACTCCTCCTTCAGACGCATTCCTTCCCGTTAAGATGTGACATAGCTGTCTTTGTGCCTCAGTGCTGTATCTTCGGCAAGCCTCACAGAAGCCGCCAGAGAAAGGGAACTCGCCTTCTCGTTCTCCAAATCCTTCTCTAGCTTGGCCACCCTCATTTCAAGTTCCTCCTTCAAGCCCTTCATCCGATCAAACTCCTGTTTGGCCTCCTCCATAAAGGCTTTGGTAGCATGAAGAGGGAGATCTTGAACAGTACGGTACATAGCAGCCCCCATATGCGCCATCTTAATACTACTCCGAGTGATGAAGTCTAAATGGCGAAGGAGAGAGACATCGTCAGTGGGGACGATACCGTAAGGACCGATCTGCTGATCTACAAACTCGACCGCGTCAAAATCAGGGGCGTCAAGATTGAAAAGCTCAATTGTTTTTTGTTTCTTATTGGGAGGAGCACCAGAAGTAGCAGTGGAAGACTGTGGAGGCTCGGCCAGGCAAACCCGAGGAGTGGGAATCACCTTCCTTGGCCCAGGAGAGCTCGGTACGGGCGGCTTCACTTGAACTTGTGAAGATCCCTCTCCCGTCGCCTTGGCCGAGATATTTTGAGCAGTAGCAGCCTTCTTGGCCTTTTTGTAGGCCTTCATGGAATCATTATTCTTCGACATCTCTGAAAAATATAATAAGTGATGAGTTACAATCTAGGAGAAGCAAAACCAAGAAACAAGTATAGAAACAAGTCAGACAGTACCCAAAACAGTTCGAACCAGGGATGGGTCACTCAAAAATCTTTTTGTATCAAGATGGGGCGGCTCCCCCCATAAATCTTCAAGAACAACTACAAAAGCCCGCTCAACCTCGTCAAGCATCTCCCATGTATAGCGAGACACTCTCACATTCTTTTGCCACTCTAGAGGAAAAGCAGGCTCATCATTTTCATCAAGGAAAAAAGGGCGGACCCCCTCAACAGCACGAACTCAGAAGAAGTAATTCTTAAAATCTTTAAAAGACTCATCATACATGGTGAAAACTTTATGACCCTGGGCCGACCTGAAAGAAACCCAGGAAGCTTTCTTTTTGGAAGAACCTCCAGGCTTGGCAAAAACAAAAAGATAGAGCAAAAGAGTTTGAGAAGGTGTTACGCCTAACTCTTGGCAAAGCAACTGGAAAATCTTGATAAAATCCCAGAAATTTGGATGAAGCTGGGATGGGGCAATGTTACACGACCACAACAAGTCGGTCTCGAAAGCAGTAAAAGGAAAGGTAATGTCCAACTGGCTGAAGAAGTATTCATAGGCGTAGAAAAAGGGACGCTCCCCCTCGACAGAAGTAGGAAAACAAACCCTCTCATCAGAGTTGGGCGCTATAAACTCATAATCCCTCTCCCGGGCACTGCCACTACAAATTCTATGACGTTTCCTTAGCTCTACACAAAAATCAGTGTCCACCACAGAGACACACATCAAGACAAGGGAGTCCAGCCAATCGAACATCCCCTCGGGAACTTTAGAGGACATCTCTACAATGTTATTGCGAGAAGACATGAAGCCAACTAATCCTACAATAAGAAAAGAAGATCAGATTACTAAAAAACATCTCGGACGAGGGGCAAAACAACTCGACTAATGTGACACAGAGAAACAAACAGAAAAGAAAAATCCCAAGACTCAAACCAAAGTCCTGGGGCATCCTTTGGAGGCAGTAACAAAGCAAGGTTTCAGGAAAAATCTACAACTTACGTCTCGGCATCCCCCAAATAAGAAAAGAAGATTTCAAACAACGAGCATTTTCATAGGAGAAAGACAAAATACAAAAAAGTACAAAAAGTCATCAAAGCTACTATTTTTTTACAGTCTATCAGCAAAAAGCTTTGACAACATCAAACACGCCAAGCAGAAATCATCAAAGACACAACCTTTTCTCCAGAATCAAACAAATTATCACCAAAAGCACAAACGAAAACAATGATAACATGCAAAAGCCCTAGGAGCGTCAAGCAATAGGAAAGACGAAAAGATTCATACAAAAGGGCGAAGAAACTTCAGAGCACGCATTACGACAGTAACCAAGCACAGCAAAAGCAAAAAGATCCAAACTTTCTCAAAGCAAAATCGAAACTTTCTCACCATCAGGCAGAAAAAATGACGTAGAAGGAAAGAAGAACCAACCTGAAATGAAGAAAGAAGCTTCGAAGGGAAGTGAAGGTGGAAAGACGGAATCGCCCAGAAAATCGCCGAATGATGCCGCAAAGCAAAGACAAAGCGTAGACAAAAAATGAGAGAGTAAAGGAAGAAGTTACGAAGAAGAACGAAGAAGAGAAACCGTTTTCTGAGGAAGCAAAATTCAAAATAAAGCCAAGGGAAACGGGGCAATTAATACCAATTAATAAAGGTATTAAACCCTCGCACGTTCCCTAGAACAAAGCGCTAATACAGAAGTGCGCACTTTTAAAGGAAAAACGTTCTAAATTCAAAAAGGTTCTATAAAGGAAGAAATCGACAAAATGCTTGAACTCGGCTTCACTAGAGAAGGACCGAAGTCTAAAGGACTCGACCTCAAAAAAAGAAGAAGATCGAGCTCAAGCAGGGGCACTGTTCATACCCTGGATCGAGCTATCCGACCCGAGATGATTGGCGATAAAGCGACCGACCTTTTCAGGTCAGACTATCCGACCTCTTCCTAAAAGAGGTCAGCCAAATCGACAGAAAAGCCCAAAAAAGGGGCCAAACTCAAGGAATACGACCCAGATCCAAAGGCAGCCCAAGCTTATAGAGATAAGGGCGGTTCCATTGAAGATAAGCTGACCTTGTCAAAAGATAAGATAAGATAAGATAACTAACTTATCTTATCTGAAAAGGTCACTCTACAACTACTATAAATACACTGGAGCACCCAGGTATAACTCATACTCTTATTCTACTAAAAACCTGTTTAATACCCATGCTAACTTAAGTATCGGAATCTCTTGCAGGTACCCCCCACCCTCCGGTGACCAAGGATCAGCAGTGGAGCCAGCCAACAAGTCGGACACAACAGCTCCGGCCGCCACTCACCAGCCGGACACGTCGGCACCGACCAGTACAGAAGATCTCGACCGAGATCGACCTCCAATTTCAGGTAACCCTCGAAACAACAACCAAAGAACAATGTCATCTACAAGAATTTAACAAAGCCAACACAACTGTAAGCATGGAAAAACTTACGGAGTTGGCTCCTCTAGCCTTTGCTTCTTCGGATGTCTCCAACTGCTCCACCCTTCCAACCTTGTATCTTCACAATGAAAGAAAAAACTCAAAACAAGCATACTAAGTCCTCAATTCATTAGCTAGGAAATTGATATGCAACATGATTAGTAAGATTAATTCATATCATCCAATCTATCTGGAGTTAGCCATACTCATCTATGTGCTGCACGAAATCTCCACTTCAGATGTACATTACATTTAGTCAAATCAACTTTCGAACGAAATCTCACTCTATCCTTAGTACTTACCCCCGAGCAATAAAGTTTTGAACAGCATCATCAATCCCACTTTCAGATATACCAACCTGAAGTAGCAAGTAATAACAACTCTCTTTAATCTTTAAGAGGTAAACAAGTAGGAAAGTAATAACCAAACGACTATATACGACAAAAGAGTTGATCTGTCGACATTTTCCCACACCGCTTAATGTTATTTTCCAATCAAGCTCCTTATGGCCAATTTCAGCATCCATTTCATAGAGCTCATAAAACTTCCCCGGTGATTGCCATTAATTATGGTAGACTACTATTAATTGAAGTTAATGAATACACAGTAAATCCTCAGAAAAGTCAATGAAGGATTACCATGTGTTCATAATATGCCGCACAAGAAAAATAAGGTAATCCTAAAGATCTATTTTGTACTTAAACTTTATTCCAATAATATACAATATATATAGATCAGATCTAAATACCTGTGTACGCTAGTAAAAATTACTTTCTCCTTCGATGGTACGAAGGCGCTATGCGTATCCCCACCGAGACCAACATTTACTGTCAACTCCTTGACCAATGGACATCTGATCTAAATTGAGAAACCTCTTGCAAATCTTTGCACGCCATAAAATTCTTCTCCAAAAATCAGGCTCACATACGTTTATGTGTGTAGAGGTAACGGAATAAAACTCTTGTTATTCTCGTCTGTGTCACATTCCTCTACTCTTGGTATACATATATATAGTATGAGATTTGTTACTGAATCCTTCAAATTTTATGAATCATATCATAACAATTTAAAACAGAATCAATTTGGATCTCATCCAAATTTATAATTCAAATTCAGAAATAGAATAACTAATTATTCTCAAATCTCATTTAATATTCTCAATTATCATACTATTATTATATTCTTGATACTAGCAAAAAATATAATAATATTCCATCTGAATTAATATAATTATTTATTTGATCAAATCAAAATAATAATTAAATAATTCTACAGCAAAGATTAGAACACTCGTTAGTGTTTTCGGATTATTAATATCCTTTTTTAATAATCCTATGACCAAGAACAATTTAGATTAAATTATAAAAGATTTATCTCTCAATATTATGATCACTATCACAATGATAAATCTCTAAATTTAATCAAGGACCTTATTATATTAACATTTTAATATAATAACAATAACAAATTATTTGACACGTGATTGATTGGATTGTGGTCATACTACTTATTCCCAACAATCTCCCACTTGCACGAGAGCCAATCATGATAGATTGGATCTTGGGCATACTATTATCACAATAATCTCCCACTTGCACTAGAGCCAATCAATCATGTGTATAATTTTTCAATGCACATTTGTGTTTATCAAAACCCTTTTGACCTTAAACACCTTTGCTCTTGAGCATGTTTGCTTGACCTTTTGTAAAATACACCTAGTGCATAATAAATATCACGTTTTCTCAAAACATGAAATCTCCCACTACAATAGTGTATAATTTTATTTTAAGGACAATCCTTATTGAACATGATTATAAAAAATCTAAGTAACCATTAGATTTATCTTTATAGAATTGTATCATTATACAAATAGGCTACTTTTTCGAAAAGTTAGTTTGACGATCAAACTTTTTATACTTTCAAGAGAAAGTATATCCTCTATTGAGTGGTATACAATTCTAATAAAAGTAATTGTACTCCCACTATTTCTTTAAGATGGAATCCCTTTTCTAAAAAGGAATTTAACCTCTTATCACAGACATTTTGTCATAAGAAGAGTGATAAAAATAATCTCATTATTTCTTTAGGGTAACCAATAAATCTCATTTATTGGACCTAATATCAATTCTATTGGTGTACAATCTCTTAACACATAAGACATCTCCAAACACTAATATTCTTGAGTTTCAGTTTCTGCCTTTTTCATATCTCATATGGGTAAAAAATTGATTTAGTGAGAAATTTGTTAATTTAGCCACATTTCTAAAATGTAGTCTAAATATTTAACAAAAGATTAGCAACTGAATCAAATTCCTTGTTTGGAGTACATAGAGTACTAGTATTTATACACGGAGAGAATCTCATTTTCTATTTAATAGAATATCAATTAGATATTAGAGATTTTACTTTAAACTCTTATAATAAAAATACTCAATATTTTTATTATTGGTCAAACTAACCCTTAAGAGCAATTTTGATTCGCATCCTCAATACTCATATTGAATTTTTCTAAAAAGGCCACAAACCTTAATCATATTAAGGCCAATTATAAATTGTTTGTAACAAAATAAATCTCCAAAAATGCTTGCAAGAATAATTCTCGCAAAAGCTATTTGCCTAATGGCATTCCAACTTCTAAAGTTGTTTAATTCAAAATATATCGCCCAATACTCCCACTAATTTAAATAAAATCTTTGATAGTCATACTATCTTACTTTGGGCACCACATCTTCTCAAGATGTTCAGCAATAAATAGTAGGGAGATGTCTTTGAAATTAGAACTTATGGCTGTCCAAACAACCCATGTAAAATAATATTACAAATATTTTAAAAGTTCTGATCATTTCAAAAATAATTTTATTGGAAGATATTATTTTAATAGAATTATCATCTCCATGATAACTCTTTCATACACGAGAACAATTCTCAAATGTCAATATATTACTTTCAAGTATGTCACACAAAAATGAGCATATTTAAAAATTTAAAATATAAAAGTAAATCAAGAAATCTATATTTCTGACAAAATTATTTAGAATCACGAATGAGTATCTTGGTTGTCATCAAGTTATTACTCATACCTTTTTCAAATAAACACGATTAAATTATATCCCATATAATTATAATCCCAAATAATTATCTAGTTGTCCAGCCCAAGGCTCAGGACCTTCGTAATCCCAAGGCCGTGAACCAGGCCCTGAGGTGCAGACCATCAAAAAATTTGACGCGGGGTCTAACAGGAAGCCCGGGCCTGGGATCAACGCGAGGAAGCTGGAGGAAGGGACAGAGCCCGCGGCGCTGGAGCGGGTGGCGGTGGAGGCGAGGCAGGCCATACAGAAGGCCCGTCTGGATAAGAAGATGAGGCAGGCAGAGTTGGCGAAGCAGATCAACGAGAGGCCGCAGGTGGTGCAGGAGTACGAGAACGGCAAAGCCCAGCCCAACCAGGCTGTGCTCGCTAAGATGGAGAGAGTTCTTGGTTTCAAGCTCAGGGGCGAAATCGGAAAATGAAAGAAGATTTTCCTTTAATAAGAGTGCTTTGTGTGTTATTCTTATATATTTCAATTAAATATTGAAAATTTCCGGCATTAGGCATTAATGCTTGATTTGGTTTGTGATTACAGGTCAAGCAATCTTTTCTTATTGCTCCACACGAATCACATTTTCAAATAGTACACCATATTTTAAGGGAGTATGTCATGCAAACACCTGATTATAAGGTTAATACATTTGATATTTCAAGTTCGGCTTTTCAAGATGATCCATGGTTTTGACTGGGAGGGAGAAGCCGCGTATCATGCTTGGCTGGGTTATTACAACTCAATTAGGGAAATTGGGAGGGAGAAGTCCACCATAGCTGAGCTTGCAAACCGGTTTTTCTGAATCAATTCATTTACGACGGATGGGGACTTATTTGTCTATGACACGTAATGGGCCATGTGGTGTCTAAATGTATCAGTCATCGTTTTTCGTTGTCGAGTACAAATGAAAAATTAAGCTAAGGACTGATTCGTTTGCAGGAAGAAAAGCTTGAGTATGTTTCTGTGTATTAATTTTTTTTTAGAAATTAAAGTGTTTATTTTTAAAATTTTTGGAGAGGTAATTATTCTTTTATTTTTTTAATTTTTTTTTCTAATTTAAAACTAAAAAAAGGTTGAAAAGTAAAAATTGGCCGGTCCTAGTTCGATCCGACCGATTGGTTTTTGGCTGGTTCAATGATTTTGGGACAGCTTTTATAATGACAATTTTATCTAATAAATCAAATCGAAATTGTTGACGCTTTCTAATAGTTTAGGACCCGTTCGTCTGATCAGTCAGGTCTGATTTTTAAAACTATGATAAAAAGGTTCGAGTTGAGTCGAATTTTAGCTTAGACAAACCGAAATCATGTTGTAAATATATGACTTAAGTCTAGGTCTATTATTTTTTATTCGGTTCGAGCCGGACTTGTTTAAAAGTCCAACAAGACCATAAATTTATTTAAAAATCCTAATATATATATATAATGCCAATACATGAGTTTGGTGTTCAAAATTATTTTTCAATTTTACCCTTCCTAATAATCTATCCTACTATATATCAGTTATTCTATATTAAAAAACTTCCACTACTTTATCTACTTTCTCATCATATACATTCACGTTCTCTCTTATCTAATTAATTCACACAATCACGAAACTTCTATAATTATCTCTTTCCTCTCTTACTATCTATCATATCAGGTTACTGTTACTGCATAATTGAAAAACTTTTTTTTCTTTTCTGATTCATCTTCTCTTACATCCTTCTCACTTTTACTTAAATATAACATAAAACTTTATATAAGGATAATTGGTGTTTAAATTTAAGTTTCAATATTGCTCCTAAAGAAAGGTTTATTATTAAAAAATTCTTTTATCAGTTACGTTAAATAAAAATTTTTCTATCCATTTTTTCACAATAATCTCATTCAGCCTGTTTGGAATGCATCTGATTTAAAATCATAGATGAATTGAATTCTATTCCTTGCTTTGGAATAGAAAAAAACTATGAAGTTGAATTCCGGTGAGAATCTCTTTCATTTTGTATCAATTTTTGAGGACGAAAATTTTTATAACGTGGCTAGGATGAAAGACCCAAGACTTTTGAAAAGTCCTATTTTAAACTAATCCCAAATTATATATATTTATTTATAGTTTTAATTTCAGAAATTATTTTTATTGAAAAATAATTAAAGGCAATTAATCGGACTTGAAATAAATTAAGGTTTTTATCCAAACTCTATACCTACGGATTATTTTTCTATTTATGATTTAAAGTTCTGAGAATTCGAAAATAATGAGGTTTGGCTATTTAAATTAGAATTTTGTCTAATTTTATAATTATTGAATTATTTTCTATATTTAAATTATAAAATTGGTAGTTATGAAATAATAAGAATTTTATATGATTTGATTTTAGTTACTTTATATTTATATCATTTAATATTTTAAGTTAAAGGTAAAGAAAATTAATTATATTACCATGTATTTTCAATTAGAGTAATTTATTGGGAATCAATTAGTATTTTTATACCACAAATAATATTTTACAGTAATTTTAGAGATTAAATTAGTTTTTAAAAAAATTAATACTTTATGCTTCAATTTTATTAAAATTACCAAATTATCCTTATACCTAATTTTTACCAAAACCCTAAATCCCCAAAATATCATCCTAACCCTAATTTTCCCAAAAACCTAGCCGCCAATGCTAACCCCCCCTTCATACCCCACTAACCGAAGAAAGAAAGAAGGAAAAGAAAAGAAAAAGAAAAGAAAGGGAGGAACAGAGAGCAAAGGGCGTTGAGGAAGAATGGGAAAGGGGGAAGAGGGACGAGAGGGAGACGGCGCTGGCGGACGTCACTACCGCCGCGCCGCCATGTCACATAGAGAAGAGAGAGGGAGAACCAAGGAAGGAGAAGAGAGGGAAGGTCGCGCTGCTACCTCGCCGCCGCTCCCTGCGCCGGTTGCCATCGCCACCACTGAATCATCGCGCTGCCACGCCGCCGCCACCGTCGGGCTGCTGTGCTGCCATCGATACGGTTCACAGAGGAAGGAAGCGCTACGATGAGGAAGGGAGCAGGAGCCCGTCGCGCTCGCTGCAAGTCCGTCGTCCGTGTCTTGTCGCTGTGCTGGAGTCGTCGCCGCCAATGCTGAGCACCACCGCTGCCGCCTTTGATGAAAGCCGCCACCATAGCTGGGAAGAACGGAGTAGGGGTTTTTCTTAAATCTATTTTACATTACAGGGTTGTTGTAAATCGATATTAATGCGTAAAATACATTTTTGTGATTTCGTGAGTCTTATGAATTGAATTGAGCTGTTTTGGTTGAATGAGATTATTAGTTTGATTGATAAATTGACCGATTGAGAAAGCTAAATATTTGGATTAGTTGATTGATGTTGTTAAAGCAGTTTTCCTTGAATTATTAGAGAAGATTTATTATTGCGTTTTAGGTTAATTTTGGAAACGGTTTGATTTTAGAAAAGATTTAATATTAAAATTTGATTTGATATTAAACCCGATTTGATATCGGAATTTGATTTTAAAATAAATTTGGAAAAGACTTGATATTTGAAAACGGGTTATTTATTGAGAATGATTTGCTACTTTGGAAATGATTCAAAAAGTGTTTGAGGAATGGCTTGGTTTGAAACTATTTGAGATGACCGAGAATTCTTAACTATTGATTGATGTTGTTGGTTGAAGTCGGTTAAAATTGCGATTTATAGGATTGGTTGATTGAATTCTGGATTTTGCAGTTTCCTTGGATTGAGTGTTGTTGTGATAATGGTTATTGGAAGTGATTTGACTGATTAACAGGAGTCTGGTTTGATTTGGTTGGAACCCGAAAAGGGTGGCAGTGTCCAAGTTTTAGAGGAGATGCTGTCGAAATTTTATAAAATTGGATGTTTTATTTGAAGTAATTAATTAAAAAGATTTGTTTTTAAACATTATATGTTTTAAGATTGATTTATTTATCAAAGAAAAAATTACATTTTGAATTAGGATTGTTAACGAACGGAATGGAAAGAGGATGATGAAGGATTTTCTTTGAAATATGATTTTTGAATGAATTTGGAAATGAGATTTGGATTGATGAATGATTATGATGTTGAGAATGTTGAGATATGATCTTTGAATTATTCATATGGCTTATGAATTTGAAATATCTGAGATACGAGATTCCCTGGATTAAGTGCCGTGGCTTGCCACCACGTGTACCAGGTTGAAAACTCGATACTCTGTTGACCCTACGACGTAAGTGTGACCGGGCACTATATAAATTCCCGGGAATGTTACCCCTATTGAGCAATATTGATTATTTGAGAAAAAGCTATGCATAGACTCTTGGGGATGCACATCGGGGGACAGCCTAAGGACAATTCAGACTTGTCGGGTTGGCTGGATAACCGACAGATGAGCCTCATCAGCCATAGGACAGGCATGCATCACATGCATTTGTATGCTTTGCTTGGGTTTGAACTTGTTTTGGTTTGCCTAATTGCTAAACTGTTCTTAACTGCTACCTACTTGTGCTTTCCTTGTCTGTCTTGCCTGTGTTTGTCCTGGCGTGCTACATTTGAGAATGAACTTTGGTGCTGAGTTAATGATTATGTTGTTTGATTGCGTGGTTGGTTTCTGATTGAGATTTTCTTATAAGAAAGGAAATGTTTTGGATTTCTAAAAGATTGAACATTGTTTCTTTGAAAAGGTTTTGAACAATTACCTATTGGTTTTTAAAAGATTCATAAGGCAATGATAATTACTGAGCTTGAAAATAATTTTCTTGTTGAATATCTTCTTATGACAACTTTGAAACTCTGTGGTGAGACCATGTGGTTAGGTTCTCACCCCCCTACAGCTTTACCTTTTCTGGAACCGGATGAAGAAGCATTAAGAAAAGTTATATTGCATTTGGTTTATATGTTGTTGTGTTAATTAGATTATTTTCTTCCCTCGTCTTTTTTTTTATTACAAGTTTGTAAGAGGGATAGGAGTTGTATGTTTTATATGTATATTATATTATGAGATATTATGTAAGGAGTCTTGTATATGAATCTATGCCTGCTTGTATTTTTCTTAAGATAAAGTATTTATTTCCGGTTTTTAAAGAAATCAGCGATACAGTGTCGAGTCACAGGCTCCTATTTTAATATTTAGTATGTAAAGTAGTCGTAATACTTCTTGCTATCACAGTAGCACAGCCGGAAGCATGATTTCTGATAGTGAGGGTGTTACATTTTTCATTCAAAAAATTTGAGAAAAAAATATAATAATAAAAAGTATAATTATGAAAAATGAACAAGAATAATGTAAGAAAAAATAAAAAATAAGTTATGTCCCTTATTAGTATCTATGTGTCCTTCCTATCAGGATGGACATAAAATACACTAATTCAGTGTCTTTGAACACAATGTCTCTGTCCATGTCTCATTTGCTAAACACAATTTTGTATCTATGTGTCTCTGTCTCAGTGTCCCGTCCCTGTAAACAAATGCAGCTTCAGATTCTGATCGACAGATGCATTCGGAATAAACGGCGTACTGGTGGCGAGCTGGCGATGATGACTTGGCTCTCTGCATTCTTTGTCTCGCTTTCCTTCTCTCTCTCCCTCTCTCCGTCACGTCTCTGTCTCCCTCGCCCAGTCTACGGCAGAATCACCGGCAGCGACGAAGACTCGGCTCTCCCTCTCTTGTACTGGCGACGATGCGACACGTCTCTTCCTCTCTCGCACCAGCGGCGACGCGACATTGCTCTTCCTCTCTCGGGTCCACAGCCAACAACTTAGACGGCTTGTAAATCCCTCTCTCAAATCTGTAGCGGGCGGCGCTTCAATGACAGTGACTAAGCGTTGTCTATTTTTCTATTTTCTTAATTTTTAATTTTTTTTATTTTTCGATTTGTGGTACTAGGAGCTGGGAGGACTGTTCTGTTTGTTTATTGTTAAATGTTCATGTTCTCTGTTTTTCTATTGTTCATGTTCTAATGTTCATATTGAATTTCTTATATATTCTATATCTATTTTATATTTTTCTATTTCTGGTTCTACTTGTTGATATTTATAATATTAATATATTATTTTGGAGTTTTTTATATAGAAAAAAGGAGAAGGCAGGGTGGCCCGCCAACCTCCAGACTGTCTTTTGGTGGACAGACCGATTAAGACGGATTTTGGCAGGATGGGGCAAAGCAGAGCAGGCTGACCCGCTTTGCCAATCTTAATTTTTACTGAACAACTATACAATTTCTTTTTTTGAGAAAGGACAAATAGGTTCTTGACCTTTTGGCCTGCGGACATTTATATCCTTGAGAATTTGAAAATACATTTAAATTCTTGACTTTCTCAAAATCTGGACATATCAATCATTGGGTCTAGTTTGTCCCATTTTAAAAATTTTTCCACGTGTACATCCGTATATCGGCCAAATCAAGACACCAGAAGCCATGTTTGATGTTTTCGTTGGGTCTGCCAGACCCAAATAAACAGAAAGATGTGTCCAAATTTTAAGAAGGTCAATAAATTAAATATATTTTCAAATCGTTAGAAATTTAAATGTCTTTAGGCCAAAAAGTTAAAGACCTATTTCTCTTTTTTTTTTTCAGATAAAACTTTTAACAATTTACACCAACAGCTATAATTTCTGGTCGAGTTAAATCTCAAATTCATCCCTGAAAGATACCCCAATCTCCATATTAGTCCCCAAAAGATAAAGTTAATCAAAAGAGTCCCCGAAAGATACCCAAGTTAATCACATTTGTCCTTCCGTCAATTCTCTTAGTGACCTGGCTAACGTCTGCTGACGTGTTTCGTTAGCTTCCAACGTGGAAGAGGCCAACGTGTCATAACCGATTGCTGACAAGGTAAGTTTGGCAAAACAGTTCAAATCAGTCCCTAATTGTTTGAAACCTAATCCTAATTTCGACGATAAATACGTCGTCTTCAACAATCAGTGGGCCATATGATTGGGTTAGTGTTGAAATTGCTGATTTCGGGCGACGATGGAGGCAGCAAATGGAGGCCGTGGTGGTGGTGTGTCGTTCTACTAGACTATGCCTCTGCCAACCTACATGTCTTCTTCTTCTTCTTCTTGGATATCATTTGAACTTTGGAGATGGCTTAACTTAACTTTTTGCCCTTTTTGATTGTGATGAGTCTTCTCTTGCGTCCTCTTCGTTAGCCTTCCTCTTCTCTCTATCACTATTTTCGTCATCCTCATTAGTCTCTGTCTTCTCTCCGTCACCGTTTTCTTCATCGACAGCCACTGCAGGCTGTTTGGCACTTGATTATCTTCTGATTCCAACGTGGATGCTTTTGGATCAGACTGTTCAGCTTTATCTTTGTTGCTAGATGCTCTGTTCTTGGCTGATCTTTCGAATTCCTCCAGAACTGAGCGGACTTCTTCATTGTTAGCAAGATCCAAAGGAGTCTTTCTTGCCCTTGTCTTGGCAGTAAGACTCGCCCCTTTCTTGGCCAAGTACCTAACAAGCTCCAGATGGGAACCTTGAGCTGCGTAGTGTAATGAATTCATGCCTTTGCGAGTACAAGCTGTGATGGATGCACCAGCTGCAACTAGAGCCTTAACAACTTCCAAATGCCCCTTCTGAGTGGCAAAGTGTATTGCGGCCATGTCATCCATAGCAGAAGCACCAACATCAACCTTATTCTTGCACAGATAACTTACTATCTCTGCATGTCCAGCAAATGCTGCTAAATGAAGTCTATGGTCCAAAGCTAATTGTCAAAGGAACAAAGTGGAAATGCTATAATTTCCAAGACAAACCAAATTCATTTTACCCTATATAAAACATCCTTACTTATTTCTAATTCTTCCTAGGGTATCTTTAATTAGAGGAAAAAAATTGGGTGAAAGTTTTCTTTGATGAGCTTCATGAGTCCATGTGTAATTTTAGTCATCAAACACTTCCATGAAAAGTTTCACCCCATTTTTACTCGCCAATAAAACAACCTTACCCCATAATAACAAGTTCACAGGGCATTACACATTAAGCACATAACAAAGTACCAAATCATTTTCAGATAAAACATGCAGCACAACTCTGTTCATGCAACAAAAAGATAAAAAGCATAAACAATAAGTCAACAGAGATTCCAATACAATGGTATTAGGGAAGCTAATCCACGATTCGATGCAGATAGGTCAAAAAGGAAAGGGAAGAAAATCACGGTGCAATGGATTCAATTATCATCAGGAAAGAACAAGTTAAACTTCAAAGCAAACGAATTGAATGGAGAATTTACCGTGGGAACCGAACAGAGTGTTAGGGTTCCTTTAGCAATTAGTAGTGATAATAAATGAGAGGAGGATACGGTGTTCTCGAATGCTTGTCTTTGGAATTAACAGCCAAAGGGTTTGAAGTCAAAATCATCTGAACAGCGACGAGATCACCAGACCTTGCCGCCGTATGGAGCTCATCGCCGGTGCTTCTTCTTTGTGGGTTGCCTTTACCCATCTCCACACGTTCCTCTTTTGCTGCTTCACTTCACACACTTTAAAACCAACCAACCACAAAATCTCCATTCTGCCCACAAAACGGCGCCGAATCATGACTATCAGGGCATTCACTCAAAACGGCGTCGTTTTTCTTCTCTGCCAGCGTGGCAGTTAACGTCACATATCAGCAGACGTTAGCCAAGTCATCAAGCGATTTGACGGAAGGACGAATCTGATTCAGTCGTGTATCTTTCAAGGACTCTTTTGATTAACTTTATCTTTCGGGGACTAATATGGAGATCGGAGTATGTTTCATGGACGAATTTGAGTATTAACTCATTTCTGGTCATACAATATTCACAACCCAATTCATTTTCCATCCACACATTACCAAGCCAAACCTAACTTTCATGTCAAAAACAGCGTTACCAGTAAAAAACAGCGTTACCAATAACATCACAACCAAAGGACAAAAAAGTTACATAAGGTCCACTGTCATTAATGTCCAACAACTTAATTAAATAATTAATGAATAACCAATATCCACCCTCATTAAGCATGAACAAGCTACACAAACCTATGTCTAACACATGCCTGAGCTTGTGGAGACAATCATGATAAGGCGTCACAAGTTCACTGGCCCACGCACGTTTCTCATGTGAGGAAGAAAATAGCTTTACTCACACTAGCATTATTGGCCGTTACTATAATAGTCCCCTTCACCGCTATCATAGTCTTATATAGCAATCAACGAAGCCTTTAGACACAAGAGAGACTGAAACAATGGTAACAATATTAGGTACTCATACAGTGATCCCAAAAGAAGAGACCCCAAAGGGTCTTCTATGGCTATCAGACAACGACCAACTTTGGCGATGGAGTCATACACCTTCAATCTACCTTTACAACCCAAAACAGAACAACGCCAAGAACAACAACAATACTGTCGTCGATGTCAATGTCCTCGTTGAGCGAATGCGAGATTCTCTCAGCGAGATTCTCGTTCACTACTATCCATTAGCCGGGAGGCTGAGTTGGACGGACGGTGGCCGTTTGGAACTCGATTGCAACGCAAAGGGGGTATTGCTTCTCGAAGCTGAATCGAAGAAATCAATGGCGGAATATGGAGACTTCACTCCAAATGAACCCAGCATCAAAGAACTCATCCCAGCTGTTGACTACTCTCGTCAAATAAACGAGCTTCCTTTGTTCTTGGCACAGGTGACAAAGTTCTACGGCGGCGATGGCGGCTTTGCAGTCGGAATCCTTTTCTCTCATGCAATAGGCGACGGCCCCGCCGCCATTGGCTTCATCAACTCATGGGCGAAGCTCACTCGAGGTGCGAAGCTAGATCCAAGCGAGCTTCCGTTTCTCGACCGAACCGTGCTCAAACCAACTGAGCCATTAACTCCACCCCTGTTCGACCACCGGGAGTTCAAGCCTCTGCCGCTCATCCTCGGAAGAACCGACAGCATCGAAGAGCAAAAGAAGAAGACGACCTTCGCGCGGTTAAAACTCACACCAGAACACGTCCAGAAGCTCAAAATGAATGCGAATGCAAATGCAAATGTAACCGTAAATGGAAACGGTAACGGTAACGCTCCTCATAACCCATCTCCGAGACCGTACAGCAGATTCGAAATTATCAGCGCACATATATGGAGATGCGCTTGCAAAGCTCGTAATCTTGAAGAGAATCAACCAACGGTCGTTAGATTCAACGTCGATATTCGCAACAGATTGAATCCGCCACTTCCTCAAAACTACTTCGGAAACGCGTTGGGTCCGACGGTTACGCCAACTTGCTACGCTAAAGAAATCACCACTCAACCAATCAGTTACGCAGCGCAGAAAATAAGGGAAGCTGTTAATAAAGTGTCGAATCACGAGTTTGTTAAATCACAAATGCATTACGTGGCAGGGTTTGAAAACCGTTGGGATCTGATTAGGACACATTATTCGGAGAAAGGTGAGTATAGAGCTGATGTGCCTTTCTTTGGGAATCCTAACATTATACTTGGCAGTTGGATGAGCATGCCGTTTTATGAGGCTGATTTTGGGTTGGGGAAGCCGTTTTATTTTGGTCCTTGTGGTCTGTGTCCTTATGATAGAGGGATGATTGCTCTAATGCCTGACGAAGATGGTGATAATGGATATGGTGTTGTGGTGTACATGCACTTTCAGGTAGACCACATGAAAGATTTCATCAAATACTTTTGGGAAGATATTTGAAAACAAGGGATGAAGATGATGGTATTAGCTCTTTCAAAATAATTTAATCTGTCTTTTGTATTTTCTTCTTTTTGAAAAAAAAAAATTCACTAGTGTGATAAAATTCAGTTTGCTAGAGCTGAGTTGGGTGTGTTATTATTGGAAAAGTATAAGTAACAAACAAGATTTTTGAACAATGTGTAAACAATGTAAATTAATAGGGTTAAAAGAGTAAATTTAATTAGTAGCATTAAATTAGGGTGTAATGTATTTTTATTTGATTGGTGGTTGTTTATGTTGTTCAAAATTTTCATTGTTCCTCTAGCACTCCCCGATATTATTTCCATTCACTTTTGTATTTCCTGTCGTGTTGATGGCAATAATGAATGTCGGTCAAAAACTTTTTAATAAAATATAATTTTGTTGGAAGAATAGTCTAGAACAATAATGAATTCTTTATCAAAGTTTAATTTTATTTGTTACAAGTGCAAATCAATAAAAATTGAGAGTATTAAATCTCGGATAATCTCTCAAAAAAATTACAATGAGATATACGTGTGTTATCGGCTATGAAAATAAAGGAGTTTGTAGATAAGCATATAAGAATTTAGATGACAATAAAGTAAAGCAAACAACTAAAGATAATAAATACTAACCATCTTCAATAGGGAACTCATCCCAATTTCTAATTATGATCCATATGTCATAAAAAGTAATTCCATATCAACTTTTGCGTCATAAACAGTAAATAGGAACTCAAAGCATCTCTCTTCTCTATTAGGAAGAATTAACTTTAGTCCTTATTGTGGTCCCACTTAATTAATTAATTAAAATATTTAAAATTAATATAATTAATTTTTTTAATAATGTAATTTAAATTTTTAAATTTAAAAATAATTCACTATTAAAAGATATTAATATTAAAAAAATTCATATGTAACAATAATACACAATATATAATTTGAGATTACACTAATTTGTAAAATTACTTAATATAAAGAAAAACATAATTAAGCTCTATAGTTGACGACAAGTATTGTAAAATTGTCATATATGTTCAATCAAGTCCTCTTTCAATTGTCTATGCTGCTGCCTATTTCGAAGTTGGACATTTCTTTAGAGAAATTAATGGTATGGTGCAAAATCTTCCTCTCCCAATTGAGGTTGTGATAAGCCATTTTCGACATCGTCATACTCTAAGTCTTGAGCAAAATTTCTTGCATAAGTGTCTCTTTCATCCTCAACAATCATATTATGTAATATAATACAAGCTCTCATTATGTTGGCAAGCTTCTTCTTTTTCCAAAAACGAGCTGGACCACATATAATTGTAAAGCGTGCTTGTAACAATGGAATATAAAAATTAAAACATAAAAATTAATATTTTTATATTTTATTTAATAATAAATTAAAATAAATTATAAAAATTTTAATTTTTTAACTAATAAATTTAAAAAATATAATTATAAAAATTTAATAAAAATAAAAATAAATTGAACTTTTCATTAGACCAGTAAGAAACTCATCCCAATTCCTATTTGTGGTCCACCTGTCATAAAAAGTAACTCCACATCAACTTTTGCGTCATAAATAGTAAATAAGAACTCAAACCATCTCTTTCTTCTCCATTAGGAAGAACTAACTTTAGTCCCTATTGTGGTCCCACTTAATTAATTAATTAAAATACTTAAAATTAATGTAATTATTTTTTTCAATAATATTATTTAAATTTATAAATTTAAAAATAATTCACTATTAAAAGATATTAATATTAAAAAAATTCATATGTAACAATAATACACAATATATAATTTGAGATTACACTAATTTGTAAAATTACTTAATATAAAGAAAAACATAATTAAGCTCTATAGTTGACGACAAGTATTGTAAAATTGTCATATATGTTCAATCAAGTCCTCTTTCAATTGTCTATGCTGCTGCCTATTTCGAAGTTGGACATTTCTTTAGAGAAATTAATGGTATGGTGCAAAATCTTCCTCTCCCAATTGAGGTTGTGATAAGCCATTTTCGACATCGTCATACTCTAAGTCTTGAGCAAAATTTCTTGCATAAGTGTCTCTTTCATCCTCAACAATCATATTATGCAATATAATACAAGCTCTTATTATGTTGGCAAGCTTCTTTTTCCAAAAGCGAGCTGAACCACGTATAATTGCAAAGCGTACTTGCAACACTCCGAATGCTCGCTCCACATCTTTTCTTTGCCCTTCTTGATAATGTGCAAATAACTTGCGTTTCTCCCCTTGTAACTTTGAGATTGATTTGACAAATATGGCCCATTCAGAATAAATACCATCTGCTAAATAGTATCCCATAGTATAATTATTACCATTAATAGTATAATGAGTAAAGTATCGTTTTTGTCTCCAACGTTTGAGATATGTCCCAAAGTTGTCCCTAATATTTCAATCGTCCTATTTAAATCCCTAACGTTTCAAAATTGGCTCAATGTTATCCTGCCGTTAGGGATTTGTCAACAGAATTGACGGTGGGACAAAATTGAGACGATTTTAAAATGTTAGGGACTTAAATAGAACGAAAATGTTGGGGGATAAAAAATGATACATAGAAATAAATTTTAATTTTATCCTTCAATAATATCAATTTTTTACTGTATTTAATATTCAATTATTTTTTTAATCACATCTAAGTAAATTACAGTTAATCACACTACTTTTATTCTAAATAAATTTTTTTATATTTTTATATTAACTTATAACTTTAAGTGTAAAATTATAAAAAATAAATTTATTTAGAATGAAAGTAATGTGATTAAGTGTAATTTATTTAGATGTGATTGAAAAATAATTGAATACTATGTACAGTAAAAAAATATTATTAAAGGATAAAACTAAAATTTATTTTTATGTATTATTTTTGTCTCCAACATTTTCGTCCTATTTAAATTCCTAACGTTTCAAAATCGTCTCAATTTTGTCCCGCCGTCAATTCTGTTAATGGATCCCTAACGGTAGGACAACATTGAGTCAATTTTGAAACATTAGGGACTTAAATAGGATGATTGAAATGTTAGGGGCAACTTTGGGACTTACCCTAAATGTTGGGATAAAAACGATACTTTACTCTAGTATAATTTACCTCTGGAGCACGGTCATTTAGAATATCATCGAACACTTTGGACAACAAAAGTCCCTATTCAAAAGGACTTTCCCTTCTCGATCCAAGAGAAGGAATTCCTTTTCATTTCACTCTAACGGTTGGTCTCTTTCTTTTTCTGACATGCACACTAATAAGAACTCCAAAAAGTAACTGTTGGAGTTGTTCTAAGGTTTTTTATCATAATCATTAATTATAACACAACAATTACCTAGAGTAATTCTATTTCATTATCTCTAACATCGGAAAAAAGTCAAGTGGATATAGTTAATCCCAATCCATAAGTAACATTAATGGAAACAAGATTAACTAATCATTCTAATGAATTACCAATCTAAATTGGACATTAATGACTCAAGATCACCTAATTTTCCAATTCCAAGCCAAAAATGCTAAAGAATATACTCTAAAGCTAAGAGAGGCATTTTCACAAACACTTGAAAGGTATAAAATGAAAGCATGGTAAAATAGTAAGAATTAATAAAAACTAAAACTAACAATTGCAAGATAACTATAACAATCACTAAAACAAGCATAAAGGAAACATAAAATATCAAATTGCGTTAAATAAAATTGAAATTAACAAGAGTTCATGAACTAAAAAATGGCACAAATGAGAAATTAACAAGAGAAATTAGGAGAATTAAGGTAATGGAGCATATAATTGAAATAATACTTAAACAAGAATTAAAGACTAAAACTAAAGAGAAATTGATCTGAGAATCCTAAATGCTAGAGAGAAAAGGAAGTTTCTCTCTCCTTAAAACTACCCTAAAATATGTTCCTAAGCTACCTTAATTGCTTTTCCTTTGTTCTTTCTTGAATTTGGTTTCAACTACTTCAAAAAGAGTTGAATTGGGCTTTAGAAGGGCTGAAATTGCAACCCACATGTTGCATTAAATGAACTCACGTGATCACAGTCGTGCGTACGCACGCCTGACCATGCGTACGCATGGTTGCACGAATTTACAAATTGCGTACGCATGCATGATTGTGCGTACGCATGGTTGCACGAATTTACAAACTTGCGTATGCATATATGATTGTGCGTACGCATGATCTTGAAACACTCCAAATTTCATTTCTTCATGGATTCTTCACTTTTTGCATGCTTTTTCCCCACTTCTTCAATCCATACCTACCTTGTAAACCTGAAATCACTCAACAAATACATCAAAGCATCGATGGGTTACTATTCACACTCAAAGAATGATTCATATTACTATAGATGGAGGAACTATCCGGATTTTAGTTGAAAAAGTTAAGACCAAGGAAACTTCAATGTTTCATATTCCATCCATTAAGAACCATCATCTCCTTACTCATACCAAGAACCATCATCTCTCTATTCATATCAAGAACCATCCTCTCTTTATTCTTATCAAGAACCATCATCTCTGGAGCTAGCCTTAGCTAAACTCGCCAAAAACACAATTAGCTTCATGCAGGAAATCAAGGCCTCCATCAGAAACTTGACAGTTCAAATGGATCAAATAGCCAGACAAATTGCTGAGAGGCCTACCAACACCTTTTTCAGTGACACAATTCCAAATCTAAAGGAAGGATGCAAAGCAATAAACTTGAAGAGTTGAATAGTGCTTAGCAAGAACAATGAATATCAAACCGGGACTACAAAGGAGGAGTTAGAAGTGCAAGAGCAAAACCAAGAGACCCATGTACCAAGTGAACTTCCAATAAGGAAGGAGGTAGTGGAGGAATACAAGCCTAGGATTCCATATCCTCAGAGGCTATGAGAGGAAGATGCACAAACAAAGGAGGAAGTCATGCACACTCCATGCTTACACATTCCAATAATTAAGGAGGAAAAATGCATGCAAACTTTCGGAAAGAAAAATCTAAATGCACCACCTACATTTGAATTGAAGTCTTCTCCCTCAACACTTAAATATGCTTTCTTTGATCCTAGTGAATCAGAAAATTATATGGGGGTTATTTTTTAGTGGGTATCCTTTTTCTCCTCATGTCCATTGAAGTCATTTCTCTTAACCAACTGGAAGAAGAGAAAGAAAATTCAAGAACCAATCATCAAGCTAGTGATGTTAAAGAAGCGTTTGTTGGGAGGCAACCCAACATTAGGTAATTTCTTTTCATTTTTCTTTTTGCTTTGCTTCATGTTGCATATGTATTTCATGGATTAAGTTTAGTGTTGCTACACCAATATGATTGCTTTCATTGATTGTGTCACACTAAGTTTGGTATTCTCACACCAAGTTTGGTGTTACCACACTTCATCCATGCAAGGTCCACTCCCCCGTGCCAATACATTAGTAACATATTTATTTTGCTTTATTTTGCCTTTACTTTGGTTTTGTTTTTAATTTCTGTTTGTTTTATTTGAATAAGTTTTTGCCTTGCATCCTTATTTTCACTAGACAATCATGATTATTCCTATTTTTATCACCACTGTTTTTCTTTGTTGCTTGAGAACAAGCAACCATTCTAAGTTTGGTGTTGGAGGCTATGCTCTACATAGCCTAAAAGGATGATGAAGAGGAAGATGATGAAGTTGATGGAAATGAGAACTAAGGTTGTTGATTTCTAATCGCTTCCTTCCTTTTTAATTATATGCATATGTTATCTTGTTCTATCTTATATAACGCATTTAGAATTCTTATTAGTCAAGTGCATATCATTACTTGTCCATCACAACATGACAATTATAATTGTGCTTGCTCCTAAATGTGGGTAAGGATCATGTGCCAAGAAAGAACAAAAAGAAAAAAGGATTGATAATAAAGAGCATGACAATGTGAGTTTGGAAGGCCAAACTAACTAAGAATGTTCAACACAAGCTGAGCCAAATTGCTTGAGGTCTTAGTCTAGATGACTATTATGGAGTCTTTACACTTGACAAAGTCTTGAAGGAGCAACATGTAATGAAAAAAAAAAAAGAAAAAGGGTTGGAAGAGAAGTCAAAGGCCTTGAGTACCTCTGAGTAAGGATATTGAAAGAGAAATAAGCTCAAAGAGCATCCTAGTCAAGTGCTTGTGGTGCTTATGTATCAAGCAAAAAAAGCTTGAAAACAAAGCATTTAGAGTCATGGCTAGGTTCAAGGTGCAAAGCACTCCCCCAAAAAAGGAGAAAGCTAAAGGCTCTGAGCACTAATGATGGGAAATATTCAAAGGACATAGTAAACTCAAAGAGCTCCCAAATGATGTGCTTGTGGTGTTTTTGTATCAAGCAAAGCTTGAGGCAAAATATTTAGAGTCGTGACTAGGCTCAAGGTACAAAGCACCCAATGAAAATAAATTATAGAAAGAAAGTAAATAAGCTTGCTTCAAGGTGATGATTCAAGGAAGGATTCTATAATCTAATCCGGACAGAGGCCTTGAAAGATTATAACCAATTGTGTTGAATTGTGCATAAGTGAAATGGCTAACTAAACTCATTTGGATTGCAACCATTCCCCCTTGTATTTTAAAGTTGAAAAATTTGATGACTAAGCCATGATTCTTTGATTGCTTGAGGACAAGCAAGAGCTTAAGTTTGGTATTGTGATGCATGAGCATCTTAAGCACTTTTCATTAGCATTTCTTATAGAAAAGTTGTGACTTTTGCTTAATATTTATATGATTTTCAAGACTTTTCTATTAGTACTTTGATTTCCTTGGTTTCATTATTCTTGTAGAAAAATATTAGGAAAAAGAAGCAAAAGAACAAGAAGGAACCAAGAATTAAAGACAAGTGCAAAGAGAATTCGTGGATGCTGTCAATCCTGACCTCTTCATACTCCAACGAGCACAAATTGAGCTATAGAGGTTCAATTGACGCGGTTCTTGCAGTATTATAAAGCCAATTTTTAGAGCTTTCCAACAATATATAATAGTCTATACTTTTTCTCTAGCATCACGGCGCTAAATGCCGCGACATTGACATTTAGCGCCAAACCGCGTCCAGCAATCACCATTCCATTCGGGACTCCAGGTGCCAAACGCCATAAACCGGCATTTGGCGCCAGACAGGAAGCAAGGAAGTGCGAAATTGTGTAAAAAGCAACACCAAATGGCATCAAAGTTGCGCCAAATACCTACAACATCTCCGGACCCGAAAAATCTTCGTAATTAATGAAGATTTGAATACACCAAGCTTAAATTACAAGAAAGATCATTAGTTAGTCAAAGAGTCATTGAAAAAAGATTTGATTTGATTAGATTTGATTTTGTTTTGATTTAGTTTGAATTTGAATGATTAGATTTGATTTTGTTTTGATTTAATTTGAATTTGAATTCTAGGTTTAGTCTTAGAGGTTTTACTATAAATAGGAGAGTTTCTTCCTCCCCAAGAACACACACTACACTCGTTCTCTCTTCCCTCTTTTCATTCTTCATTAGTTTTAGGTTTTACTTTAGATTAGGATTTGGAATTATCTGCACTATGAGCAACTAATCCTCCATTGTTAAGGTTAGGAGCTCTATTTACTTTGATGGAATAATTATTTATTCTTCTACTCTTGATTAATGTTTTGATTATTGTTTAAGAATTGGTTTCGTTCTTCATCTTAAGAATTAGTGATTATTGAAAAATAACTCTAATTCAACTTGAATTCTATTTGAGTCTTGGAAAAGTTATATCATTAGAATTATAGCTTGAAACTAATTTCTCACAATTCTCTAATTATCTGGATTTAACACGATATGTGACATATAATCGTCTTATTTTTGGGTTCTTAGGGTTTATGTGGCTTATAAACTAGAACTTAGACTTAACCTTCTAATTTAATTAAGTGACAAAGAATTGGCAGTTGATTAGGTTATATGAGATCAAATTACTAAGGAATTAGAGTTTAATCACTTAGGGTTTGCCATGAACATAATCTTTGTATGATTAAGGTAGTTAACATTGAATATTAATCCGAAAATTTAAATATCTCTGACACCTTAACTATTTTTATCATATTATTTTAACCAATTTTAGTTTGCTTTTATTTAATTCTATGTTTTTATGTTATTTGCTATTGAAACCCTAAATGTTGATTGTTTGACTAGAATAATCAATTTACTATTGTTTGCTTAATCCGTTAATCCTCGTGGAATTGATACTCACTCACCTATGTTTATTACTTGGTACAACCCAGTGCACTTGCCGGTAAGATGTGGATTGTAAATTTCTCACCATGTGTGCCTCCTCTTTACGTTCTTATTCCATCATTCCAATATATATCTTGGTGACACTTTATTTACTCACTCAAAGTTTAACGCACTCAGAGAGTGACGGCACAATATCCCTCTTGACTCGAATAATAAGCATTGGCATTTAACTTTAGATGATATCGCATTGTATGTAACCGAAAATTTGTTGAATGTTGAGTTAGAAACCTGCTATACAACTTCATATACCGTATAACTTAGAGCGGACTGCGTTGATCTTGTGATGCAATTCACCTTTCCTCTAAATTGTGCTTGGACTTCCCTGAACTTCTCGTGAGTATACACATGCTAAAATTGAGCTTCTATTGAGGATTTTGTTGCACACAGTATGACGGTATAAAAATCTGCAACAACCAATTTTCTCTGTCTGCTCTCTACTTCCTAGAAAATTATCATACTGTTTGACAAATTGGATAAGTGATCTATTGCACGTAATAAACTTGTTAAAAAAAGCATGCATGCTCTCGCTCCTTTGTGTGCTTCTCATCCCGACCCAAAAGTGGTGATCAAGATAAATTGAAATCTATGAATGACGATCTTCAAAAGACTCTGAAAAAATCAGATGGTACCTAAATCATAACCAAAATACACTGAAAGACATACAGTTTGACACCTCTAATGCACAAGTAAAACACATAAATATCCACACACTAAAAGTAACAACATCAGTTAATCCTAATAAAGATACCATTACCTGAAAGCCACTTATTGTTCCCAACACCATACTTCATAAAGAAATTATTCTAATTCCTATCAAATGATTCTTTTGTAAAAGAGTTCCAAATAACATGATTCATCTCGTGTTCAATTTCTTTGTGTCACTTGTAGCCATTTAATTTACTTGGTATCTTCTTTATGATATGTCAAATACACCACCGATGAATTGTTATGGGCAAGCAAGCCTCAATAGCCCTTTGCATCGATGCACATTGATCGGTAAGAATGCCTTTCAGAGCATTTTATCCCATGCAACGAAGCCAACTTTCAAATAACTATTTGAATGATTGAATATTCTCGTTTTTCATCAAAGCACATCCCAGATGTGTTGACTGACCGTAGTGATTCACCCCAACAAAAGAACCAAAAACCAAATTATACCTGAATACAATGACACAGAAATAAATCATATATACACCGAAAGTATTTCAAAATACAGATAAACCAGAACAACATATTACCTATTTGTATTGTAAGTGGTATCGAATGAAATAACATCTCCAAAATATTCACAGGTAGTCCTATTTCTTGCGTCGGCCCAAAAAACAATCTTAATTGACTAATCAACCTCAAGTTTAAGCTCGAAAAAAAATTTTGATTCTTCTCTTTCATTCTTAATAAGCATTTCCCAAATTCTTTTGCATCCTCTAGTTCCGAAATATTCTGGACTTCTCTCGTGATGTAATTTCTCTCATCTTTTTCAATAAAACTTAATTTACGATAACATCCTGTTACTGCGACAAATGATTTATATGTTTTGCTTGGTTTGATTTTGGCTTTCTTGTTATTCTCTATTGTACATCATATAGACATGCTTAATTATCTGTGTTGATTAAGCATCTCTGCTTGATTTGGACAACATGAATGTAAATTATGCAACACAATTTTTGAAATGATCTAAATACCAACGTCCTTCAATATATGTATATAAATTCTTACAGGACAATTTAATCTAACTAAGGGATTCGTCTTCTCAGTTGGAAATATTTTCGATTTTCATTTTCCTCTCTGGTACATGTAACCAATTGGTTCTTAATTTCATTTTCTTTCTTATTTGTGTTCCAAATATTCGTAGAAAAACCTGCAAGTTTAGAATAATTTTTGTAGAATTTTTCAGCTTCAAGCACGTTAAAAGTCACCTAACCTTTAGAACAAACTGCTCATTAACATCACACAGAAACCGAAAATATACCAAAATCGTTTCAAAATAAACCATATTAAAATCTAGAATACACCGAAACTTTGAATGAAATAGATTCATCAAAATAATAAAATCATATTCAGAACTCGTACATTACATTCAAATTCAAACCATTAACCATGAACAACAATTTTCAGAAACAAACACAAAATTATTCAACTACAGAATCATAAACAACAAACTACATTAACTAGATTCAAATCACACCTCACCACTTGATTCAATTCAAAATAATAATACAATTCGGCCTGGTCCAATTGAAAGTCTGAACCTAAAAGTACATCGAAAGATTTTCAAAATACACTAATTTATAAATAGAAATACATCGAAACAAGAACGGAACAGATTCATCACAATAATAATTCAGATTTAGAACTGCTACATTACATTTAATTCAAACAATCAACCATGACCAGCAATTTTCAAAGACAAAAACAAAATTATTCACCTACAGAATCATAGACTACTAACGAACTACATTAACTAGAATTGAACCACACCTCAGCCACTTGATTCTATTTAATACAATAATCCACTTCGCTTTGGTTCAATTAATAGTTTGAACTTGAATCATTCATTATCTTCGACAATGAAATACCTGTTCAAACCTGATTTCACAGCTTGATTTCAAAAATTTTGATCCAAATCTTCAAATCAGATAAAAGAGCATTGAACTTGAACGAAAAGAACATAAAAAAAAAAGAAAAATGCAGAGAACGCAGAGATGGAACAGAACGTAGATACGCAGAAAATGCTGAGAAAATTTGAGAAAGGAAACGCAATCCGTATGAAAAATACAGTTATATATTCTCCCGGTGAGTCAAAATTTTTTTAGTAGTGACGAGTGGAGGTAAATTAGATCAAAACTATTTGGTTGAATTTAGTTGGTTAAATGACTTGGATATAGAAATTAATTGATAAAAAAATATTTAAAATTTTTGAAAAATTAATATTCAAAATTTAATTTAAATAAATATTTAAAATTTGAATTCAATACTAATTGTTAGTTAATGGAGTTCATACTACACTTGTTATTATAGCATTAACTAAGAAAGTAAATGATAAATATATTTTTATCTTTTTTGTTTGTAGATATTTAAACCTCTAAAAATTGAAAATTACATTTAATTTCCTTTTATTTAAAAACGTATGACAATTATATCCCTTTAATCGATTGAGTTAGGGTTAAAAAACGTAACGAAAGAAAAAGTATATGGAACCAACTCCAAATCAGCCTAGAATGGAACAATTTAATTAATTATAAATATAGTAATTAATTTTATTTATTTATGATTTAAAATATTAGTTATTAAATATTTTAACACATTTAAATTAGGAGGAGATACGTTCAGTATCATTGCAACGTGAATTACGGAAACTTATTTAATTAACTTCCGTCTCTTCATCCTCCTTCCCTCTCTAAATACCTAAAACATGATAAATTAGAAAACAGATTCAAAACCATCCAATTTACAAAGAAAAAAAAGCATCCTAATACCTAGCATAAGTACCATCCACATAGAAATTTTGAATTTACCCAGAGACATTTAACTGGTTTTTGGCTGAAACCATCTTGGCTAACATTATTGGTAACGAAAAATACTAATTTGAAAGAGAAATAAATGATGTATCTCTTCCGGTGATGATGTAGATAATTAGCAAAAAATAAAGGGATAAATAAGTCCCCTGTGGCTCAAAACGACGCCGGTGTAATCCCTCGCCTCCCCTTGGCCTTCTTTTGATTCTCATTCCCCAAACCAAAGTCGTCATCATCTTCCTCAAACGAAAAGAGTAGAAACTTACTATACCGTGTCATTGCCCCTGTTTTACTCAAATTTTTGTTCCATTGTTAACAACAAATAAATCAACAATTTTCGAGTTTTGTTTCACAATCTTAATTTAAGGAGCGGAAACGACTCCTTTTGTGGGTGTCTCAAAGTCTCAATTGTAGTTTCGAAAGTAAAATTAAAGATGAAAAGAAAACATGCAAGGTGTCGGAGGCAAAGTAAAATGCAGAAATTAAAATAAACAGGAATTAAAAAGGAGATGAAGGAAGAAACATGAACGTAAAAGAGAATAACAAGTAAAAGTAGATGAATTTTATTAATAAAAACTGGAAAAAAGCAAAGTACAAGTGTTTGAATTCAGAGGAATTACTTAAGATTCCCAATGTTACTCTGTGATGCCAAGGGGCTGAGAGCGTTTTTTGGGTTTCTAAGCGTTTTCCAAGAAGAACTGAACTGATTACAATATTTTCCTAAAGCTCTATTTATAGACTAGCCTAATATCAGCTAACAGTTACCATTTGTACACCACTTGCAGAAAATTTGAATTTCTTGTAACTGTTCCCGCACTTCTTGCTTGATGTTAATTTCAAAATTTAAATAAATAACCAACTATCAAATGATCTAATTTAATTTAAAATAGATATAAATATTATATATAGGAACATTACCAAATAACTAATTATTTCTTTTTATAATTTTCTTATAAAAATTATATTTTGTCTAACAAGATGCCCCCCAAGATTTCTCACTTGAAGATATGCAAAGATTGAAAGTGAGAAAACTTAGTTGTTTATTGACATTTTTTTTATTTTTGATATTGAGAGTCAATTGACATTTTAGACACATCCGCTTGACAGATTAAATGCCTACTAGTAATAGACTTAACATAATTTCTAAGTCTATAAATTTTTTTACATTAATAGTTGAACTGTCAATGGGGTCTATTCTTTTGTATGAAATTTTTAAGTGTGTCAAATGATATCTCTTCTAATTTCGGCACATTAAATGTGTATCAATTGACCTTTGTTTTGACCTTTAATATTTCAATTAAGAGTTTTTTTTTGACACACACTTTCATTGTTTTAATTGACACAATTTTCCTAACTTCAGAAGTAACAAAATCTTAACTTCGTGAAGTCGTTTCTTTCATATGTTAAACTCCAGGTGTCAATTAAATTTGATAAAATTTCTAATCCTATAAAATCTCCACACTAACATTCTAATAGTTTTGACTCCAAGCGCTAAGAGACTCAACAGAATTTCTAAGTCAATTAGGCTTTTGTATTTATGAAGTACATACCCAAATGTCAATGAGAGATTATTTTTGTCCAAGATCTTAAACTTGATGCATTTTTTTAAATAAAACCATTCATATCTATTTTACACATCTCAATACTTTCAGGATTAAATGCCTTGGTGTCAACTGTTAGTGGCTTGACTCCAAGATTATACATCCTGAACTCCATATGCATCTCATCATAATAACATGTACTATTATTAGCAGGAACTTCTTCCACTCCTCCATCTTCGTTCCAGAAAATCAACTTTTGATGTAGAGTGGATGGAATAGCACCCATTCCATGAATCCAATCACGTCCCAAAAGCAAGTTAAAACCAGCTTTAGAAGGAACAACAACAAATAGAGTTGGCCTATTGACAGAACCAACCTCAATTGACAGCAGAACCACACCTCTAACAGAAGAAGTCCTTCCATTAAAATTTGTTACCCCAATGCTACTTTTAATCAGCTCTTTTTCAGTCTTTCCAAGCCTTCCCATCATTCTTTCAGGCATGAGATTGACAGCAGCTCCCCCGTCAACCAAAATCTTATTGACTATCCTTCCATCAACACGAACCTTAATATGCAGTGGACGTAAGTGTTCCTTATCATTTTCAGTAGGCTTCTCAAATAATCCTCCACCACACATATTATCATCTAGCAATAAGCATTCGCTTCCAGGGAAGACATCATAACAATCATCTTCTAATGACTCTACTTTCTGGACTTGACTATACTCCTCAGGCAGTATTGACACCACAGCTATAGGTTGCTTAACACCAAATATTGCTTCTAAGCTGTCATCAAAATCAGTGTCAAAATTATCAGTAATTAAGTCTTCATCCTTTTCTCCCTTGTTTTCAACCATTACCCTCTTCTCAACAAGATTCTTCTTGACATTTTTATTGCATTTAGGGTGATTAGAAGAATTGCCTGTTTCTGCAGACTTGGCCATGGTTGGCAAAGGAGGAAAATCTACTCCGTGTCCCTTGTATGGATCCAAAAGAACATACTCAGGTATATTCTCTTTCTGCTCAAAAGTTGTAAAAGGAGAATATTTTGGAATATTTTGACAATTTTGCCAAGGAGAATAATTAGGAACCTGCTGTATGTTAGAATTATAACAAGAATAAATTGGCTTTGAGGGAATAGGCACATTTTTTGGAATATATATACTACCTCCGTCTTGTGCATGATTCATGTTCCATAACTGAGACTCATAGTACCTGGGCTTAAAAGGTCTAGGCTTTACCCATTTATTTTTTCCTCTTGTAAAAGCAGTAGGTTGATTCTACACATTTCTCACATTCTGGACCCATTTATTGTTTGAAATTTTGGTGGGAGGTACTCTTGTCTTTTGAGAAAATCCATCAAGTTTTCCACCAATCATGACCAGAGTCTTCATCTTCTGGTTGACGGGTTGTACCCCAGTGTTGTTGACGCACTTGTTCAAAGGAGTTTGACCGCCCAACTTTTGTTTTCCCTCGGCTATCTTCCGCTTTAGCTCGTTAGTTTCATTTTCTTTTTCAGCAATCTTCTTTCTCAACTCAGCCTTTTCTTTCTCTTCAACTTTGTACTTTTCAAACTCTTTTGCAGCTTCCTTGTCAAAAATAGCATTGCACTTTGGGCACATGGCAATGGTGCTGTCAGATTCTTTAATTCTCAACAAAAGATCTAACAGATCCTCACCAGGACGAGGATAAACTGGCTTCTTATCTTGCTCAAAGACTCTTAGGTCTTTATTTTCATCTTTAGCACTAACCATTGTGGTATCAACTTCTACCATGTTGATTGACAAATTGAATGACTCAACATAATTTGAGTCAGTAGCAAATGGTTCAGTGTCCACCTTCATAGTAGTTTTATCCTCAAACTTCAATCTTCCCTCCTCAATTGCTTTTTGTATCAAGTCCTTGAAACGGACGCAATTATTAGTGGTGTGTGAAAATACCTGATGAAACTTACAAAATTTCTTATTCTTTATTTCATTAGCTGAAGGCATCTTTTTTTCTTCTGGTAAAATAAGCTGTTTATCTTTTAATAAAACCTCAAAAATTTAATCTGTCTTATAAATATCAAAAGAATAAGTCTTATTTTCAACTTTAGAATAAGAAGAAACTTTTTCTTTTCCTTTAACACGCTTCAAAGATTTGCATACATAAGGAGGACCCCCACGTAATTCGGCAATATAAATCTCTTTCTCATCTGAATCACTACTATCAGAAAAATAATCAATATATGCAACCTTTTTCGAACACTTTTTGAAATTTTTTTTTTCTTTCTTAATTTGTTCTATTTGTCTTACTCTTTCAGCTAACTGGGAAAGATCTAAAGTATGTTGATTGACAAGTTTCTTCCTAACTCCAAATTCTAACCCATTAGTAGCCATTTTGACAACTTCAGATTCTGGAATCGGAGTAAAATATTTATTTCTCATGTTTCTAAACCGTGCCAAATAGGTGTCAATGGATTCTCCCTCTGCACGTTTAACAGAGAATAAATCTGTAAGACTAACTTTTAATTCACCTCGAAAAAATTGATCATGAAAATTTTTTTCTAACTGTGCCCAAGAATGAATAGAATTTGGTCTTAAGTTGGAGAACCATGTAAATGCATTTTTTGTTAAAGAAGAAGGAAAGTATCTCATCTTGAGATATTCATTAGAAGCTGCTTCCCCAATTTTAACAGTATATCGAGCAATATGTTCTACTGTAGACTCATTTTCTTCTCCAGAAAATTTTGTAAGGGATTTTCGAATTTTTCAACCCCTTGGGAGCTCTGCTTGTTGGACACATTCAGGAAAAGCAGACACAAAATATGACCTATTTAAGAAACCAACATTAAATCCCAAACGGTTTAAAACTTTTCAACATTTCTTGCTAGATTATAATGCCCCCTAAGTTGTTTTGCCTAAGTCTTTCTAACATATCATCAGCATTTTGACCATGTCTAGGCATATGAACATCATAATTAGGAATTGCTCCACCGTTCTGATTGACATTATCAAATCTTAAACCTTGGTTGTCATTTTCTTCTAAATTTACCACAGTAGCAATTCTATTAACTTGCCTATTTAATTGTTCAATTCTAGTGTTTGTGTTTTCTAAAAGAGGGTTTAAAATTGTCACCATTTGATGAGTTAACATGTTTACTAGATCATGGTGGCTTTCATCCATCTGTTGCCTAATATTTGCTAAAGATCCCACAGTTTGACTAGGTTGATTAACAGGCATTGCTCTTGACATGTCAGGAAATACAGGTCTGGAATTTTCTACCCTAGTGACGGTAGATGTAGTAGAATTAGATGCACTATTATTTCCTTCATTAACAGCATGTGAAAAATTTTGTTGTGATATGTGTGAACCTGACACCCCAGAAACATGTACATTTGACATGCCATATGGATTTTGATAAATAGGATTTTGAAAAGTTGAGTAGAGAGGCACAGGCAATCCTTGTGTCACCATGGAGGGGACATACCCCGGTGGCAAGCCATATGGCGGCCACCCCACGGTATTTATGTGAGTTGCATTTAACCCTGTATGGGCATGGCCAACACCATCATGCCTCACTGACATCAAGGTAGGCTCTGCGTTTGAAACCATAGGAGAATTTTTGGATTCATTTCCTCTAATCTCATCACTAGAAGTAGAAGAAGATGCTGCAGAAGTATTTGACATGTCAACTGACGCTGATTTCCTTGGCTCTGGACGCACGAACTTACCACTACGCAACCACATGCAAATTCAAAAACTCTTGATTTTTCTTTTGACAAACTACAATCTATTGACAATGTCCCACCGGGCGTGCCAATTTATTTTACTCAAATTTTTGTTCCATTGTTAACAACAAATAAATCAACAATTTTCGAGTTTTGTTTCACAATCTTAATTTAAGGAGCGGAAACGACTCCTTTTGTGGGTGTCTCAAAGTCTCAATTGTAGTTTCGAAAGTAAAATTAAAGATGAAAAGAAAACACGCAAGGTGCCGGAGGCAAAGTAAAATGCAGAAATTAAAATAAACAGGAAATTAAAAAGGAGATGAAGGAAGAAACATGAACGTAAAAGAGAATAACAAGTAAAAGTAGATGAATTTTATTAATAAAAACCGGAAAAAAGCAAAGTACAAGTGTTTGAATTCAAAGGAATTACTTAAGATTCCCAATATTACTCTGTGATGCCAAGGGGCTGAGAGCGTTTTTTGGGTTTCTAAGCGTTTTCCAAGAAAAACTGAACTGATTACAATATTTTCCTAAAGCTCTATTTATAGACTAGCCTAATATCAGCTAACAGTTACTATTTGTGCACCACTTGCAGAAAATTTGAATTTCTTGTAACTGTTCCCGCACTTCTTGCTTGATGTTAATTTCAAAATTTAAATAAATAACTAACTATCAAATGATCTAATTTAATTTAAAATAAATATAAATATTATATATATGAACATTACCAAATAACTAATTATTTCTTTTTATAATTTTCTTAAAAAAATTATATTTTGTCTAACAGCCCCCTTTCTATTAATTAAGCACAGAAATGGTTGGTCCAATTTCACCCTCATGATTAACAATCTACTCTTCCAAAACTTCAGTTTCAGCCACACAGTTCCTCGCATCACTACTCTTCAACTCAATTCATCAGAACAAGGAATCCTCTCATTCTCAAATGCCTCGAGAAAAGAAAAGAACTTTATCCTAACGACATCATCCTTCTTATCCACAAACAATCTGGCCCTCCTAGACTGTCTCCTCAACAACTCAATCTGTTCTCTAACATTGTTGCTAAGGTCAACGGCCCTAACAGGGAAAACATCCAAAAGGGTCGAAAATTCTGAAGTGACCGGAAATAGAGTGGTTTTGAAGCAACAGCCATAACTTGCTCAATTGTGCGCAGTAATCAAGGAGAATCTGTTGGAACGATATACCAGCAAATAGAGCTCCCTCAAGTAGAGCGCGCACTCTTGAATCCCTCAGTGACTCTAATAGGAGCTGAAAAACCTCGATCTTTCGGATTAGGGAGTGAGAGTTCTTGCGCTGGAAGGGGAATCGATGATCGGAGAAGCCCGTGACGAGGTCGCCGACGACAGCGACGACGGCACCAGGAAGGCCTCTAGCGACGGTAACTTTCGACGCCGCATCGATAAGAATATAACCCCAGAATCCATCCAAAAGTTCTTTCTTTCCTAGGTTTTACAGAATTTTCAGAGAAGGATTGCAAAAGAAGACTAAACGGATTGCAAAGGTTAATCGGCGAAACATGCAATTTGCGCAAGGAAAGAAGACTTCTTCGCGCGGCGTCATTTAGAGCCACCACAGAACCTATTTCTCCTTTACTTTTTACCAACCACATCACCGTAACAAACAAATCATCTGTCTCCCCTCCAGATAAGCATTTTTCGATACATTTTTTAACTCCCAACTCATCATGCGTTTTTAAAACTGAGAGAGTTAGTAACTTTTTAATTTTTAGAGACTTAAATATTTGTAAACAAAAAAGTCAAAAAATTATTTATCTTTTACTCTAATTAAAATTAAATGTTATGGTACTTATTTTTAAATATTACTCATATTTATGGGGTAAATCACACTATTAAACTAGAGTGGAGGAGAAATTACGTGATTTAATTAAAGCCAAAATCGTAATATGAATCAACTAGAAGTGTAGTTTGAATCAGACTCCTTCGAATTATCAAGCCACATACGTGAATTCCATGACATAAATTTAATCCATGCAATTATATTATTATTATTATTATTATTATTATTATTATTATTATTATTATTATTATTATTATTATTATTATTATTATTATTATTATTTGTTTAAACCTTATTATTATTATTATTATTATTATTATTATTATTATTATTATTATTATTATTATTATTATTGTAAATAATTTTAAATTAAACATTGTTATGATGAGTATTATAAAAATTTGTAATGTACTTTTTTACTAATCTATTATTAAACCACTCTTCCACCTTAGCCCATGACAACAATAAAGACGTCTCACGCAAGGTAGAGAAAATCGAGATTTTATGTGAAATCGAAAAAATAAACAAAAAATGTAAAACGTAAAATCTTAACAAGATTTAAATGTAAAATCGTCAGACTTAGTACAAATTTCGTAAAATCGATAAACTCATTTAAAATCGTAATATCGGAAGATTTTAAGAGTTAAATCGAGATTCTAGCTACTATGGTCTCACGGCCCACAAATTCAGCCCAACAGAATACACAAATTAAATTATAATTTAGTCTTTATCTTATCTTATAGTTATCTTTATCTCTATCTTATCTTTTTCTACTTTTATCTTTCATAGGCTAATACTCTATATATACTTAGTTTTACCTTCATAGTTTACAATTCAATCAATCAACAATTAATAAAATTTTCTTCATCTTTTTCTTTCACAATTCTTTTATAATTTTATTATGGTATCAGAGCTCCTCTTGAGCTCTGCTGACATCCATGGATCAAGGAGAAAGGGCACACCAGCAACTTCATCCGGAGCCTCTTTTGGATCTTTCGTCAGCCCAACACTTCTCTTTCATGGCACTTCCTTCCAATGAAGAAGCTCGTCCTTCAAACCAGCTTGAGCTTTTGCCAAGTCCAACTACTCATTATCTTTGTTCTTTCAATGCCTTTTCTACTGTTAACAATTCTTCAAATCGAGATTCATTCTTGAATACTTGGATCATTGATTCTGGTGCCACAGATCACATTGCATCAAATTTGTCTTGGTTTATTTCTTACATACAAATTTCTCCTATTATTGTTCATTTACCAAATGGTTCTCGAACTACTGTTTCTTATAAAGGCATCGTTCAATTTTCACCATCATTGGTTCTTCATGATGTTCTTTATTTACCTCATTTCAACTTTAATAATATCTCTGTTTCAAAAATTACTTCAGCACTCATATGTGAACTCACTTTTTCATCTTCTTCTTGCACTCTACAGAGCAACAATTTGGGAACGATTGATTTGGCCAGAATGAGAGAGGGATTATATGTCTTTGAACCCAATTTCGGTAAAAATTCATCCACTACACACTCCATAAATTCTATCCAATCTCCACCCATTACACCTTCCAATATATGGCATTTTCGTTTAGGACACCTGTCTGGGCAAAGACTTAATCATTTACATAAACAATTTCCTTTTATCTCTATGCATCATAACGAGGCTTGTGACATTTGTCATCTTTCTAAACAAAAGAAACTTTCATTTTCTCAAAGTTTTAACAAAGCCAATGCAAGTTTTGATTTATTACACTTTGACATTTGGGGTCCGTTTTGAGATTTCTAGAAACGTGATTTTTTATGAAAAGATCTTGCCCTTAGTTACAAAAAATGTCCAATTCCAGACACTTAGCCCAACATTGCCAAACACACCTTCTCAAAAATAAGATTCAGTTAGTCTTCCAGTTGAACCCTCACCTATACCCATTGACCCAACTCCACCTAGTTCTTTATTTTCTCCAACAACCTCTCCTTCTTCCACACTATCGTTTCCTAATCAAGTTGAACCCATGACCACTGAATCACTTTCAACACTAGACACCAGTCCACCATCACCTTTTCATCCCCCGTCACCTTCTTCACCACCTGAGCAACCCCATCCTCGTCATTCCGACCGGCCTCACCGACCTCCAGCATATCTCTCTGATTACTTGTGTAATTCTTCTCTCATCTCTACAAATCAATCTCCCTCAAAGTGCAAGTATCCTTTATCTTCAGTCATGTCTTTTTCTTCTCTTTCATCTTCACATAAAAAGTTTCTTTTATCTCTACATTCTGACATTGAGCCAAAGTCTTTTAAGGACGCCAATCAACACTCTAATTAGCGTAGTGCTATGAAAGATGAGTTGGATGCTCTTGAGCAGAACAAAACTTGGCGTCTTGTTGATTGCCCTGCAGGGGTTAAGCCAGTTGGCTGTAAATGGGTCTATCGCATCAAACGCAAGCCTGATGGTTCAATTGATCGATATAAAGCACGCCTTGTGGCTAAAGGGTTCACTCAAACTGAAGGTGTTGATTTCTTGGAAACTTTCTCCCCTGTTGTCAAGCCTGCCACCATCAGATTAGTTTTGGCATTGGCCTCTATGAAGCGTTGGCCTATACATCAGTTGGATGTCAATAATGCTTTCTTACATGGGGATCTTTCTGAGGATGTTTATATGACTCTGCCACCCGGATTTATATCTCCTCAACCGAATCAATGCTGTAAGCTACTAAAATCACTATATGGTTTACGACAATCTAGTCGTATGTGGTATGACAAACTTTCTCATCTTTTGCTATCTCATGGATATCAGCAGACCTCATCTGATTATAGTTTATTTGTCAAATTCATTGGTGATCAAATTTCTATCCTTTTAGTCTATGTTGACGATATTGTTCTCACTGGTAATTCTATTTCTGAACTTGCTGCCATTAAGTCTATTTTGCACCAACACTTTCGAATTAAAGACTTGGGCCCATTAAAATATTTTTTGGGTATTGAGGTTGCTCAATCAGAGAAGGGAATTTGCTTATCTCAGAGAAAATATTGTCTTGATCTTTTGGAGGATTCTGGTTTATTAGGTGCTAAACCTGCCTCTGTTCCAATGGATAATACCACAAGACTATATCAAGACAAAAGTCCCCTGCTATCCGATCCTTTTATATATCGTCGTTTGGTTGGCCGTCTTATCTATCTCACCACTACTCGACCGGACATCATGTATGCCACTCAACAATTAAGTCAATTCATGGCATTTCCTACTGAATCTCATCTTCAAGCTGCCAAGCATGTGTTACGATATCTGAAAACTAGTCCCGGCAAAGGACTTTTCTTTCCAAGGGAATCAGAAATTTAGCTTCTCGGCTTTAGTGACTCTGATTGGGCCGGATGTCCTGACACTCGACGATCTTTAACAGGTTATTGTTTCTTCTTAGGCAGTTCTTTAGTCTCCTGGAAGACCAAGAAACAAACCACCGTTGCCCGCTCATCCACGGAAGCAGAATATCGTGCACTTGCCAACACAACTTGTGAACTTCAATGGATATTAAATGTGTTACAATTTTTACGCATCTCTCCTATCCGCCCACCAGTTTTATATTGTGATAATCAGAGTGCTCTTCATATTGCTGCTAACCCAGTTTTTCATGAACGAACCAAACATTTAGAGGTTGATTGTCACTTGGTTTGACAAAAAGTTCAAGCTGAAGTGATGAAACTTCTCCCAATTTCCTCTTCTGGGCAACTAGCTGACATCTTCACCAAGCCTTTGTCTCCTCAACCCTTCCATCTTAATCTGAATAAGCTTAGTGTTCTTGACATCTTTCATCCTCCAGCTTGCGGGGGCGTATTAAACCACTCTTCCACCTTAGCCCATGACAACAATAAAGACGTCTCACGGCCCACAAATTCAGCCCAACAGAATACACAAATTAAATTATAATTTAGTCTTTATCTTATCTTATAGTTATCTTTATCTCTATCTTATCTTTTTCTACTTTTATCTTTCATAGGCCAATACTCTATATATACTTAGTTTTACCTTCATAGTTTACAATTCAATCAATCAACAATTAATAAAATTTTCTTCATCTTTTTCTTTCACAATTCTTTATAATTTTATTATCTATTACATAATAAAAATTTTTAAATTTTATAAAATACAATTTTTTTATAGATTTGTATTATCGAACTAATTAAATTCGATTTAGCATTGGCTCCATATAAATATAATTGTTGTGTATTAAAATAATTGCATGGATTAGATTTATGTCATGGAATTCACGTGGGTGGCTTGATAATTCGAAGGAGTCAGATTCGAACTACACTTTGAATTGCTTCCCTCATAATTCGAATCAATGTGATTTGAACTACCTAAGTCAACCTGGATGCGTAATTCGAATTTGGCTGATTCGAACTACCTATGACTTAATGCATGCATAATTCAAATGGATCAAATTCGAATTACACTTTCCTATTAATTCGAATTGATATGATTTGAATTACTCTTGTTTTTCTAGTTCGAATTAGCTTGATTCGAATGATATAAAAACATGCTTTTGGTTGATCCATGTTATGTTTTTAGCTTTGGTTAAATCATGCAATTTCTCTTCTACTCTGCTTTAATAGTATGATTTGCTTTATATTTATGTGTCAAAAATTAATTGTCAAACTTACGTATATATTTAGAAAATTAGTCGTATTTATATTAGATTATTGTAAATATATCTAATAAGAAAATTTGTAAATATTTTAAAAATATTAATGTTTTAATAATTTTAGTTATTAATATTAATTATGTATATATTTTATAATAAAAATCAATCATTAAAGTACTTGAATACTAATAATGTTCTTTCTATACGTGATAACCTTCTTGTATAATATGAAAGTGTATGTGCCCGTCGCTCTTCCTTCTTTTATTTGGACTTGTGCCTTTTTTTCAAAGAAAAAGAAAAATTTGAAAAGTGACCTTTTCTTTTTTGATTGTGATAGATTTTTTATTTAAAGCTATCATCTCATTGATAGTCGTCATGCACTTGTGCTTAGAGTTGATTAATGTATGTTTTAAATTAAATAAACAACACATATAAATTTTTTTGTGACCAAATTAAATTAAATTGATTCAAATTCAACAAAAAAATAGTTTTATTATTCATTACATGCGAATACGCTCTCATTTTTCACATACACGACGTTTCAATGTGCGCTCTTTGACACGAAAAATCATTTCAAAATCCTATTTTAACACTAAACTTGAAATGACTTAAAAATTTTTCAACCAACCTCTCTCTGCTAGGTTAAATCATCAACACCACCACCAAATAAAAAATCTCAACGAACTTCTCTATGCTAAGTTTCGAATCATCAACAACAACACCAAACGAAGAAACTCTCAACGAAGCTCTCTGTGCATTTCTAAAAAATGAAAAGACGAAACATCATTGAAGATAATATGATTCTAAATCGTGCATTTTTGCTTCTATGTAGTTGTAGTATTTCGGTGATTTAGATTTAGTGTGATTCTTGTCATAGGTTTGGATTTGGGGTCTCTACGTAGTACTATTTCTTATTTGATTTAAACCATGTTGATGAATCTTCTCTGTCATCATTTCCAATTTTTGGTGTCATTGTCATTTAGATTTAGTGTGATTCTTGACATAGGCTTGGATTTGGAGTCTCTATATAGTTATTTTGTTTCTTATATGATTTAAGCCATGCTGATGATTTTTCTGGTGTGATCATTTGCAATTTTCTGGTTTTATTATGAGTTACATTCAGTGTGATTCATGTCATAGGCTTGCATTTAGAATCTCTATGTAGTTGACTAGTTGCATTGTTTCTTATGTGATTTAAGTCATATTGATGAGTCATCTGGTATCATCATTTCTAATTTTCGGTGTCATTTTGATTTAGATTTAGTGTGATTTTTGACATAGGCTTGGATTTGGAGTCTCTATGTGGTTGTATTTTTTTCTTATATGATTTAAGCCATGTTGATGAGTTTTTTGGTGTGATCATTTGTATTTTTCAGATTTTGTTGTGAGTTACCTTCGGTGTGATTCATGTCATATACTTGCATTTAGAGTCTTTATGTAGTTGTATTATTTCTTATATGATTTAAACCATGTTGATGAGTCTTCTCAAGTCATCATTTCCAATTTTCGGTGACATTTTGATTTATATTTAGTGTGATTCTTTTCATAGGCTTGGATTTAGAGTCTCTATGTAGTCGTATTGTTTCTTATTTGATTTAAGCCATGTTGATCAGTCTTCTTGTGTCATCATTTCCAATTTTTGGTGTCATTTTAATTTAGATTCAGTGTGATTCTTGTCATAGACTTGAATTTGGAGTCTCTATGTAGTTGTATTGTTTCTTATATGATTTAAGCCATGCTAGTGTGATAATTTGTAATTTTTGGGGTTTATTATGAGTTACATTCAGTGTGATTCATTTCATAGGCTTGCATTTAGAGTGTCTATGCAGTTGTTTTGTTTCTTAAATGATTTAAGTCATGTTGATAAATTTTTTGGTGTGATTATTTGTAATTTTTGAGTTTTATTATGAGTTAGATTCAGTGTGATTCATTTTTTTATTCATTACAAGCAAAATGACAAAGAAAAAAATTGTTAAAAACATATTATAGCTAAAAAAGTACCAAAATATGATGTAAGCATATTTTAACAAAACAACTCTGTTTTTGTTGCATAAATAAATTTTATAACATAATTTTTAAATTACTTTGCTAAAAACACATGATTTGCGGTACTCTACAAGAACTATAACTGATGTTTTTATAAAAATGATTAGAGAGAAAAAAGTTATTGTGGATGAAATGTGATTTTGTACTTTGAGCCATATCCCATCCTTAAATGTGACACACAAGCTTCTGAACGAATTAGCTAATTCTTTCAATTTGTATGAAAACACCCTTATCACAGGATATTGAAAAATCACCATAACCCCTGTAAAGATAAGGGATGTCCTAGACTTAAATACAATAGATAAAATTTGCTTCTCTAATCTATTCTCATGATCAACTTTCGGTATTTTTATTCTTTGGTAACGTCGTTTTTGTTTTCCTATTTTGGTGTTGTAGGGAATACTTTTTCAAAAAAGATTAAAAATAAAGACAGCACTGAAGAGAAAAAAGAAGTTATTGAAAGCTTCAAAGGCTCCTCATTGTCTTCTTTGACAAAATCTTTGTTGGAAATGAGCCTGGATGGAGAAGAAAATAGGTTGAAATTCACGAGGATATTCATTCTCTTAATCCAAAATTGCTTCTTATTGCCAACAACCATGAGCAAAGTCTCTCTAATTCACATGTCAACGATCTTTGATACTGAAAATACACGAGGGCAGAATTGGGCTACTCATGTGCTGAACTTCTTAATTAAAGGACTAAAGAGTCACAAAAATGAAGAAAAATACTCAATCGATAAGTTTCTTTTTACACTCATGAATCATAATTATATACTTTTATGAGTCCAAATTTATTGATATCATAGCAAATACGATGCCCGGACTATTGTGAGTTGCCCATTGGATAAGGGAGATGCTCGTTAAAAGGATTAAATGTGAGGGGAAGGAAGAAATGGTAAAATAAAAGAACTCATTTCTTTCAAATTTTGGTATCATTATTTCTTTACAAAATAACACCAAATGTCATTTAAATTAACACCCAAAGTTCTGTCTTATAGCACTAAGGCCCAGTTTGGTTAAATAACTTAAATAAGTTCTTTTGGAAAAAGAGTTTAAAGCATAAGGACTTTTATTAATAGCAGCTTATAAGTAAGTTATTTTGTGTTTAGATTTTTAGTTATAAAAGTACTTATTTTAAAGTTGTAGCGTTTGGATAAATAACTCAAAAATTAATTTTTTTTACAGAAGAGAATGAATATTAAAATAACGATGATAAAAAATACTTTCTAATATTGAATGTTGATTTTACATGACCTAATCACTAATATTGTGTATGATATGGTAGGTGAAAATAAAAAATAAATATAAAATGTGTGTCAATGTATATTTTGTTGCTATTTTCTATTTTTTTTACTCCTATTAAAACTCCCTTCTCCTTTATTGAGGTAGGAACTTGCTATAATTAACTATGAAAATAATAACAAGCTATAAAATCACATGTGAAAAAAATAAAATTAAAACTGAAATTTCATACCACAGTTAAATACAAATTTAATAATAAAAATAGAGTGATAAAATGATAAAAAAAAAATACCTAGAAGCTAGGTTGTTCAGATGCAATATTGTCTGAAAATGGTAGTGGAGGATCAATACTTCCATCAGATGAATCATTATGTGAAAATGGTGAGATTTGGAATATTGCGTGAGAATGATGGTGGAATGATGGTGGAAGGTCAGTACTTCTAGTAGACCTTGCGTGAAGATGGTGGTGAAGTATTTTTCACAGAGTCAAGAACGAAAGTAGATTTTTTTGTTTTGAAATTAAATTTTTTTTAAGGAAGTAGTAGAATGACTTATCGAGAAGCAGAGAAGTCATATAATTCTACTTCTTCAAAAAGCTGTGAATTAACTTTTCGAAAAGTTAAAAGCTTTTTTTAAAATGTTGCCAAACACGTAGATTTTGACTTTTCATAATCCAAAAGTAAAAAAAAAAAAGTAGCTTCTGCTACTTCCCAAACGGGCTCTAAATATGTTAATTAATTAAATTTCTATTTTAGAAAATCATAAAAAGGGCATAGCTCAAGTAAGAAAAAAAAGGTAAAAAGAAGAAGAATGAAAAAAAGTTTATTATAGAGCTTTTATCGTTAGAAATAAGGATTGATTCTGACTATAAGTAAGATTTAAAAGCTATATATTTATTTAAAAATATATTCTATTTATTGAACAAATTTTTTTCTGTTTTAAAAGAGAAGAAAGGAAGGAAAAAAAAAAAAGAAAATAACCAGAAAGAAGAACAAAGAAGAATGATAAACCTACAGAAGTGAAGGCTAAAAAGAAAGATATTTCACGGGTTAATACTCAAATTCATCCCTGAAAGATCACTCATTCTTCAAATTAGTCCTCAAATGATTTTTTTAGTCATATTAGTTCCTGAAAAATAAAATGTAAATCAAATTAGTCCTTCCGTCAGTTAGATGATGACGTGTTACGTTAAGTGCCACGTGGCATAATGACTGTTCAACCTAAACAACAAAAAAGTGAAGAAGACTCAACAGAAGCTCAACGTGCTTCTTCAGAATGGTAAAGTCAAGATCTTATATTGTTCTCTTTTTGTTTCTTTATATAATTTCCTAAAAGCTGTTCTTTTTTTTTAGAATATCGACTGTTAATTTTTCGAGTGAGAATAATCTTGTGTTTCAAACACAGTCAAGCATTGAGGGATCTTTAAATGCACCAAGTGATCTCGTGTAATTTTTCTTATTATTTTTTTATTTCTTAAATATAAATTTATTGTGTTACAATTGTGTAGCTTACGTGCTTTTAATATGAATAACTTGGTTCATAACTATAATTTCATATCTTTTTTCTTTGGAAATAAACACAAGAATCTCCTCTAAAAATTTTTTTCAAGAAAAAAAATACATGAAAAAAATGGAAAAAAAGAGTTTGCTGCCTACAACCTTATAAGTTTTCATATATAACGTAATTTTTTTTATTTCTATTCAATAATTTTTGTGCTGTCCTAATATAATTTCAGTGTTATTCATCTTGGAAGTGCCAAAGGGATAAATGGAGGAAGATGTCCAAGTTAAAGAAGTACCAATGGAGGAAGAAAATGCTCCTCTTGCTGAAAAAGAAATCTAGAAGAAACTAAAATTGAAAGATGTACTAGAATCTGACAAGTAAGGTATCCTATCTTTGAGTTGATATTGCACAATTTTTGTGTTATTAAGACCATATTCATATGTCTCACAAAATAAATTCTTGTATTTTAAATCAGTAGTCCAACTATTAATCTTGAGAGTGAGACTGGTGCTGAATAACAAATGCATATGGATATGTAAGTTTTCTATTTTAATGAATCTAATATTTTTCACTTAATTAAGTATAACTTTTTAATAACATGCATTTTTTATTTGTCTTCGTTAGGGTGCCAATTCATCCTACACACCTCAACAACAAGCATACATATCCACTTCCAATCCTCTACAACCTGAACAAAAATCTCTTTATGTGTAAGTTCTAGTTAAATTTTTTTTTTTTATAATTTCTGTGTTATTCCATTAGTTATTCTAAATAATTTTTTGTGTCATCCTGCAGCTCTCAAGATAGTGATGACATAACTCCTCCAAACACTAAAGCTACTATTATAGAACCTAGCCTATCACTAACTTAACCCCTGAATATATAAATTTTCTATTTTAATGAATCTAATATTTTTCATTTAGTTAAGTATAATTTTTTAAAATTTTGGTGATATTCTGTCAGTTATTCTGTGCTAAATTTAGTGCTATTAAGCACTATTTTAATAATATGCACTTTTTGTTTGCCTTCATTAAAGTGCCAATTCAAGCAATTTATCCTACACCACCTCAACAACAAGCCCAAAAACAACAAGCACGCACATCCACTTCCAATCCCCCACAACCTCAACAACAAGCCCAAGAATCTCTTTTTATATATATATATATATATATATATATTTGTTCTA
>NC_029789.2:136860373-136879173 GCF_000816755.2 Arachis ipaensis
TTGTGCTATTCCATTAGTTATTATGTACTGTATTGATTCATAGTATTGAGTTATTCGAAATAATTTTTTATGTCATCCTGCAGTTCTCATGATGTGACATGTATGGACCATCATTTGACTTTGGTATAGGTCGTCTAAGCACTAAAGCTACTATTATAGAATCCAGCCCATCACTGGTTGAAGAGATGGAAAATTTGCTTAAAGTGATGGATGCTGGGATTGAAGAATTATACTTGAACTCAACAACATAACAACAAAAATCAGATATATATATTTCTAAAAAAAAACAACAAATGTTTCTAATTACACCAAAAATGTTTCACACTAGCACAACAAAGTATCTGTTTATATTATAATTTATAAGTGGTATCAAATGAAACAATATTCCTAAAATACTAAAAAGCAGCCCGACTTTGTGAATTATCCCAAAAATTATTTTTAATCAATTCACCAGCTTCAAGTTCAAGCTCATAAAAAAGGTTTTGATCATTCTCTTTCATTTTAAATAAGTAAGCCCCAAATTCTTTGGCATCATCTTATTTAGATACATTACAAACTTCTCTTGTAATATAATTGCTAACATCTTTTTTAATAAATTTTAGTTCACGATGACCTCTGTAAAATCCCTACAATACCCTTATTCCCCTTTTTTCAAACCAAACCTAACCCTCTTCTAACACACTCACTCACCTCTCACTGTCGCACACACCCTCACTCCCCTCACACCCTCTTCCTCACAGCACACACCCACGAGCTGAGGAAAGAAAGAAAAGAAAGATGGAGATTTTGAGAGTGAGGGAAAGGAGGAGAGAAGGAAGAAGAGGAGGGAGAAGGCTGATAAACCCTAATTTTGTGGTTTATCTTGTGTTGATTTTAGGCGATTTTATCAACTTATCTCACATTTATTCAATGAAATAGCATGTTTTTGTAATTCTCTCTAAATTTATGCTTAAGAGTGAAAACATACTTTTTAGGCCTTAAAATAGCTAAATTTAATTCACTTTAATTCCATTCGATGTCTTGATATGTTTGTTGAGTGATTTCAGATTCATAGGGCAAGGATTGGATGGAAGAAGTGAAGAGAAAAGCATGCAAGGTGGAGAATTCATGAAAAAAATGAGCATTTGGAGGAATCAAGGCCACGCGCACGCGTCATTTACACGTACGTGTGAGAAGAACATTAATGACCACACGCACGCGTCACCCACGGGTACGTTTGAGGGGAAAATTTGCCAGCGACGCGCAAGCATCAACCACGCGCATGCGTGACGCTGATCACGTGACCTCATTAAAGTGAATACGCTGGGGGCGATTTCTGAGTTGCCCAGGCCCAAATCCAACTCATTTCTGAAGCTATTTGAGGCTGAATTCAAGATGGATCAAGGGAGAGCAATTAGATTAGCTTAGGACCACGCTTTAGGTAGTTTCTAGAGAGAGAGAAACTCCCTCTTCTCTCTAGAATTATGTTAGAATTAGGTTAATCTCTCTTAGATCTAGGTTTAATTTCTTGCTTTCATCTTGTTTTCTTTACAATTTCTTATTCCTACATATTTGTTCTCTTAGTTTATGGTGTTAATTTTCCTTTTGTGTCACTTTTATGTTTATGAGCACTCTTGTTACTTTAATTTCTTTTTAATGCAATTTAATATTTTTTTGTTTATTGTTGTTTATTTGGGTTGTTATTGTTAATTCCTTGCATTGGGTAGTTGTAGATTTACATTTATTGTAATTTTATGATGCTTTCCTTTTATGCCTTCCAAGTGTTTGATAAAATACTTGGTTGGATGTTAGAGTAGCTTTTTGAGCATTCTTGGCTTGGAAAGAGAAATTAGGCAATCTTGAGTCATTAATACACAGCCAACTCATGTTGGTGATCTAGGGTTGTTAGTTAATATTGTTTTCATTGACTCTAATCTCTTGCTAATTCAATTAGTAAGTTGATTAGGACTTTTGGATTGAGATTAACTAGTCTTATTTGACTTTCTCTCAATGTGAATATAACATTGTACCTTCTTCCGATTTTAGGATGACGAAATAGGATTAGCTATTTTTAATCATTGTATGATAATTAATGATTAGGATAGAAAACCTAGGTTCTCAATCCTTGCCATGAATGTCTATTTATTACTTGTTTTATTTATTTGCTTGCTTTACATCTCTTGCCATTTAATTTCTTGTTTTATCAACCCAATCCCCTTGTATCTCATAACCAATAATTGATCACTCGATTGTGATTCCTAGGGAGAACGACCCGGGACTAATACTCTCGGTTATCTTTATTGGGTTGGACTTGTGACAACCACAACTAAACTTTGATTTGAGGATCGATTGTCGGTTTGGGCTATGCTCACAGCAAAAATATTTGGTTAAATTCCGAACCGGTATAAATCCTTCTTTCAATAGCTATCGCACAGGCGGTGTGCCTCACCGTCGTCCAACTTGCCGTCGTGCCGCCACCGCACCCGTCTTGCCCAGCCGCATTCAGCTCGCTGTCGCGCCGCCTTGCCGTCGTCGTCGCCAACGATAGACGAGAGAGAGAGGCGAACGCGAGGAGAGAGGGAAGCTGTTCGCGCATGCTGGAAGGTCGCCACCATCGTCCTCATCACGACCTGTCACCGTCGCTGGAGCCAGCCATCTTCGTCGCCATTTCTCGCCATTTGTGCCACTACCGAAGCCTGGATCGTCGCCGTCTGGGTTGCGTGGAGGAAGGAGGAGCCGTTGGGTGGCGCCGCGCCTTGTCTCCGTCGCCGTTGAGCTTTAACCGCCGCCATGCCAAGTTGCTGTCACCATTGTTGAGAGAGAAGAGAGTGCTTGAAGAGAGAGAAATAGGATGTGCGAGAGGAGCTACGGTGAATAGAGGGCTATTTCGTCACCGTTGTTGCGTCACCATTCGGGTGAACCTTGGTTACTGCTGGAGCTGTTGGTGCCGCTCGTGGAGCTAAATCGTTCCTGTCACTAACCCAAACTATCGCCAGCTCCACCTTGTCGCTGCCCCAATCCAAATTCTGCGCTCATTCGTTCCATTCTACTTCAATCCTCGTCACCTTGGATTCTGGCACTTGGGATTCGGTATCTTCGGTCCCTTGGGACCAAGTTGTGAGTAGGCTTTACATTTATAATTGTTTGATTGTGCATCTATGATTATTTTGACATATATCTATTATAATTTTGAATTATACTCACTATATTTGTCTTGAATGGTTTTAAATTGATTAGAATAATTGATTTATTAAAATTGAATAATTCGTTTTTATGAAGTTTATACTTTCAGAACTATACATGAGACCATATATATTTTTTATGAAGTTTTGTATTATTTTAATTTTTTTATCTTACTTGAATATCTGTTTTTGAGACCATATATATTTTTGATGAAGTTTTACATTATTCTAAAATATTTGATTTTACTTGAATATCTATTTTTGAAGCATTGAAGTATTGGTTGGTATTCACTTAGTTTAAAGATTGTGAAATATGTTTGAAATGTCTTATGATTGAAAAAGTATGATTGGAAAAGATTTTGATGAGAAAGTATAATATGATTTGATTTGATTCGATACCTTATATATTTGAAATATCAAAGATTTGTTGTATTTGAAATTATATGTTTTGAATTGGTTTGAGAGGCTCGTATTAGAAAACTGTAGTTAACAGTGGTTATGACGTTAACTTAGAAGCATCTAACTCAGACCTCAGCTGGCAGGGGTGTTGCTAGCCTAACGTGTAGGCCACACGTTAGATCTCTTATTCTGTTAGGACACACGAGAGGAAAGGGCTACCCATTGAGGTGGAGCCGCCCAAGTGTGGACTTTTGATTTGATTTCTGTATGAGAACTCCCTTATTGATTCGCTTATTATTATTATCAATTATTATTTTCTAATTAAAAAATCACTTTAATAATGATATTTTTATGGTCTCATGTCGATTATAGATGTATTGTCTAGTCACTGAGTTGCAAAACTCACCCCATTTTTCTAAAAATATTTTCAGGAATAAATATTTGATTATGTGAGCCTTCTATTCAAGATTAATGATCTACAAAGGTATCTATTCTTTGTTGAGTTCTTAGACATCATCTGCTCCATATGTCACAGGCAGGATCCATCTATATTTTATTTTTGTTAAAAATATGTAATTATTCATTTTTGAAACTGTAAATTTATCAAAAATATTTGTAACTTTCTTATTTGTCTTATATTCGAATCTGTTAGGCTTGCTGGGAAACTATTTCCCTAAGCGCCAGTCGTAGCTCATTTTGGACTGTGACAAAGTGGTATCAGAACTTTAGGTTAACCTGTGTAATATGGAACAAGTGTCTTATGGTAGGATCACAATTGTATAAATAGAAGCGTGCATATTTATACGAATTGTGGCAATATCAGAAGCCTATATGAATGTCATCTTTGTCCTCTGTGTCATTGTTGTCTTTTGATTGTGATCATGCGTCTTCTGTTGCCTTTTACTACTCCTGTCTCTTTGTACCCAATCTTGACTTATCATTTGGTAGCTTTTCTTGAACTTGCTTTTGCAATGACTTCAATTTCGATTCCAGTTCGCGATATCTGCCTTGTAGCTAATGCTAATTTTCCTCACTTTTCTAAATGTATGCTTTAATCTTATTCATCTTCGTGTTGTTCTTCTCTCTGATTCTTGATGTCAATATCTCATGCATTACTTGGAAGATTCGATCCGTGCTTGCCGTGAATTATTATCTAATTCCCTTATAGAACTGTATTTAGATTTGTAGATTGCATGGATTTTATGAGTTTCTGATCGAAATGCTTTGTTTTGGATTTGATAAGCGATATTGAAATTTTTTTGCTTATGTTGATAATCTTTGAAGTTATAACACATAATTTTAATTTGCTTTTGATTCTTTCTTTTAAATCAGTAATTTTAAAAACTGTTATCTTGTTGCTCAAGAAGAAGGACTATGTGATGAAATATGAATAAAATGTTATTGTTGTTTGTTCGATTGGCGATTTTTTTTGCTTAAGTGTAGTGAATTATTTGGGTAATCAGTTAGTTGGATTGAAAATTTTTTTTCTGATCTAGAAGTTTGGTTGTGTTTTTCTAATTTGACGATTCAATTCCGTTATAGTTTTTTGTTGCTGAATATGGCTTTTCTATCACGGAACTATTTCTGTTTTAATAAGTTGAGAGAAAGATTATGAATGCTTGCTTTTGGGTTGGTGATTATAAGATGAATTTTGTTTTGGCTAAGATATGAAACTTGAGAATGTTCTTAACATTTTGCTTTTCTAAATATTCTCTTGTTCTTAACCATTGTTCTTATTTATAGAGATTTAGGAGATTTGTTTTCTTGATTTGTAGTGCCCTTGTGAGATTGGGATTGTAGATCTTAGATATTGGAAAAAATTGCTGGCAATTTCTGACAAAAGAGACTAGATATCCTATTTCTTAAAGCTAAATAAATTCTTTATATGATTTTTCTCCTTATTACATTCAACTAATTATTAAACCATGCTTTTTTTTTCATGAACTTAATAACTCTTATTTTAAATTATCAGATTTCTCAATGAGACCTAATGTTTCATGATTCACATTTGGTTAGGTTCATGAAATAAAATAGTGTAAGTGAAATTATGTACTAAGGTACTAATTTGATCTATGCAATGGTGCTTTGAAGTAAAATTTTACTAGAATTAGAAAGATATTAGCTATCTTAATACAATAATATAGAATTCTTGTGAACTTTGTTGCTTCTAAATTAAAAGCGGGAATCAATATTAAAATAACTTGAGATTTTATTAGGATAATCTCATAACATATAAAGACTACTTTGATAAATTTTTCAGCAAGTTAGGATTTTTTTTTAAAGATTAGTAGTTTGAAATGCCTGTGCGCTGGTAACAAAGTTGCTTCTATATTTATTATTTGTATTATTGAGTATTTATATGTGACAACTTTTTCACGGATACAATTTTCTGTTTTCTATTATGATATATGATATTATTGCTAAATATTTTATCTCTAGCTATTAGAATAGGTTGTTTCCTATGAATTGTTATTGTGATTATGGCTATTTAAGTCATCATTGCGTGTGATCGATATTATTATTGTTCGTAAACAATAAATTCTTGCATATTGATATAGTTAGGATTTGATTTTCTATTCAATAGTGACTCAGTAATGTTTTGTCAAGTTTTCTAGTATCTTTCTCTTTTTATCTCATTGTTATTATTATTGGTCTCTCACATAATATGTGTTTTTTTTCAATTCAGTATGCCTTGCATGATATTTCAAGTGCCTTTGATATTAAAAAAAATTACGTTTTTATTATTTTTGCATGATGACTTTGTAGGTAGTATTCTAATTTGTTTAATTGATTTGGTTTTGTTATTAGTAGTAGTTAGTAGTGAGTAGTGGTACTGTTTTGTGATTGAATTTTTGAGTTTCTTGATTTTTATGTAGTTGTTGTTTCTGTGCTTGTTAGGTTCACTTTCGGGTTGGAAATGAGTAAGGAATTTAGAAAAAAAATAAAAGAAACTTTCTCATGATATTATATTTTCCAAAATAAGACAGATTTGAGAGATATATTTTTGATAGTTAGATTCAAAAAAAATTTATTTATGACTATTATGATTATTATTTCATTTTAATAAAAGATATTTTCTTAAAGATATAGTTTTTAAATTACTAAGGTTTCTCCTGGTATTCAATTTTATTGGTGGATCTTTTTACAAAAAAAAAAGGAAGGAGAACACCACAAGACGATAGCATTGTGGATGTGATTAAAAATATCAGTTATGCAGCGTGAATAGAGATGCACATTAAAATGAACATGGAGATTCATGACTACAAGTTTAACGTCCAAGTTTATTAATTTCTACATGTATTAGTCTTTGTTATGAAGAATATTTATATATTTGAGTTTGTCTTTAGTTCATGAGTTTTAAGTTCAGTTGACTATTTATGAAAATGGGTTTTCTTTTTGGTGTTTTATCTTTACAAAAAAAAAATGATCCCATGCTAATTTCATAAAATTCTTTTGCTATATGCTTGGATTATGTTGAAAGCTAAATTAGGTTTGAAGATTTAGGCGAAATAAAAAGTAGCAGCTAATTTATTATAACTAATGTTAGTTTGTGTTAATTGTAATCATGTCAAATTTTAGTTTTAATTTCATTATCTTACATGTGCATTATTCGTAAATTAAGTTATAACTGTATGATCATATAAAAATATTTGAGTGTATTTTACAATAGTAATGAGTTAAATGTACAGGTGAATTTTGGCCTTAAGGATAATGAGATGATTGTTTACATTTTCTCGTTATGTTTTACGTTATTTATCTATTATTTATAGTCAAAGGCTATTACATTTTATTCTAGTATACTTAATATTCAAGATTATGGCAATAATTATTTCAAATGGTCTTTGTCAAATAATTCTAGATAAGAAAAAATGAAGATGTTAATTTTTATGACAATTACTATTTTTAATTTTCATAACTATTCAATTGTCTTTCTAAAAGGTGTGGTCAAATCTTCAATTTGTTGTTTTGCTTTGCTCCTCGGATATTGTCTTTGTCTTGTTGCTTGGGATTTTGATTTACAACTGTGTGTATTTTATTTACGTTGTATGTTTGTTGTTGTTCATTTTTCTTTGCCTATATTGCTGTTGCTTCCTATTGTTTTCTTTAACTTCGTATGTCCTAATGTTATTATTTTGGTCTATAAATATTATAAACTTTAGGTCTCGTATGTTCTTCCTCTTCTTTAATTCTAAAAGGTTGTGTCTTATTTGATTGTGTTCCTAGTCATTCTCTTAAATCTTTGTGAATATTGTCATGGACTATAATGGCCATCTCTTGTGAACTTTGCACTTATTTGATTCAACTTGAACCTGTTTCGACCTAATTCTTCATCTTTTCTTTTATTGTTTCTATCAAAGTTCTTTGATTCAGATTTCCTTGTTAGGATGTAATTGACTCTTTTTCTGGCACACTTCATTTTTTTTTTGTACATTGTTGCTTAATTGTGATCATATGCATTCTTTCGAATTATTGCGAGCCTCATCTATGATGTTTCTCTTCTCTTCCAAAGTTTTGAATCCTTTTAAGTAAACTCGTGCTGGTTTTGATGTCACGTGGGATTCTCAGATATAGCAAGTGATACGTTAGTTCTTTAGGACACCGCTGATCGATGTTGAACTTCGAAAGCTGTAATTCAAATACTTGACATAAGACTGGTTGCAACATAGATATATACTATAGAACCAAGGAGATTATGAAGCAAGATTATATTTTGAGGAGATTGATGAATGAAGTGAAGAGTGCTATTTATATATGAGTTGTCAAGGGAATGAGAGTCGGTGAATGTCAACCGCATCGTTTTAACACACACCTATCTTGTAACTTTTGCACCTCGTTATACTTATTTATTATGTTTGATAAAGTGCTAAAACCATGTAAATTTTTGAAGATTATATCAATTTTCGAGGACGAAAATTTTTATAAGGAGGGTAGAATGTAAAATTCCTACAATACTCTTATTCTCCTTTTTCCAAACCAAACCCTAACCCTCTTCTAACACACTCACTCACCTCTCACTGCCGCACACACTCTCACTCCCCTCACACCCTCTTCCTCACAACACACACCCACGAGCTGAGGAAAGAAAGAAAAGAAAGATGGAGATCGAGAGAGTGAGGGAGAGGAGGAGAGAAGGAAGAAGAGGAGGGAGGAGGAGTCGTCTGTGCCGCCGCCGAAGCCTGGATCGTTGCCGTCTGGGTTGCGTGGAGGAAGGAGGAGCCGCTGGGTATCGCCGTTGAGCTTCAACCGCTGCCATGCCAAGTCGCTGTTGCCATTGTTGAGAGAGAAGAGAGAGCTTGAAGAGAGAGAAACAGAATGTGCGAGAGGAGCTGTCATGAATAGAGGGTTGTTTCGTCACCGCTGTTGCGTCGCCGTTCGGGTGAACCTTAGTTGCTATTGGAGCTGTTGGTGCCACTGGTGGAGCTGAACCGTTCCTGTCACTAACCCAAACTATCGTCAGCTCCACCTTGTCGCTGCCCTAATCCAAATTCTGCGCTCATTTGTTCCATTCTACTTCAATCCTCCTCACCTTGGATTCTGGCACTCCGGATTGGGTATCTTCGGTCCCTTGGGACCAAGTTGTGAGTAGGCTTTACATTTATAATTGTTTGATTGTGCATCTATAATTATTTTGACATATATCTATTATAATCTTTGAATTATACTCACTATATTTGTCTTGAACGGTTTTAAATTGATTAGAATAATTGATTTATTAAAATTAAATAATTTATTTTTATGAAGTTTATACTTTCAGAACTATACATGAGACCATATATATTTTTGATGAAGTTCTGCATTATTCTAAAATATTTGATTTTACTTGAATATCTATTTTTGAAGCATTGAAGTATTTGTTGGTATTCACTTAGTTTTAAGATTGTGAAATATGTTTGAAATGTCTTATGAATGAAAAAGTATGATTGGAAAAGATTCTGATGAAAAAGTATAATATGATTTGATTTGATTTGATACCTTATATATTTAAAAGATCAAAGATTTGTTGTATTTAAAATTATATGTTTTGAATTGGTTTGGGAGGCTTGTATTAGAAAACTGTAGTTAACGGCGGTTATGACGTTAACTTAGCTGCATCTAACTCAGACTCCAGCTAGCAGGAGTGTTGCTAGCATAACGTGTAGGCCACACGTTAGATTTGTTATTTTGTTAGAACACACGAGAAGAAAAGGCTACCCATTGAGGTGGAGCCGCCCAAGTGTGAACTTTTGATTTGATTTCTTTATGAGAACTTTCTTATTAATTCACTTATTATTATCAACTATTATTTTTTAATTAAAAAATCACTTTAATAATGATGTTTATATGGTCTCATGTCGATTATAGATGTATTGTCTAGTCACTGAGTTACAAAACTCACCAGGTTTTTCTAAAAATATTTTCAGAAATAAATATTTGATTATGTGAGCCTTCTATTCAAGATTAATGATCTACAAAGGTATATATTCTTTGTTGAGTTCTTAGACATCATCTGCTCGATATATCACAGGCAGGATCTATCTATATTTTATTTTTGTTAAAAATATGTAATTATTCATTTTTGAAACTGTAAATTTATCAAAAATGTTTGTAACTTTTTTATTTGTCTTATATTCGAATCTGTTAGGCTTGCTGGGGAACTATTTCCCTGAGCGCCAGTCATGGCTCATTTTGGGCTGTGACAACCTCCTACTGCTATAACAAAGGATTGGTATATCTTACTTGGCCTAATACCAGCTTCATCGTTATTCTCAATTGTGCGACGATCAAACATACTTAACTGCCTATGTTGTTTAAGCATATCCGCTTGATTTGGACAGCATGCATGTGTATGATTTAAAACAACCTTGGAAATAACCCAAACACTAGTCTCCTTCAATAAATGTATATAAATTTTTGTAAGACAATTTAATCCAACTAATGAATTTGTCTTCTCAGTAGGAGATATGTTGGATTTTCATTTCCCTTCTCTATTACATGTAATTGATTGATTTTTTTTATTTTATTTTCCTTCCTATTTGTGTTTCTTATTTTGGTAGCAAAATCTACAACTTTAGCATAATTTTTGTAAAATTTTTCAACTTCTTCAAGTGTTTTAAAAGTCATTTCAACCTTTGAAACAAACTGCTTATCAACATCAAATTGAAATAACACACATAAATAAATATAGTAGTTATTTTAAATATTTTAATCTTTTATTCAACAAGTGATCCCATAAATCGGTTTTTAAATTATTGAGTTTTATCATATAAATTAAACAATAATATAAATTATAATTTTAAAAAATTTAAAAGATTTAAATTTTAAAATAACTACTATATTATTTAGTAAATTTAAAATAATAAATTATTAAATATATAATTAACAATAATGTAATAAACTCATTTAAATAAAAAAATTTCACTATATAGAAAACTTACAATTTAAAAATGTAAAACTTTAAAATATAAATGACAAAATAATTTTATAGTAATTTAATTATTTTTATTATTTTATGTGAAGATAATTTTGTTTATTAAGATCTAAAAATAATATTAAAATTAGTACTATCAAAAAATATTTTAAATTTAATATTATGAAAAAATATAAAAAAATTATATAAGGACTACTTTGATTAATTTTTAAAATTTTAGGAATGAAAATGACTTATGTTTATATTTTTAGGGATTATTTTGATTATAAATAATTTTTTTACATGTCAAGTGACACGTGGCGTGTTAGATGTCACTGACACATTAACCAATTATCTAGTGACTTGTGATACTTAATGTGATACGTTATCATCTAACTAACAAAAAAACTAATTTGACTTATATTTTATTTTTTAAAGATTAATATAACTAAAAAAATTATTTAAAAATTAATTTAAAAAATAAGTAATTTTTTACGAACAAATTTGAGTATTAACCAAAATAAAAAGGAATGGAAGAAAGGAACGTATACGGCGCAGGAAGAAAGAAAAATAACATACTACTTCCTAGAGTACGATCACGTAATTAATTATAATAAAACAACAAAAGATATATGGTCCACACTTAATAGGCACGTATACGACACATCAAGAAAGAAAAAATAAAATACTACCTCCAAGGGTAGGCTCAATTTTATGGAAATGGAGGTCATGTGTGTGCTATGCGTCGATATGGAGTTATGGGAGACTTCACAAATATGTGTGACAGTTTGGTTGTCAGTGTGATATAGAGGAATTCGGACCGTGCAAGTTCTTTGGATTAAATTTTTGAATAACAAATCGCACGGTCCGATTTGTATTGGAGGGAAAAAATTTTGGGTATTGAAATCGTACCCTACGATTTCTTCAGTAGGGTTTGTTGTCGCATATCGCACGGTCCGAGTTTGTGATGGATAGTTCGAGTTGAGGCACATTGAACTCGGACCCTCCGTTTTGTGGAAGGGGTAAGGGAAACTCGGATGGTCCGAGTTCGTTTACCTTTTTTTTTTGGTTCAGTTTAACCTAGTCGATGGGTGCGAGTTCCTTAACCATGCTGATATAAAAGAGTGAAGTGTTAGTGGTGGTAGCTTAGTTCCGCCTTCTTCCTTGTTGAGCGGCTGCTTCCTCTCTTCTTCTATCTGGGTTCTTAGTTTTGATTTTGAAAGTGTAGTTGCTAAGGCTAAGCTTATGCTTATTTTTTGTTGAGTGAAAAAAATGAGTGACAGAGTATTGCTAAAAATATACTATTTTGGTCAGATTTTGTTACAAACGAGTGAAGGAGTAAAATTTATTTGTGAAAACCCATTAGATCTTGTTATTCCTTTTATTATCTCATTTGAAGAACTCAAAGGTGTAATCTATGAAAAGATTAATTCTGAGAGGGCAAGAAAGATATCCTGTATTCTATATAGATATCCTGTACCGGTGTTTGGTGGGTTCATTCAGTATGAAACCAAATATGTGACGGATGAAGCAAGCATGCAGGATATGTTTTCAATGTATATTGGAAATCGGTCTCAGATTTCGTTCCTCGAGTTGTATGTTGAGTTTGAACAATCTGAGGCTGACCGGAATATTCTACGGGAAGATTATAATAGTGACAGTGAAGAAGAGTTCGAAAGCAACTACGAATTTGTTGGTCCAGATGGAGATGAAGATCAAGGTGACGGAACCATGGCCCCAGATGTGACAGAAGTGGCAAATGCACTCGCAAACGAAGTGCCGTTTGAGGAGCCATCATTCATGCGAGAGCCACCATTTCACAGGATCATTCGAAACTGGATTCTATCACAATTGCAGAAGCAATAAAACCACTGGTTGAGGCTGACCCCTCCTTAAAGGTAAAATCGGTTATAGCAGAAGTGCAATCGAAGTTCAACTACACCGTGAGCTACCGGAAAGCATGGTTGGCTAAGCAAAGGGCAGTAGAAAAAATATTTGGAGGTTGGGAAGCCTCTTATGAGGCGTTGCCTATATGGTTTGAGGCCATGTGTCACAAGGAGCCATCTGCTGTTGTCCATTTTGAAACTATGCCTGCATATCAAGGCGATGACTTGGTGGGTGATATTCGGGTACTGCATCGTGTATTTTGGAGTTATTACCCTTGTATTAGGGCATTCAGACATTGTAAGCCAATTGTCCAGGTGGATGGGACTCACTTGTACGGAAAGTATAAGGGTTGTCTACTTGTGGCAGTTTCACAGGATGGCAATAACAATATTGTCCCAATTGCATTTGCTATTGTGGAGGGAGAGACTTCTGATACATGGTATTTTTTTCTTAGTAACCTGCGTCAACATGTTGTTACTCGGGATGGTGTCGGTCTAATATCCGACAGGCACGAGTCCATCAATGCAGCTGTGGAGCGCAGTAACGGAGCTTGGTCACCGCCTAGAGCTTTTCATATGTTTTGCATCAGGCATATAGAGTCAAATTTTTTGAGAAAGTTCAAGGCCCCGTACCTCCAAAAATTGGTCGTCAACATTGGTAACCATTTATTAGATTTAAGTAAATTATTAACGGATTGTTCCTTAAATAATTCTATTGAAAACGATTACTTTTCTTTCTATTTGTTGTGACCTACCAAGATATTCGAGGACGGTGCGGGAGTACGAAGTGCGTTACCAGCGGTTACGGGAACGTGGCGAGGCGTACACAAATTGGTTAAACCGAATTCCTCGCGAACAGTACGCATTGGCCTTTGATGGTGGGTACCAATGGGGTCACATGACGACGAACCTAGTGGAGTGCATCAATTCAGTTTTGAAGGGTGCACGCAATCTTCCCATTACTGCTCTTGTGAAGGCAACATTCTACAGACTAAACGAGTTGTTCACCCGAAAAAGAGCGGAGGCGGAAGCCCGGATCAATGCTGGCCATGTATTTTTTGATATCGTGACATCGAAGTTGCATGCAAACTAACTTGCATCAGGAAACATCCAGGTTAGTTGCTTTGACCACCAGAATGAGGTCTTTGAGGTTCGTGAGATGCCGAGCGGGCTGGAGTTTGCAGTCGATCTACGTGGCCTTCGATGTGACTGTGGTGAGTTCCAGGTGGACCGGATCCCCTGCAGACATGTGTTCGCATGTTGTGCCAACCAGCGACTGGATTGGCAACTATATGTGCATGATGTGTATAAGATGGACCAAGTGCGGTGGGTGTACCAAGCTAGGTTTAGGCCACTAGGTAATCCTGCCACATGGCCTACTTATAACGGACCTCGGTTCATATCAAATCCGTACCTGAGACGGGTCACGAAAGGTCGCCCCAGGATGACGCGCTTTTTGAATGAGATGGACACGTGGATGTTACGTTGTCCCAGACGATGTACGCTCTGTGGGGCTGAGGGACATAGTCGTAGCAGATGCCGTCAGTCAGCTGGTTCAAATACCAACAGAGATGCCCCTTAGGTTATAGCTTTAAGATGATCTTGTATAATATAACCTGATTGAGCAATCTGAGTTAACATGACCTGCTATATGTAACCTTATAAATTATGACAATCTACTATTATCACATATCTGTTGCATTATATAATATGATGGTTAATACATCAATACATCAATATATGTATGAACATATTAGTATTTTATGAAACATTATTACATACTCCAGATGGTTAATACATCAAAAAGTTCATAACAACTAGGTGATAATAAACATACAATATAATCTTACCATAGTCCAAGTCATTAATACATAATGTCCAACACATAAAAATTACTCAATACAAAATCCAACACATACAAACTCCAACACATACAGAGTCCAACACATACAAATTACCCTAAACATAACTCCACAACTACTTTCTCATTGTCCACTTTACATCCTTCACAAAGTTCTTGCATTTCTTGGCCGCTTTTTTGAAGACAGAAGGAGTGAAGCGATTAGCACTCCGACGTGGCGGATCAATCCTCAGATTGTAACCTTTGACGTTGTCCTCTGGAGTATCCGCCTGACCTGTATACAATTTTGAATAAACAAGTATATGCAGCACATTACATATTCATTACCAACATAGATACCACAAACCAAGAAGGATAACCAAGTCAAAGATGCCATGTATGATTACAAAAAAAATAACTTATCGTTTATGTAAAGCAAAATAGTTAACATAATACCATCGTTACGAGATTCTTCATCCTCATCGAACTCTTCAATTTCATCATCCTCACCATCGCCCTCGTCATCCGGGTCGTCTACTAGATAAGCATCGGTTTCTTGTTCGAGTGTGTTAGTGTCTTCCTCAATGAGTCCCATGTTAAGATGGTTAGGATTTTGACTATTGAGAACACCTCGTCCACCCTCACTCCTACTTGAGTCATCAACAGATACGAACCCCCTGGAAGCAACGGAAGAGGTATGGCCTGGAAATCTCGCATCCAACGAATACCTGCCTGGCATGAACTCAGGCTGATGGCCATATTGTGATTGTGCGGCATCTACAGCCATGAACCCAAGCAACTGGCTAAAAGAACCTCCTTCGCCTGTTTCAAACTGTGACATACCCCAATATTGTTGCTGCATTGGAAATGATGGGGTGAACTGTGTATGAGGTATAAACTGGTTTGAGGACTGAGGTTGTTCTTGTGGAAGCGGATTTGGAGGAGATATATGCGGCTCCTGTTCTTCATTGTCCTCATCCATATCCTGACTACCCTCATCGGTATCATGATTACCCTCATCCATATCCTCATTACCCGCATCCATATCCTCATTACCTGCATCCTCTTCACCCACAAGATTTGACAAGGCTAAGCGGTTCCCAAATTTTGATCGGTACCAGTTCATGTAAGTATCTAATGGATGCTGTGAAGGGATGGGAAGCTCAGAAAGAACGTAGTGATACCTGTTTGTCCAATGCATAACCCAAATTGAATGACTCGGTGCCGTGGCCCAGTTCAGATTCTTAGGACCAGTGAGGACCTCCCCATGCGCCTTATCCAGATTCTGCTCCTGACTAGGTACTCCCTGAACGAAACCGAACTGTCGCCTTACCCTATCGGTGGCATGCCACTCGATACATTCAAAGGAAACCAATGGAACTGTAGCGCTCCATACAACCGATTGCATGTAGATTTCAGGAGGAATTATGTTCGGATCCACACGATCCACAGCATAAGCAACCCAGACAAACTGAAAAAATATAGGAAACTCATGATTACAACCCACAATTCAAATAACAATAAGAATGCATCATATTTTTGTTAAAGACCCTAAACCCGAAATTAATACTTATTTAAATAAAACGCACCTGGCCTTCCTGAAGTTCATCAAAGGCTTTCCTAAAGTCAGCTAGCTTCAGATATCTATATCGTCGGTCACCACGCTCCCAGTTACGCCACCTAATATGATGTTTTCAATTAGCTCAACTGATTCTTAAATATCAAGAAACGGGTACATTGTAACATAATATTACCTATTTGCTAGTGGAAAGCTGCGGGGTTCTCTAGGAAGCGGTGATAGATATGGTAGTCGGATCCAAGCCCAACCGAGCAGAAGTGTTAGTGGACCATCTATTTCCTTACAGTTATAGTGAGATACCCTGCATAATGCCCTGTAAAGGTGTGCTAGGCATGCCGAACCCCAGCTATACTGTCCAATGTTGACAAAATCACGAAGCAAGGGTAGAAACTTCCAGTGCACGCCTGCCCCAGACTTATCCCCAAACAATATCGTCCCAATCAGCAACATAATGTGGCACCTCACATACCTTTGTATACTGATTTCATCGTTCAATTCTAAGTTCTCTTTTAGATTCCGAAGCCAGGTCAGTTTTAGCCAGCTAGATCTACAGTGCTCCTTACGCGGTGCAACGCCAAATTGAAGCAAACACTCCGCCTCCATGGCTTCAAAACTACTCATTGTCATCCCTGTAACTGGAAGACCATCTGTGGGAAGACCAAGAATTAGAGCCACATCTTCAAGAGTCACGGAACATTCACCAATGGGAAGGTGAAACGTATGTGTATCGGGGTGCCAATGTTCGATTAGAGCATTTACCAATGCTTTTTGACACTGCACTATCCTAATCTGAGATACATGATAGAAACCGGTAATTCGTAAATGCTCCTCCACCTAACGTCGTACCGATCCGGAGGAATTGGGTGGTTACATGTCAACATTCTTGATTTCTACAAAAAAAATATAACAAATTACTAGTCAGATAAAAAACAATTACTACCTTACTATCATCAATCATTTTACTGAATCCTTATATAAGTAATTATTCTAACTTCTAAAATTATTTAATTAATCCTTCAAATTAACCATAACTGCAAATAAAAATCATTACTAATACAAATATTCCTAATCAAAATTCTCAACCATATTACAACATCTACAATAATATCTAATATTAATGACTCATTTGTTAAACATTTTTTTTCTCAACAATCAAAAAATATTCCTAATCAATATATGCCATCATTCATTATTCATACAACGGTAACAATAAGTAACTTGCTAATAATAATTACTACAATTAAAAAATTAAAATTTTCTCATAACAAAAAAGCTAACATTCCTTAACTACAATAATCCTACTAATCATTCAACAATAATACTATCTCACAATAACAATAACATTAACATCAACTTCATCATTAACAGTTATAGTTAATTTTTTTAAAAAATATTTAAAAATGATTAACGTTCCTCACACATAATTATACTAAAAATTAATTAAAAATTTAAACAAAAATTACATTCTCTACTTATACCACTCTGTTTACTACTCTTTTCTTTTTCTATTACAGGTTCTAACTAACAACAATAATAATAAAGAATTTCTTATAATAACATTTATAATTACAAATCTGTAAAAAAATTTATGAAAAATCTAACAAATATTGAAAAATTAGTAACAATCATTCTATTTAGTTTGTTTAATTGCATTTTTCACAACAGCCATAATAATTAAATTTTTAATATTAATTTCCTTATAATAATATTTATCATTAAAAATCTGTAAAAAAATTTATGAAAAATCTAACAAATATTGAAAAATTAGTAACAATCATTCTATTTAGTTTGTTTAATTGCATTTTTCACAACAGCTATAATAATTAAATTTTCATTATTAATAAATATAAACATACTAAATTTATAAAATTTAAAAAAATTTTAAAAAAACTTACATAATCAGGATCGTTGAGATAATGAATAATGTGAAGCTCAGATCGATCAACATCTTTGACTTTATATTTTTTTGGCATGATTAAAGCTCCTCCACCATGCAAAGAAGCCAGAGAAAGGATGAAAAAGGTGGCTGAAGTTGAGAGTGAAATGTGAGTGAGTGAATGATAATCGGATGGTGAGAGAGGGTGTTGAGGGGTCTTTGTTGGGTTTCAGGGGCACCGTTCGGGGTTAACTATGCGCGCGACACGTGTCAAGTTGGTGGCGAACTCGGACCGTGCGATGAGTGGAGAGGAAATCGGACGGTCCGTGTGATTCATCAATCTCGGAGGGTCCGAGTTGAAACCTTCAGTGAACGAAATCAACGCTTCTCGGACCATGCGTGTAGTGCTTGGAACTCGGAGGGTTCGAGTTGTTCACCCCTGACACCACAATTTTGTAAAGCACTTCCCACCCCATACCAGCGTTCTACACCATCCATGCACCAATATGTAAATTAAAAAGCGTCCAAGGATACGCTCACATAATTAATTATAATAAAACAAAAAAAATGTGGTCCACACTTAATAGAAAGAAAGAAAAAATAAAATAATATTTTTTAAAGTGGTGACATAACTAGTTACAATTTTGCTATTTTATATTCTAAAGACATAGA
>NC_029789.2:136879850-136914361 GCF_000816755.2 Arachis ipaensis
AATTTATGTTTTTAGAATATAAAAAAAATTTAATTAATTATAATAAAACAAAAAAAATAACGTTTTTGCATTAAAAATCTTACCATTCCGAAATAATTAGAATTACATTTATTTTTCTATTTTTATTCAAGAGTTTTTATTTATTTTCATGTCTCTTTTCGAGATTCTAGAAATTGGATAATTTTTTTTTTAAATATATGCAAGATTCGTTATCATAATAGGAATAATCTTACCGTTAACTACTTTAATTTTATAATAAAATATATGTCCTACTAAAAAAACAATTTATAATTTGCTATCGGACAAAGATTTACTTCCCTAAAAAGAATAATTTGTTAAAACAAAAAAATGTGGTCCACACTTAATTTTTCTTAACTCCTTTCCCAGTCTTGAGTAGAAGTGATGATATATTTTAATATTGTAATTTGGGTGAAGCTTCAGGCTAATTTTTTTTTTTATGAAAGTAGAAGTGGTGATATATTTTAATATTGTAATTTTTGGTATTTTTTAAAATTATAGAAGTACACAAATCGGAGGGTCCGATTTCTGTACCTAAAATTTTTTATTTTTTTAAACACAAATCAGACGGTCCAATTTGTGTACCTCTAGAAATCGGACGGTCCGATTTCTGTACCTCTAACAAATCAGACGGTCCGATTTCTACTTTTCTAGTTAAACGATTCCACATTTGAGTATAACACCCCAACAATCCACATTTTAAAAAAACACCACTACCACTCCAATATTAAAAATAAAAAATTCGAAGCTTCACCTTCAATTATAAATACCCATTCATTCTCGATTTAATGCACACAAACTTAATCTAGAGTTTTCAGTAGTTAGATATTGGTTTAAATGAATTTAATGGCAGTGAACGCGCTAAGCAGATCATTATGTCCATGTCATGTAATTAATACGTAACCACAAAAATACTATGACGTAATCAATACTATAAACCAAGGTTCGGAAACTGGACCCGTCATCAAACCGCTCTAGTTATTGATTTATTAGTTCAATCGGTTCAACCGGTGGTTCAATCGAAAGAACCGTTTTAGAATAAAATAATAAATAAATTATATATAAACATCATAAAACATAATTATAGTCTAATATAAATCTTAAATATCTTCCAAATTTAAAACATTATATGAAATGTCAACCAAATCCATATGATCTTATCAAAATACAAAGTTAAATAGTAAAAAGAGCAATGGTGCAAACAGCAACAATACAACTAGAAATAATCATTAATCACTCCTAAATTAATTCAAAACAGTAGCATAACAAATAATCACCCCTAAATTAATTCAAAACAGCAGCATAACAAAATCACAAATCACAAATCACAAATCACTTATCACAAATTCAAAATTCAAAACACTCAGTGCCATAATTCCATAACAAAACAGCAGTATAAGTGCATAACAAGTTAACAACAGCAGCTTAACAAGTCACTAATCAGTAATCACAAATTCCAAACTCAAATCAACAGCATTACAAAAGACCTAAGAAATCACAAATCACAAATTCAACCTCAAATCCCTGAAAGAGTAATACAGACTCAACTTTCCACTAACCTCAAATCAGTAAATCAGTAATCAGTAAATCAGTAAATCAGCATTGATCAAACTAAATGTATACCAGCTACCTTCAATTTATTTTTGTATTTTGCAACCCCTGGTTCTGTTTTGCAGTTTTGCTTCCTTCCACTTGATCACATTAGATGTATTGAATCTAATTGCCAACCCTTCATCCAATGGCATAGCCCCCTTAACTGAAAGCCACAATTTGGTGCAGCCCCACTTGCCCATTAACGTCTCCCACAATTTGGTGCAGAAGGTTGCATATTCAGCTTGACAAAAATGTCAGAGCTTCCATTTCCACCAACCTCAGAAATTCAACCTGAAATCCCTGAAAAAGAGTAACACAAACACAATGAAAATTAACAGCATGTTCTTAACCACAACACAAGACCATATCAACAATTCTGCCTACAGCATTCAACCATTCAACAATATTGCAAATCAGAGTAAGTTTCCACTTTCCAGCATTAACAAAACACCAAAACAGAGTAACAAATTAAAAATTACAAAGCATATGGTATTTATTCTCGTAAATTTAATTCCACCAATGTTCAAAAAGAGTTGCACCAAGAAAAAGCAGCCATTAAGACAAAAATAGCTTCACAGTGAGAGAGTAGTAACCCCTTCCTTTAGCTTAATCAACCCAAAATTAATTGAAACGCGCTTCATCCAAACACATCCCTAAAATTATTCAGATTCCATTTCCCTTCACCTGAACCCGATCGCTTAGATCCTCACACCTTCGAATTTCAATTCTAAAGATCCATGGCTTCTTCGAATCTCTAGGGTTTTCCCCAATCCTCATCAAAACTCTCATCCAAAATTTTCTTCTTCTTCTTCTCCATATGCCATATTGTAGCTCTAGGTTGAGGTCCATAAGAAGAAGATATATAGCAATTTCAAGGAGCAAGCAATAGAGTACGTGAAACAAGCGGTGCAAGAAGACAATGCCGGAAACCACGCCAAACCGTTCCCTTTGTACATGAACGCCTTGGAGTACTTCAAAACCCACCTCAAGTATGAGAAGAACCCTAAGATCAGAGAAGAGTGAGACTGAGATGAATGAACGGGAGAAGAGACCAGGCAACGGAAATTAGGATTAGCAGCATCATTCGAAATAGGAGTATCGACAGGCATGTTATTATTCACAGAAGATGAGCAGAGGAAGTTCAGAGAAGATGAACATTGAAGACGACGACTCACTCACCTGGGTTCGATGGAGGGCTACTGGGCTGGGAGCCTGGGAATGCTTCAGTTCATAGTTCAGAGGGCTAGGGTTCACTGGGCTGGGAACCAGGTGACGATGGAGGTCTACTGGTGCTGAGGACCAGGCGACAGCGGTGGCGCTGACGACCTGAGACCGCGGCGACAATGGAGGGCTACTGGGCTGGGAGCCTGGAAATGCTTCAGTTCAGAGGAGGAGGGCTAGGGTTCACTGTGAGACTGAGATGAACGAATGGGGCTCGTGGGAAGAAAGGGGGTTGGGTTCGCGAGTGGGTCCTGGGTCGGGTCGGGTTTCAATTTTTATTTTTTTAAACAATTACAAAAACGGCGCCGTTTAGAAAAACTGGTCGGTCACCGGTCCGGTCCAACCCGTTCATCGGTTTTCAAGCGGTTTTTTGTCTGGCGGTTATTAGAGGAGGACCGGACTGCTTGCGTCACCGGTTCGCAGTTAAACCGGTCGAACCGGCCGGTCCGGTTCGGTTTTCAGAACCTTGCTATAAACACTAATAATTCAAAATAGTAATGATAGATAATTAATAAATCTAATTAATTTAAATTGATCAAGTGATGAGTTTATTCGTCTGTTTAAATAAATATTATTATCGAATTAAATACTAACTTCACTTAATTACAATTAGTTAAAAGTAATTAGAGGATAATTAAAGTTAATTTTATAGCTAGAATGATTAAAAAAATATGTGGTTGTAATTCACTCAGTTTATTACAATTGGGTGATTAGTAGAATAGTTAACATCTAACTACTTTATATATTATTGTAGTGAAAGATTGTAACTTAAGCTTTTTATTTTTGTTCTCTTCTAAAAGGAGTACACAAAATTAATTTTCCCTGTTTCATCCAAAACCTTTTCTTTTTCTCTTCACCAATTACTTCTTCTCCATTCTTCTTCTTTTTCTTCATCTTCTCAGCGTCTGAACTCATATCATAAAGATAATGAGAACAACTTTACCATTTGCAAGACTCTTTTGTAATGTTCTGAAAATCGGACCGAACCGACCGGTCCAATCGGTTTAACCGCGAACCGAATGCTTTTACGGTTTGGTTTAACCTGTAAAACCACCAGTTACAAAATCGTTTAAAAATCGCGAACCGACCAAAAATCGGCCGGTTAGACCGAACCAAGAGCCGGCCGATTTTCCTAAAACAGTGTCGTTTCGCGTTTTGGATAAAAGAAAAAATGGGAACTCTTCAGACGTTCAGTGCCTCCTCTCAACTCTCACTCTCTCAAGCAGCTCTCTTCTCCTAAAACAAAAACCCTAGCAGACTAGCAGTAGCCTCCACCGCCGCCGCAGGGAGGGAGACACTGCCATCGTCATTCTTGAGCTCTCCAACTCCTGTTTACTCCAACTCCTCTCAACTTTCACTCTCTCAAACGAAGCTCTCTTCTCCCAAAAAGAAACCCTAGCTTACAGTAGCCTCCAACGCCGCCGCAAGGAGGGAGACAGTGTCGCTGTCCGTCACGCCGTCGTCGTTCTTGAGCTCTCCAACCCCTATTCACTCCAATCGCAGCTTCTTCATCGAGCTTAGCGTTCGTCGCTGGTCTACCTCTGCTCATCTGCGCTTCTGCTGCCGTCCATCGTCGTGCTTGTTGCCTAGTCGCAGTCGTCCATCGTGCTTAACCACTTTCTCTCATACTCTGCCTAGATTGCTCAGATCGAAGAAGGCAATGGCTTCTCTACTCACTACTAGTGATTGTTCTTCTTTTTATTTTATTTTTTGTTCAGCAATTATATGGATTATTGAATGATTAATTGATTATTAATTAGCTCTGTTCACTGCTATTGTGATGTACTGTTTTGTGTCTTCTTTGCTGCTGTGCTCTGTTGACTGTTGTGCTGTATTTTTGTTTTCAATTTAAATTTTTCTTTGAGAACTTAGTTTTTCCATGCTTGATAAATTGTGTCAATTATGTATTTCTTGAAATTGGTATGACTCTGTAGATTCTAAATAGTGTGCTTCATGTTTCTGATTTCGACAATTTGAGTTATTTATGAAGCATAATTCACTGTTATTGCAAATGATTCGGGACCACTTTTGAGGAGTGTATGAAGCAGATTACTTGCTGTGTTTGAAGTTGTGTATTAATTAAATTGGTTAATTTGTTATTTGGGTCATGTTACAGCTTGTAATCAAAGAGAGTTTAAAGTTCCAATATCCACTAATTAGTTGGCAATGTTAATATTATTAATAATATTATTAGTAATACTAATCACAAAGTGGAGAGGAATTGTAGAATTTGTTATATGGGTTTGGAGAGTGATAGTTCTGAGTTTGATATTCCAATTGAATTGGGTTGTGCTGAGACATGGTTCAAGATTAAGGGGAATTGTGAGTATAAAATCCTATCTTTACTTCATTTTTTTCAATTGCAAAATTTAATTTTTGATATTTTTTAATGCTGAATTTGATTGATTATGTGGATATTTTAGACACCCTATTGTTTATGATTCATGGAATTGAGAATTGGATTGTTTGGTACTGTCCTATATGTATACTTGTTTTATGTCTTGGTGCTAAGTCTGACAAATATTCTCAATTACTTACCACTATGGTTTTCTTCTTGAACGGAATTTTATTTTTCCAAAAAAAATCATAGAGGATTAGGTGATGAGTGTAAAGCTGAAGATGATGATGACAAAAGTGCTCGGAAACATGTTTTAAGAGTGTTTTAAAAAAAATTTTGAATTTGTATTTTGATAAGATCATATGGTAGAAGATATTTTAAGATTTATATTAGACTATAATTATATTTTAGGATGTATATTTATAATTTATTTATTATTTTATTTTAAAACGGTTTTTTCGATTGGATTACGGTTGAACCAATTAGACCAATAAATCAGTGAACCAGTGATTAGAACGGTTCGATGACCGGTCTGATTTTCTGAACCTTGCTTTTTTGATATGGTACGGTGAGCGTGAAGTGGTGAAGCTTTGATCACGAGATCGACGCTGAAGGCTTCCAATTCTGTAATTTGATCACTTGATTTACAGAAGATTCAACAAGAACAAGCAAGAATCATCAATGGATACTCCAACAACTCCAATTTCATAAATTGATATGCAAATGTTCGCAAGCATAGTGAACCAGATCAATCAAATACAACAGAATTCAAATTGGGCCAACTTGAGTCTGACAATGGATCTAACAAGCCCCTACTATTTGCATCTGGGAGAAAGTCTAGGTACTCCTTTGATAGCAATGACTCTTAGTTCAAACAATTATCATGCTTTAGAACAAGCTATGTCAAGAGCCCTAACATCAAAGATTAAAATCAAATTTGTTGATGGATCATTGCCAAACCCATAGGTTGATGATCCATTGTATCAAGCTTGATAAAGATGCAACACCTATGTAGTATCAAAATCATGGTTAAATCTCTCTTTGAGGCCCAGTACAGCTCAGAGTAGTGTTGTGTGGAAGAATGTGGCGGCAGATGTATGGAACGACTTAAAAGAGTGCTATTATCAGGGAGATATTTTTCGAGTCACAGAATTACAGGAAGAGATATTTGCTGCAAAGCAAGGGAATTTAAGAATTACCGATTACTTTACTAAGATAAAATGAATTTGGGAGGAGTTGGACAATTTTCAGCCAATACCATCATGTGAAAATTGCAGTGAAATATGCAAATGTGGGTTAGGAATAATGAAAATCTACAGAGAAGACACTCGAGTAGTGAGATTTTTAAGGGGCTTGAATGATCAATTTGCTACAATTAGGTCACAAATCATGTTAATGAAACCGCTTCCAAAATTTGAGGGAGCATTTGCTTCACTTCTTCAGCAAGAAAGATAGAATGTTAAGACAATTGAATGTAATGCGCTGGTAGCTACTGATTCAAACCAAACCTCAAATCAAGTAACAACAACAGGAAGAGGCAGAGGCACTAGGGACAGAGGGGGGGAGGTTTGGATCAGGAAGAGGTGGAAGAGGTTTCAAACAATGTACTTTCTGTGGCAAAAGTGGACACATTGAAGATATGTGTTACCGAAAGCATGGCTTTCCGCTTCATATGAGGGATGATAGCAAGGGAAGCATGATCAACAATGTAACAATTGACACTACTGACTATGAGTCTGAAAAAATCAGCAAGCCCAATAGGGCAATTAATTCTGAGGTAAATTTCTCAATTGAGCAAAAACTTGCACTATTAGCTCTCTTGGATCATCAAAAATCAATAAATCCAACTCTCCATTTGAATCAAGTTCTTACATTACCATCCACATCAGGTATATCTTTCATAATGTCTTTAGTAACTTTTAGGCCTGACTCTTAGGTTATTGATTCTGGAGCAACAGCTCATGTTGCATATTCAATTCAATCATTTAAATTTATTTACCACATAAAGCCTGTCCATGTGAATTTATCAGATGGCACTCAAACCATAATTGATGTGGCTGGAACAATAGAATTCTCAAAGAAATTCCATTTAGTTCATGCACTTTACATTCCTAATTTCAAACTCAATCTTATATCAGTGTCCAAATTGACCTCTAATCTTGGATGTCAATTCATTTTCAATGATACTTCTTGTGAGATACAGGATTGTCTCTCCAAGAAGATAATTGGAGTAGCTGAACAAAGATGAGGATTCTATGCATCTGAACATTTAAAAACTGTTACATCAACAAACATCAATTCAACAATGACATCATTAAGAATGCTTGGAAGCACAAGTTCACTTGACACAACAAAAGCATGACATCTTAGATTAGGTCACGTTCCTTTATAGAAATTAAATGTAATTAAAACAAATTATTACTTCATTGATAATAAAGGCTGTTTGTACCCATGTGACTCATGTCACTATGCTAAGCAGAAGAGCAATCCTTTTCCTTTCAGTTTGCCTAATTCAAAATCTGTTTTTGATTTAGTCCATATGGACATATGGGTTCCCATTAGTGTTCCTTCAATAAGTGGACACAAGTACTTTTTGATTGTTATTAATGATAAAAGTAGATACACTTGGTTACTTTTCATAAAATCCAAAGCTGTGGTCAAGCCTCTTGTACAAAATTTGCTGACTTTAATTCAAACACAATTTCAAAAAACTATTAAGATATCAAAACTGATAATGGAGTTGAATTTAATATGGAATTTTTTTATGAAACAAAAGGCATAGCTCACCACACAACTTGTGTCGAGACTCCACAATAAAATGAAATTGTGAAGAGAAAATATCAACACATTTTGTAAGTAACTAGAGCCTTAATGTTTCATTCTAACTTGCCCAAAAGTTTCTGAAATTTTGCAATAGCTCATGCAATTCACATCATTAACAGATTACTAATTGAGGTGCTGTAAAATTCCTCCCCATATTAAATTCTCAAAGGAAAATTACTAGATATTGATTACCTGAAAGTTTTTGGTTATTTGAATATGCCTCAACACTAAGTGTTCATAGAAAGAAAGTGGATAAAAGAGCCCAAAAATGTACTTATCTTGGGCACAAAATCGATGTAAAAGGCCACATCCTATATAATTTAAATAGTAAAGAAATATTACTTCCAAGGGATATTATTTTCTATGAAAATACTTTACCATTTACAAAAAAATTCTAATACAAGTGGTACTGATATTATTACTAAAACAGCACCTATCATTCATGCATCATTAGATCCATTTGAGTATGCTTATCCATCACCTATACTAGATATACCACACACGGCCACTACTAACACACCGCACACACATTCTAATTCAAATGGACTAATTAATTATGCACAAAGTGAAAATCATACTATTACAAAAGAAGTATAGAGTGACATTCCTAGCACACCACCACTGGTAGAAGTTAGAAGGTCATCTAAGATTAGAAATCCACCATCATACTTGAAAGAATATAAATGTATGGCAACATCAACTTCTAGTTGAGCTACACATAATCATTTTTCAATTACCATTCCTTTCTCACAAGAATTAATTTTTGAGTTAACATCTGCATTACATCCTGCATCCATTTTAGCTATATCCATGCATAAAGAACCTAAAACATATGAAGAAGTAATTGTTGATCCAACTGGACAAAGGCTATTAATGATGAGTTGGTTGCTTTGGAGAGAAATGCGACTTGGACACTTACTGAGTTGCCAGTTGGTAAAATGGGTTTTCAAGTTGAAATCGAATCCCGATGGATCCATTGAGAGATACAAGGCATAGTTAGTTATGAAGGTTTCACTCAAACAAAGGGGATGGATTATAAAGACACATTCAGTCTGATCGTGAAGACAAACACCTTTCGGAGTGTTTTCTCTATTGCAACAGTAAAGAGTTGGCACCTTCATTAGTTAGACATCAACACGACATTCCTTCATGGAGACTTAGATAAGATGGTCTACATGAAGCCCCCCACTAGTCTGCCATTTTCGGATCTATCATTGCTGTATCGGTTGGATAGATCCCTCTATGGCTTGAAGCAAGCTGATGCAGAGTTTCGCAAACTACTATCGGCAAGTGCACCGAGTCATATCAAGTAATACTACGGGAGTGGGTTATCATTTTCACGGGAATTAACGGACTAAGCAAGTAATAGTCAATTGATTAATCTAGTCAGACAACCAAAATTTAGGGTTTTAGATATCTTTATCATAAAACAGTGAATTAAATAAAAGCAACCAGTAAATATTTGAGAAAGTAATATGATTAAAAGTGTTAAGGTTTTAAAGATGTTGAACTTCAGGAAGAATGCTTTTCACTCTCTACTTTAATCATGCAAGATATATCTATGGTAAATCTTAAGTAATCAAACCCCAATTCCTTGGTAGTTCAATTTCTCTTAACTTAATAAACTACCAATTTCTTGATTAATTAATTATGAAAAGAGGTGAAGTACGTCACTAATTTAAAAACCACATAATACACAAGAATTAACCCTAGTTGATTTGATGTCACTTATCAAGTCTAGTTTCAAAACTTAAAAATTGTGAGAAGGAGTTTTCAAACTTAATTCCAAAAGCTAAGTTTTCCAAGATGACAATTATAATTCAATTCAAATTAGAACTATTTTTTAATATATTCAAATTCTTGTGATGAAAAACGAAAACTCTTTCTTAAAAAAATATCAATGCATTAATCAAAAGTAAAAAGGATATAACATTAGTCTATTAGAATCAACAGATTAAGGGACAACACGAAAATGTTTACGTGGTCTTTATGCAATTATCTTAGAAACAAGTTTAAGTTGCTGCAGCATTCAGATGTAACTGATGTTTTATAAATATGCAAGTCCGCCGTGTATCTCAACTTGTTTTGAAAAGGGAACATGCATAAATTAATGCAGTTGTTATGGATTGTCTGAAAACTCCAATGAAGGCAAGTTACACTAACTATCGTCACACACTCATACTCTAATATTTGCAAAAAGAAAATATGTATTCCAGATTTCTGTTGACTTTAGACTACATATGTCATGATTATTTCACTAAAAATGAGGCTATTTTTAAAAAACCACACTTTAACTAGAGTGCCTCATATTCAAGAACCAAATTTGTTTCAAATAATTCTGGTTTGGGATATATTGTAAAATCAGGTACAGATGCTAAAAATCAATTTTATAAAAGAAAGACACCTTACTCAACAACCAGAAAATTTCAAATATTTAATCACTTCAAGACCATACATTAAATTAATTTCAGCATCATAATATTGGTCATTTTTAGCATCATACAATAAAAAATCATTGTTCTAATTGCAATAAAATGGTCATTCTTCCCCTCAATGTTTTATTGACAAAAGAATTGTGGGAAATAAAACATACAAGGTTGTTTGTGATTTTAATAAACTTGTGCAACCAAGATGGATTAACTTCAAAGGATCCAAACTTGTTTGGATACCTAAGGCTACTTAAGAATGATTGCAGATTTGCCTAGCGTCCAAGAGGAAGAAAGATCTATGGTACTTGGACAGCAGATGTTCTAGGCACATGACGGGAAAGTCTACCTTCTTTGTCAGTCTCAACAACTATGATGGTGGCTTTGTGACCTTTGGGGATGACGGTAAAGTAAAAATAATTGTAATTGAAAAAGTAGGGTAAAAATCTTTCTACCTTCATTGATAATATTTTCTTAGTTGATGGACTAAAACACAATCTTTTGAGCTTAAATCAACTGTGTGATCTTGGTTATTTAGTTATTTTCAAAAAATTAGAATGCCAAGTTGTGTGTACAAAATCAAATGAAGTGTTGTTTATAGCTAAACAGTGTGATAATGTGTATGGACTCACTTTTGATGAATTAAAGAGTCAAAATGTATCTTGCTTTCACTCAAAAGATTCTGAAAAGTGGCTATGGCACAAAAGATTGGGCCATGCTAGCATGTTTCAGATTAACAAGCTTGTTAAAAGGGATTTAATGAAAGGTCTTCCTAAAATCAGATTTGACAAAGACATCACTTGTGATGCATGTCAAATGGAAAAACAAACAAAAAGCTCTTTTAAACTAAAGGAAGACATTTCTACCAAAAGACCCCTTGAATTACTACATATTGATCTCTTTGGTCCAACAAGAACTCAAAGTTTGGGTGGTAAATATTATGGTTTAGTGATTGTGGATGACTATACAAGATTTGGTTAAGTTATTTTTCTAGCACATAAAAATGATGTTTTTTCAGCCTTTGAAGTATTTTGCAAAAGAACTCAAAATGAAAAAGATTTAAAGATTGCTTCTATTAGAACTGATCATGTAAAAGAATTTGAAAATCAATTTTTTGGAATTTTACATAATTTTTCTTGTCCAAGAACACCACAACAAAATGGTATTGTTGAGAGAAGGAATCGAAGTCTTCAAGAAATGGCAAGGGCCATGTTATGTGAAAGTGAAGTTCCTAAGTTTCTTTGGACTGAAGCTGTGAATACGGTATGCTACATCTTAAATAGAACAATCATTAGGAAGTTTTTGAAGAAAACTCCTTATGAACTTTGAAAAAGAATCCCACCAAATCTAAAATATTTTCATATAGAGTAAAGTATCATTTATGTCCCCAACGTTTGGGGTAAGTCTCAAACCTATCCCTAACGTTTTAAACATCCTATTTGTGTACCAAACGTTTGTAATTGTAGTCAATGTAGTCCTACCGTCAAAATTGCAAACATTTCGTTAACGGCGTAGCCTACGTGGACGTTATGTGACACGGTGGCAGGGCATGTGTTGTTACCGTTATTCAATTTAAAAAATAAAATAAAATAAAAAATAAATGTTAAGCAGGGGGTCCTCTCGAAAACCCTAATACCCAATTCTTTGGCTCTAGTTGTTGCTGCGCTGTCTCTGAAGGCCGATTCCCCGTGCGTGAGAGAAGATGGAGCATGAAGCATGCCAATCTGAAGCGACCCAAGGCAGCAAGCAAGCCACACGAAGTAGAAACCTAGCACGTCGAAGGAGGACAACCTGTTACTGTGGGGAACAGCCTGTGCTCGCAACGTCGTCGACGGCAGAAAATCCTGGGCGGAGGTTTTGGGGTTGCGTTAACTTCGGGGTGAGCTTTAGCCATGTCCTTATTTGTTGTTGAGTTATGCGTTTTGATCATCAATGGGTGTGACTCTGCTGTATCATGTATTGTATAGGTTGGAGAAGAATGTGGCTACTTCGTATGGGCAGAACCAGAGGAAGATCCGTCACAAGTTTCTAGGCTAAGATTGAAGGTCAGAAATTTGAAGGGCAAACTGGATATGGTTGAGTTCAGATTCATGGTTGCAGTGGGAGTTGCTTTAGTTGGATGGACACTTGCACTGATAATGGTGTTTGAAAAAACAACAGCAACCAAATTTGGCAGACTTTCACTAGAATAATGTTGCTGGTTTTGATGAGTTATAGGAGAAAGTTGTTACATAGCTAAATTGAGATCTGTATGTTGGGTTAGAGATAATAGTCATGTTGAACTAGTTGCTATTTTGTTGAACTCAATGATATTGTAATGCATTGATGTAACTTTGTGTTTTGGTTGAAGAAAGGCTGGTTTGTGCAGATGCAATGTTGTTTCAATGAAAGAGTTGAATGAAATCAAGTTTTGGGTTTTTGCATTCTATTTAAATGAAGCAAGTCAACAGGAAACATAGGGTTCTGTAACATATTACTTAATGATTAACCATAAAGCTGTCATTGGATACAAGCAGAAAATGTTGGAAGCAAAATAACAAAACAAGAGCAACACAGTTTGCTCCATAATAACAAAACAAGAGCAACACAGTTTGCTCCATACTAAGGGTCTGCAATAACATACTATTGTCTTAAAACTAGTTTCCAGACACTATAAGGATACTAAACAGAAATCCTGTACTCATAAAACAAGTAGGCTTAACATATAAACCATCGGACATCATATTTGTCACATCCTTTTCCATGCTTTGGGAGGTGTCCTAGCCATGAACTTCAGTTGGGATTGGCTGATGTTCTTCGATGGGCTTGGCAGCACCCTCAGATTTATGGTGGATGGAGTTAGCTTAGGCTTTATTGAAGTAGCTTGAGAGTGTTATGAACTCACATCAGTAGCAGCAGATTTTCTCTTTGGCTTGGTGACTGTGGTCTTCTTTGCAGCAGCTTGGGATGGCTTAGAGCCCTGGCTGGAGATAGTGCTTGAGATAGTGCTAATGCTGGTGCTAGACTTGAATCTGGAAGCTCTTCTTGTGGATCCAGCTACTTTATTTGCCTAGTAAATAGCCACAAAATCAACTAAGCAGAATTATTCAACAGCTACTCATATCATAATCTTTAAATGCAATTAAAAAAAATGAAGCCCTAACTAACATGAGCAAAATAAATTAACAGTGCTTACCGATGCAGTTGCAGCTACTTTGTGCTTCTTTGGACAGGTCCGTTTGTTGTGACCTCTAGCAAAACAATAGGAGCACTTCTGATTCTGCCCTTTGCGAGACACTCCTCCCCGAGTTGGGTTCTCATCTGCAGCTTTATTACGTTTTAGTTTAGACCTTCCAATGGGTTTTCTGTAAACTGGTGGCAAAACGTCATCAAAGGGTGTCTTCTCCCACAGGTTGGGTCCATTCAAGGGATATACCACATGTTGGTAGCAGTCAGTGTAGGTTGATTTCTTGTAATAGTTTGCAACAAAGTTGTCAACGTTGAAGCACATCTTCCTGATGCAGGTCATTGCATGAGCACAGGGGATCCCGGAGAGTTAAAACTTCCTGCAAGAACACTCATGATTCTTCAAATCAACAACGAACTTCTCTTTTCCTCCATGGATACTTGTTACCTCATATTTATCACGACCAGCATACGTGCTCACCCACTTACCACTTGCATCAGCTTGTTTCTCAACCTTAATCCTGATACGGGGCAATACTTCTCTTGGGTATTCAATTATACGATCCCTATTATCAGCCCAACGCCTCATTATGTATACTCTGATGTCTTCAAGCATGCTGACTATTGGCTTCTCTCTGGCATCCACAATTACAGAGTTAAAGACCTCACACATATTGTTTACCAAGGTGTCACAGTTAGACCAGGTCCCAAACTTGTGGCGGCACCAATATTTGGTTGGTATCTCCATCAGGTGATTGTAGGCTCCATTATCAAGACTCTGTATTTCAGCCATTCTCCTCTCCCTCTCTTGTAAATAAGTAGCCTTTGCAGCATTCCACATCATCAGTTTTAGTTGCAGCCCTGGGAATCTCTTCCTGAAATTGCTGTAAAGATGTCTAACACAGAATCTATGATCCACTCCGGGAATCAGCTCATCAAAGGTTGGAACCAATCCCTAAACCCACAAGAAATAGTTAATACAGTAATTAGAGCAGCATGATATCTGTTATGTATAATTAAATCAGTTAATGCACAAACTCAGTAACTCATTACAACTCAGACCATATATCATATAGTACAAACACCAGCAAAAACTACAAGAACTTCTCCCTACAGTTCAAACACCAGCATACACTACTAAAACTAATACTAGGTTCAATGAAGTAGCTCCTTAAAACTAAGTTTAGAAATAAGTACCTTCTGTTGGTCAGACATGAAGGTGCAGCCCCTTATCTTGTCATACCCGAAGTCATCACACAGATTGGTAAGGAACCAGGTCCATGTGTCCTTCGTCTCTACTTCAACCACTGCATAGGCTATTGGCAACATCTGGTCGTTCGGGTCCCAGCCAATAGCAGTGAGAAGCTGACCTCCATATGGTGTCTTGATGAAGCACCCGTCGAGGCAAATTATTGGACGGCAAACCATGAAGCTCTTCTTGCATGCATCAAGGCACACATAGAGTCTTTGGAACTTTAGCCTTAAATCCACACCAGGTTTTGGTCTCTCAGAAGCAAACTCCGGTGGTCTCTCCACTTGCAACTTCACTGTAGAGCCCGGGTTAGACCTGAGCAATTCGTGACAGTAGTCATAGAGCCTCCGATACTGCTCAATGTACGTTCCTTGTAACTCATCAAGAGCAAACTGCTTAACCCGGGCAGCTTTAGACTTAGTCAGCTCTACATTCCACTTGCTGTATGCTTTCTTCATTAGTGTGGAGAGCTTTATCTTTGGATTCTCAGCAATTTTGTTTAGAAAGACCTTGCTCAACCATTTTGCATGCATAATCCCAATTTTCAACTCCCTAGAATAGCTATGCTTGTTGTGGCAGCTGGTGAGTTGCCATGTTTGCTCATTCTTCATCTTCCCACAGTATGCAAACCAGTTACAACCCTCAACGCAAATGACTTTCACTCTCCGAAGGTCAACCTTATCAAACCTCAAACCCCTCCCAGTATGTACAGCATAGGCAGTAGCACAATCTTTAAACTCCTCTCTTGATACATAAAGAGTTCCAATCTCCCACTTATACTCACTCATGTCCTTTAGCTGCTTGTGCAAGGGATACCTCTTCGCAACATTGTTGGCATCCTCATCATCACCAACAATAGGCACATCAAGAAAATCTTCTGATTCATATCCCTCTTCCTCATCCCCTAAACCTGCAGGTATCTTCTCCTTACCTCTGTCATATCCACTCCTACTCTCTTTTGCTGCATCAGTTTGGGTTTCAGTTGTGCCAGGCTCGAATGTATCCCCTACCCTGATGTCCACATCAACTAACCCCTCAGCCCCTTCCTTATCATCATCACTGTCACCAAACACAACCTCAGCAGCACTATCTTCTGAGCAATAACCATTTATGGAATCAGAACTCTATGAATCACTGCTGTCATCTACACCACCCTTGGGAGTATAGTCCTCATCCTCGCTGCCATCACTACCCTCTTCTTCCTCATCTGATTCATCTTTTCCATTTTTCTCACCCACATTTTTTTCCTCCACATTTGGGCCAGAATTTCTCTCAACTTCTCTTGCTGAATGGGCCTCAAATGCCACAATTAGGCCTGGCCCATTAGATCCACAAGCCTGCTCTTGCATGGTAGTTTCAGTACTCCCTAACATGTGTACATCCTGAACCTCTTCATGGATATCACTAGGTTTATGCACTACATACAGCTCCACCATATCCTCCCTAACCCCAATATTAGCCATATCCATCGCATCTTTGTCTGTTCGCAGCATCCTTAAGCCTTCTTCTGTACTCCCTCCCAGTGATTTGTACCACATTGCTGCAATGTCTTTTTTCAAATACCCTTGTCTGCTCACTATGTCATAAACCTCAATCAGGCTCCACTCATCTTCATTACAGTAGTCTATCACAGTTGTCTCCCCACCCAAATACTTCAAAAGCCCACCTTCAAGACCAAAGCTTCCATGGTGGTAAACTTTGACACTAAAATAACTCATCCTAAAAACTGCACACCCTGTTACATCAAATCAGCAAAGTGAAACTAGTAAATTCTTAAGCACAGCTTGAGTCACAAAAAACAATTCAATTCATGCCCTAACTAACGTACGAAGCGAACAGTTCTCTGGGAATACATAAATTCAAATAAACCCTAAACTGTAAACAACCTGCTATATGACATTTGTTCTTCATCCAACTACTAAATACAAACCCAACAAACAGAATTTCTTCCTCGTACATACCTTGTCGAAGAAAACCTCTCTGTCGCTAGACCAAAGGTGCAATTTTTCATGTAACACAAGGAACCACAACCCGCCAACTACCTTGTAGCCCCTCCCTGCAATCACCCTCGAAGAAGTGTCAGACGTGTGTGGTGTGGAGAACTGGACTGAACAAAGAAGCGTTGAGGTGCTCTGTTTCTTCAACATTTCGTTTTCCCATTCACTGAATGGAATAATAGGCGCGAAGACGCAGACGTGTCTCTCTAAACCATTTGGGCTTACAACCTCAGTGTCCACGTAGGTAACGGAGTTAGCAGAATGTTAACAATTTTGACGGTAGGACTACATTGACTACAATTACAAACGTTTGGTACACAAATAGGACGTTTAAAACGTTAGGGATAGGTTTGAGACTTACCCCAAACGTTGGGGACATAAATGATACTTTACTCTTTCATATATTTGGATGCAAGTGCTTTATTTTAAATACCAAAGCTAATTTAGGAAAATTTGATCCAAAGGCCTATGAATGTATTCTTGTTGGTTATTCCACAACTAGCAAAGTTTATAAAGTCTACCATCAAGATGCTAGAATCATTGAGGAATCCATACATGTTATATTTTGTGATTCTAATGCTATTCCAAGTGTTTTAGAAGATTGTGATGCAGGAAATCGAGTGGAAAATAACATGAGTGAAGCCCTTAATCAAGACCAATATGAATCTGTTCAATCTGCCCTTATCTCAGCTGATGCGGACAATTCTGCAGGAGACAATCTGATTTTATCTCCTGCAACTGATAAAATTCCTGGGAATGTCAACCAAACTGAACCATCTCAAGCTGAATCTATTCCTAAATCATCAAGGCCCCGTGAATGGAGATTTCTAAAAAACTATCCTCAAGAATTCATCATTGGGGATCCCTCTCAAGGTGTCACTACAAGATCCTCAACAAGAAGAGTATCGAAAGAAAATAATTTGGCACTTCTCTCTCAAATTGAACCTCAAATTATCAAAGAGGCTCTAGGTGATCCTTCTTGGGTCAAAGCCATGGAAGAAGAGCTACAGAAATTTGAGAAGAATCAAGTGTGGACTCTTGTACCAGATCCAATTGAAAAGAAAGTGACGAGTACTAAATGGATTTTTAGGAACAAACTGAATGAGGATGGAAGCATAGTAAGGAACAAAGCTAGATTGGTGGCACAAGGATATTATCAAGAGGACGGGATAGATTTTGATGAATCATTTGCTCCTGTGGCCCGAATAGAAGCAATAAGACTTCTCCTTGTTTATTCTACCCATTGTGGTTTTAAACTTTTTCAAATGGATATGAAATGTGCATTCTTAAATTGTGTGATTGATAGAAGTATATGTGGCACAGTCCCCTGGTTTTGAAAATAAAGATTTTTCAAATTATGTTTTCAAGCTTTCCAAAGCACTTTATGGTTTAAGGCAAGCTCCTAGAGCTTGGTATGAAAGACTTAGTTCTTTCTTTTTGAAAAATAATTTTCAAAGAGACACCACAGACACTACTCTATTCATTAAGAATTCTAATGATTCTTTTATTCTAGTTCAAATTTATGTTGATGACATAATATTTGGTTCAGCCGATGAGTCTCTTTGCACTGATTTTGAAAAACTCATGACTAATGAATTTGACATGAGTATGATGGGGGAACTTAACTTTTTTCTTGGGCTTCAAATTAAACAAACTTCAAATGGTATTTTCATTCATAAAGAGAAGTATGCCAATGAACTAGTTAAGAAGTTTGGAATGGAGAATGCCAAACCTATGGGTACTCCCATGCGTCTAAACTCTCGGTAAGAAAAGGATGAAACTGAGAAAGATGTTGATGAAACTAGGTATAGAGGTATGATAGGTTCTCTCATATATCTCACATCATCTAGACCTGATATTGTGCAAAGTGTTGGAGTATGTTCTCGATTCCAATCACAACCTAAAGAATTACATCTTTCTGCAGTAAAAAGAATCATTAGATATGTACATGGCACATCTAGCTAGGGTTTATGGTACCCTAGGTCTGATAAATTCTCTGTAGTTGGGTACTGTGATGCAAATTTCGCTGGTGATAGAGAGGATAGGAGAAGTACTTCTGGTATATGCTGTTTTCTGGGCAGTTCATTAAATGTATGGTCAAGTAAGAAGCAGTCCACAGTGGCTCTCTCCACTGTAGAAGCCGAATACATTGTTGTATCTTCTTGCTGTTCTCAATTATTGTGGTTGAAAATACAATTAGCTGATTAAATTGAATGTTGATAATATTCCCTTATTTTGTGATAACATGAGTGTCATGAATATTTCTAAAAATCATGTTTTGCACTCTAGAACAAAACACATTGAAGTGAGATTTCACTCAATTAGGGAACATGTTCAAAAAGGAAATATAAGCATTCAATTTGTTAAATTAGAGGAACAATTGGCTGATATATTTACTAAACCCTTTGGCTGAAGATAGATTTTGTAAATTAAGGACAAATTTAGGCATTCTGAGTTATGATTCTTTGTTTTAATTGTGCTAATGTCTTGTCTAAGAGTTTTGTTTTGCAGGTCAAAGAGACATTTGTTGGATAAGAAATGAGCGATCTGAATTTTGAAGTGTAGAAAAGGACATGGACCATGCTTGAATCTTATTACACATGTGGTTACTTGTGTTTTCTGAAATCTTTTTGGTCCATATGAGTTTTTGTCAAGGATACTTTAATTTTTTTTATAGCTCTGTTTGGTATTGGAAGTACTATTTTGCTATAGATATGATGTTGTTTTCTTTGAAACATTACATTAATTTATTTTCAAGTTTATTTCCACAATATTTCAAGAATGCAATCTTTGGTTTTCCCATACCTCTAACATATTGTTTTGCAGGTTCTGTTCTCTGTTTTATTTTTATCCACCTTGATGATAAAAGGGGGAGAAAAATGTATATATGAGGGTTGATAAAGCATAAGGCTTACTGAGATTCTTGGATATTAGTTTTGATTAGTTTTGTGTTTGTGAATTAGACTTGTGTTTGTGAACTGAACTTGTTTGACTCTAAGTCATTGTTAGTTCATGGATACTTATAGGTTTTTGTTGTGCTTTATGCTGATGAATTGTTGCTTACCATGATGCCATACAAAACTATTTTAAACAGTTTGTAATATTTGCTTGTATGAATTATTAGGCTTTTGTGCAACCATAGAATTTTAGATAAGCATATATGTACATTAGATTATTTTGTTGGCATTATTGATTGTATCCTTAGGTTTAGTGATAAGCATACATTAAGGGGAGCTACCCTTATGAAAAAGAGGAGGAGCACATCAAGTTAAATTGGTATCATCAAAGGAAAGTCTGTGAATTTTTTATATTTTAACTCCTTTGATTATTACCTCATATATAATGTTTGTCATCAAGGGGAAGATTGTTGAGTTAAGAATATGATTAATTTAATGATGGTGACAAATACTAATTTATTGGGTTAAATACCCAATTGGGTTTAATTATTTCATTTAGTGATGCAGGCCCAAAATAATTGTGCAGCAGCCCAAACCAATGAAACAAAGTAAAGCTTTGTTCAGATAGAAATCTATGTTGTTTCGGATAGAGCAACAAGGATAAAGAGAAGCCTACTAACTGTCCAGATCCATAAAACAAGTGGCTAGCTTCATGAGAAATCAAAGAGGACTTCAGGTCATAAACTGATGAATCAAGCCCATGATTCATAATAAGTCCAAGAAGAGATACAAGTCCATTTAATAAATTTGAATTGGTAGCAAACTAACACAATGCAACTCCATTTGCATCTAAACCTTTCTACCACCACTGAACCAAAATTCTATCTTTTCTCTCTTCTTTCTTCTCTCTTTCACATCACCCACCTGGTTTTTCCAAAAGCAAAAAATCAACAGCTGGGATGCTAGGTGTCCTTCCGGTATAACACAGAAAAGAAAAAGAGAGTTCTTCATTGCAAGCTTTGTCTTTCGGATAATACACAAAGAAGAAAAGGGGGAAGAAGCTTCTTAATGAAGAGGTCAAATCAACGAAGCCAAAAGCAAAAGGCTCCTCTAGCTTGATCAGAAGATAGAGGTAGATTGTTTCTACTTATATGCATGTTGATAGCTTGATTGAAACCTACCTTCTTCTACACATACCATTTTTAGGCATAAGAAAAGAAAATGAATTCATCCTATCTCTGTTGTGAATCAATGGATACAATTATTTTTTGGAGGCAAAGCACAAATCTAAGGGTTTGGATTTATCAAATCCATTGAAAATCTGTTTTCAAGGAAGTTGTATTACTTGTCTCTGATTTCATATCCCTGATTTTTGGGGCTGATGGAAGAAGGAAGAAGAAAGACCTCAGCTAGTCCTAGGTTCAAGAAGCTGACTTTGTGAAGTAAGCTCTTGATGCTGAGACAGAGCTCATACAAATAGAAAAATTACTTTAGTTTGAAGGTAAGGAGAGAGAACCAGAATCGAGTTACATTGAAAGCATTTCTAGTGAGAGTTCAACACTTTGGACTGTGTTTCTACATCAAAGAAATATACTGCCAAAATGAAGATTTCAGATTTCTATTTGTTTGTATGTCTATTTTGCATCTTGTATCTGATGTATCCCTTGCTAAGTTGGGTAAGCACTTAGTCTATTGAGAGTCTATGATGTTGCCTAGCCAAATCAAGCTTATGTTGAAGTTTGGTTTGTCCCAGATAGGATTATGTTGAGTCCTAAGGAATTGGTGTATGTAAAACTTGAAAATATAGTGAAAATTCCACCAACGTTGTGGTGGAGATTGGATGTAGGTTGCATTGTACAAAGCAACTGAACCAGGATATATGCTGGTGCCATCTTCTTCTTCTCTGCACTATTTTATCTCTCTGCGATTTATGAGACAAAACTAAATTGTCTCCTGCATAATCCTTCACGCAGACAAACAGAAGCAAAATTTCATTCCTTGGTTTTAAGGTTTAATCAATCAACTTAAAAGAAGGCCATAGATTCAACCCCCATTCTTTAGGCCATCAATAACCTTCAGAGCGGAATGAACTGAAATGGAAGTTCTCATTCCAGAAGTCAAATCAAATCGAATATTACACACTTAGGGCAGCTCCACCTCTAAGGGTAGCCGTTTCCTCTAGTGTACCCGTACGGTATAATAGATCCAACGTGTGGCCTACACGTTAGGCTAGCAACTCCTCTGCTAGCTGAGGTCTGAGCCAGATGCATCTAGGTTAACGTCATAACCGCCATTAACTATGATTTTCTAGTCAGAGTCTCCCAAACTAATCCAAACCAAATCACATATAACCATTTCTAATACTTGTAACATATTACTAATTTTATAAAAATAGAGTATATATAAGAATGCATATTAAAAATTTCATTAAAGTTTAATAAATACAAATAAGAAAAACAAGTATGCTTTAGAAAATATATAAATATTATCTCATGTGTATCTTTATAAAATTATGAGTTTTTTAGAAATCGATATCCATTCCAATTATTCAAAAATCACAACAATCAAATATTTTCAAATTCTAAAAATAATTATTCAATTTAAATATTGATAGTAGTATACTTAAAAATAATTATAGATATAATATCCACTCACAACTTGGTTCTAAAGAACTGGAAGCAACTCTGATTGCGCCACCGAGCTACCAATTGATGTCCAATAACTTTACAACTTTAGAAATATGACAATAATAATATTTGTAAACTAACAATGTTGTCAATTAATAAAATTTTACTCAATTTGATAGAAACCCCAAATTTCCTAACCATAATAACTCTAATTCGGATTCATGCATACTCATAAATATAGGGATGACAAAAATTGGGGATATAGCTAATTATTGAGTCAAAGAGTTACCTTAAAGTCTCAATAATAACCAAAACTCAAAAGTTGAATGCTTCCTTCACTCATTAAGTTGAAATTCTATGATTTGGAAGTTTTGAGAAAATGAGATTTTGAATAAATAGAGATAGAGTAGAGAAGAAAAAAAAAGTAAGATGATAAAGGTGAGTTTTTTTTGGTGACTGAAATAAACTAAACAAAGAAAAACAAAACTAACAAAATAAGGAACTGCTTAAATAGAGGGACAGTCCCGTTTAAGACTACTCTTAAACTCCTCCCAAGGTGAAAGAAGCTCCACATGTGAAAGTTGTAACTTCATCGCCATCTTTGCCATAGCATCTGCCATTGTGTTTGCATCTCTCATAATCAAACGAAAGTCAACACGCCAATTCCAATGCATGATATCTCTTATTTTGAGCACCAATGGATCAATAAACCCAAAACCATCTTGAGTAACAAGATTAAATGCTTCCACACAATCCGTCTCACAAATAACATCTCGTTGACCCACATCCCAAGCTAAGAGATATCCTCTCCAAATGACAAACAATTCTCCTTGAAGAATACTATTACTCTCAATCATTCCCAAACACCCCCTTTGCCAACTCCCATGACAATCTCTAATAACACAAGCAAAACCAACACTATCACCTGAACCAAAATAACTAGCATCACAATTAATCTTAAAAGTACCAATGGATGGGGGATTCCAAAAACCATGTAGAGGGAAGGGACATATGTTGTAATTCAAAAATATTCCTAAGCTCCTTTTCTGAAGTTAATGCCAGACAAATCACTTTTTTCGGAGGCCAAGTTTCATGAGGATTAAAGATGTCATTATTCCTTGCTCGCCATATCCACCAAAGTCCCGAAAAAAACTTGAACGGATGCTCTCTGCTATGATACAAGAACCAGTTCTTCAAATCCAAAGGATGACAAGAAATATCCAACATATGCCAGACAAGCTGAGCTTTTGGACAATCCCGAATACAATGTAAAACCGATTCCTGGCTAGAAAGACATCTTGGACACCTATCCAATGACGACATCCCTCTTCTAAAGCGAAAACTTGCAGTAAGAAGAGCATCCTTAAGACACAACCAAGCCAAAAACTTATGCTTTTCCAGAACAAGCTGACAAATTTTTTCACAATGGTTTGGTCTTGAAGATGATGCATTTTTATCAAAAAATAATTTTTCAAAACTAGCATCAGTTTTAATTGAATAACCGAAACCGGAATGTTCAAATGAGGGTTTTGTCTTTGAGTTTGATGCTTCGATTTTAGTGAATGATTTTTCAAAAACTGCATCATCCTTTTTCACATAATCCAAACCAGATTTTTCAAATAATGGTCTTTGAGTAGTGGTGCGTGAACTTTTGTTGATATAGAATTTCCTCAATTGAATGAATTCTTGTTGCAATTATAGTTCTAGACCAACAAAGAGTCCTCACATACAAAAATTTAGTTGGTTGTCACAAATAACTAACCCCAATGAAAATTAACCGAAGTATTTGGACTCCAGGTCATCTCCCTAGGAAACAATGTAATGCTTTAATTATTGGATATGAAGGGGTAAGGGGGTTTTGATTGGTAAGAGGGCAAGAAATTAAATGACAAGAAAAGTAAATTAAGCAAGTAATAAAAGAAATAAGATAAAGAACTCTTGGCTAAGACTTGGGTAATTGAGATCACCATCCTTGTCAACAAATCGAATATTGATAATCATGAGAGGCCAACCTATTAAGTCTACTGCCCAAAAGCTTTAAGTACGTAACGTTTGCTCCTAAGCTTGAAGTACGTCAAATAAATTTGATCACATCCACCCTTAAGTCCTAACCCTACCTACTAATTAACTTAGTAGTGAGTTAGCGTCAATGGGTGTCAAATTGATCACCATGGGTTCTCAAATCACCAAATCTATCATACCCAATGACTCAAGGTTACCCAATTCCCTTGGCTTAGGCCAAGAGTTGACAAAACTACTCAAAAATTAAAGAGACCATTTCATCAAACACATAGAGTGCAATAAAAGTAAGCATCATAAATTGCAAGAATAATAAAATCTAACAACTATTAAGTGCAAGAAAAGTAAGATCACGACTCAATTCATCAATAAAAAGAACATCAATACTAAATTGCATTAAAAACAAATCAAATCCAACATGAGTTCATAATCACAAAAGAGAGCAAAACGAGAAATTAACATCACAAATTAAGAAGAACAAGATGTAGGGATGAGAAATTATAAAAGAAACAATATGAGATCAAGTAATTGAACTTGAAATTAAGATAATCTACCCTAATCCTAACCTAATTCTAGAGAGAAGAGGGAGCTTCTCTCTCTAGAAAACTAACTAAAGACTCATGTTGGCTAAACTAATTGCTCCCCCTTTGCTTGGACTTCAATTCTGCATGAAATACACTCAGAAACAAGTTGGATTTGGGCCCGGGCAGCTCAGAAATCGCCCCCAGCGTTTTGCCTTCAAGTGGGCCATGTAAGAGTATTGGTGCGTGCACGCCATGTGCGCGTGCGCATCGATTGACAATTTCTCCATCCGCGCGGAAGCGGCAGGTACACGTGCACATCCATGGGCGAGATCTCTTTTGCGCGTGCACGCCTTGTGCGCGTGCGCGTCCTTTGATGCACTCCCAATCTTTGTTTCTTCATGCATTCTCCCTTTTTGTATGTTTTTCTCCTCATTTCTTCCATCCAATACTTGCCTTATGAACCTGAAATTACTCATCAAACACATCAAGGCATCGAATGGAATTAAAGTGAATTAAAATCACCAATTTAGAGCCTAAAAAGCATGTTTTTACACTTAAGCAAAATTCCAGGGAGAATTACAAAGCCATGCTATTTCATTGAATAAATGTGGAAAAAGGTGATAAAATCCCCCAAAATAGGTACAAGATAAATCACGAAATCGGGGTTTATCAAATAGCAAGTAATTTGTTCAAGTTGCTGAAACTATGTGCAAATTTTTCTAAATCATTATTCAACCCTTTAATCATTTCATTTAATCTTTCATTTTCTACAATCAGTTTTTCTGAAGTGTCAACCGTGTGCTTTCTTTTGAATTTTTCAATTTCAGATTTTAAAAATCTATTTTCTTCAACAAGATCAAAAGCACATTCGGTCTCCTTCACTTTTACTTTTAAAAACTCATTTTCACCTTTCAAAACTTCATTTTCAGATTTGCATTTGTTGTATTTCTTCAACAATTTTTCAGAATGGTGAGTGAGATCATCAACAATAACATGTAATTCTTCAAGAGATAAGTCATAGTAATTTACCTCTTCTAGTTGATCATCACCAGCTATGAAACAGACTTGAGCTTCATATTCGGAGTCATCTTCCTCATCCGAATCATTCTCTAGATCTTCCCAAGATGCCATGAGCACTCTCTTCTTTTCTTTCTTTGCCTTGTCCTCTTTCTTGAGTTTTGGACAGTTAAACTTGAAGTGTCCTACCTTATTGCAGTAATGGCAAGTGACCTTGATGAGATCCTTCTTTTTCTTCTTTGAACTTGATCCCTTGTACTTGCCTTTACTCCTCATTAGCCTTCTTAATCTCCTAACAAAAAAGACAAGTTCGTCATCTGGAAAACTGTCACTTGAATCACTCTCCCTAGGCTCAACTTTTCATTTTAGAGCCACTTCTTTTTTCTGTGTCTTGGCTAGTGTGTGTGGCTTCATATGCTAAGAGTTTTTCTCTCAACTCATCATAGGTTTGTGGACTCAGGTTGTTACTCTCAGCTAGGACAGTGGCTTTTGTTTCTCATTCTTTTGTAAGGCTTCTAAGGACTTTTCTCACTAGAGTTTGTTCAGTGTGTGTCAAGCCCATAGTATCAAGGCTATTGATGATGATTAAGAATCTCTCAAATATCTCATCAATACTTTCTCCATCCTTCATGGTGAACAATTCATACTCTTTTCGCAGCATATCAATCCTTGTTTCTTTGACTTGTTTGGTGCCCTCGTGTGTAACTTGGAGTTTCTCCCAAATTTCTTTTGCCGTCTTGCATCTAGATACCTTTCGGTATTCCTTGAAGCTGATAGCAGAGTGTAGCAAGTTTATGGCTTTATCATTCAGCTTCACCTTCTTTTTGCCATCATCATTCCATTCGGCTTCCTCCTTTGGAGTCACCACTCCATCAGCACTTGTCTTTGTAGGGATTTTAGGACCATTCACCACTATCTTCCATATGTTGTAGTCAATTGATTGAATGAAGATCCGCATCCTTTCGTCCCGGTAAGCATAGTTCTTCCCATTGAAGAAGGGATGCCTATTATTGACTGGCCCTCTATTAGAGTGTAGGCCACAGTGGTTGCACCCATGTTGTTTGCCATTGGACCTTTCCTCCAAACTGTGAAGCTTGATTCTTAAGACCTAGCTTTTGATATCAATTGAAGGTTCTTGATAGCCTAGAGAAGAGGGGTTGAACCTATGTCCTTCTTTTAAGTTGATTGATTAACCCTTAAAACCAAGGAATGAAACTTTGCTTCTATTTGTCTGCATGAAGGACTATGCAGGAGACAATTTAGTTTATCTCATAAACCATAGAGAGACAAAATAATGCAGAGAAGAAGAAGATGGCACCAGCATATATCCTAGTTCAGTTGCTTTGTACAATGCAACCTACATCCAGTCTCCACCACAACGTTGGTGAAAATTTCACTATACTTTCAAGTTTTACATACACCAATTCCTTATGACTCAACATAATCCTATTTGGGACAAACCAAACTTCAACATAAGCTTGATTTGGCTAGAAAACATCCTAGACCCTCAATACATTAAGTGCTTACCTAACTTAGCAAGGGATTCATCAGATACAAGATGCAAAACAAAAATACAAACAAATAGAAATCTAAAATCAACTTTGGCTTTTCTCGCCAAGTTTCACTCTTTGCCTTTTCTCTCTATTTGGCTTTTTCAAATGCCTCACATTTATGGCTTTTCTCTCTCAAGAGAAAACAAAGAAAGATAAACATTGAAATAAAATAATAAAATAATAAACCATGAAAGATATGATGATTCACAGCCGTGAAGCTATCAGATGAACCAACTTTAGAACTTTCTATGATTGTTCTTCATTTTGGCGGTATGTTTCTTTGATGTAGAAACACAGTCCAAAGCGTTGAACTCTCACTAGGAATGCTTTCAATGTAACTCATATTCTGGTTCTCTCTCCTTGCCTTCAAACTAAAGTAATCTTTCTATTTGTATGAGCTCTATCTCAGCATTAAGAGCTTACTTCACAAAGTTAGCTTCTTAAATCTAGGGCTAGATGAGGTCTTTCTTCTATTACTCCCAAAAATTAGGGATTTGAAATTAGAGACAAGTAATACAACTTCCTTGAAAATAGATTTTCAATGGATTTGATAAATCCAAATCCTTAGATTTGTGTTTTGCCTCCAAGAAATAATTATAGCCATTGATTCACAACAGAGATAAGATGAATCCATTTTCTTTTCGTATGCCCAAAAATGGTATGTGTAGAAGAAGGTAGGTTTCAATCAAGCTATCAACATGCATATAAGTGGAAACAATCTACCTCTATCTTCTGATCAAGCTAGATGAGCCCTTTGCTTTTGGCTTCATTGATTTGACCTCTTCATTAAGAAGCTTCTTCCCCCTTTTATTCTTTGTGTATTATCTGAAAGACAAAGCTTGCAATGAAGAACTCTCTTTTTCTTCTCTGTGTTATACCCGAAGGACACCTAGCATCCCAGCTGTTGATTTTTCACTTTTGGAAAAACCACGTAGGCAATGTGAAAGAGAGAAGAGAGAAAAGATAGAATTTTTGTTCGGTGGTGGTGGAAAGATTCAGATGCAAATGGAGTTGCATTGCTTTAGTTTGCTACCAATTCAAATTGATTGAATGGACTTGGATCTTTTTTTGGGCTTGTTATGAATCATGGGCTTGATTCATCAGTTTATGACTTGAAGCCCTCCTTGATTTCTCATGGAGCCAGCCACTTGTTTTATGGATCTGGACAGTTAGTGGGCTTCTCTTTATCCTTGTTGCTATATTCGAAACAACATAGATTCCCATCTTCATTGGTTTGGGCTGCTGCACAATTATTTTGGGTCTGCATCACTAAATGAAATAATTAAACCCAATTGTTATTTAACCCAATAAATCAATGTTTGTCATCATCATTAAATTAATTGTATTCTTAACTCAACACGCTTAATTATTTATCTATTTATTTGCGTAATTAATTAATATGAATTCCTCATCTTTGGAAAGAAATATAGTTTTCATGGTAAAACTTGTATTGTCTCGTGTGGGTTATAGATGTAATGTTTCCTCACTGAGTTGCAAAACTCACCCTATTATATTCCCATATTTTTCAGGTACAGGTATCATTCCAGGTTCCATTCCACTTGCTCCTCAGTAGATCTTAGTCATTTCGGTGAGCCCTTCTTCTTTCTAAGGGCTAAGTATTTATGTAATGGAACCTTTGCTTAAAATCTAGATTATGTCAATGCTCCATATGTCACAGGCAGGGTCTTCGTATGGGTTATGTTATTTTGAATCTCGAACTATTTAGATAGTAATTATGATTTGGTCATGTAAGACTTATGGATTTAACTATATATTTTAGTTATCAACTTAATATATTTGATGCATATTTTGACATGTTTGGTGTTGGATATGATTGGCATATATTGTTATTGTTGTCTTTGGAAATGGATGTTTTATTGATACAGGAAGATAATATTTATGCTGGTAAGGTCCTAGGAATAGAGGAGATTCTGTCCGTTTTTCTGAAAATTTGGTCGTTTGGCTTGCTGAGGGACTTGTCCCTTGAGCGCCAGTCATGGCTTGGTTCGGGCCATGACAAAGTGGTATCAGAGCCTTAGATTTTTCTGTGTAATACGGAGCAAGTGTCTTTTAGTAAGATCACAATTGTGCAAATGGAAGCCGACCCATTTTCACAAAGTGTGATGTTATTAGAGGCCTATAGGAAGTTCTTCTCAATCTTTTGTTCTCATAATTCTTTCTGTCTGTCCTATTGTCTGTGAACCTAATATACATATGTCATTTATGATCCAATTGCATTACTTACTTAATAGGTGGAAGATGCCACCTAAGAAAAGACGTAGTGGAGCTGTCCGTGCCCCTGATACGCTGAATCCAATAGGGCAATTTCTCCTCCACTTGGAGCGCTTCGACAAAGACCAAGGAGCCAAAGGATAGCTGATAGGCGCGGAGAAGGAATACCCCATGAGGGAATTCAAGAAAACCCCACAGTAGGAGTGGTTTAAGTAGACTTTGCAGTTGAATTGAGGGGAATAAATTAAACCCTTAATGCGGTAGTACATGTCCTAACAAATCAAAATAGGGGTGAAGCGGGACTTCTTAAGGTGCCAAATCTTCAGCCTCAAAGTGTTCATCAATTTTTGAGGGATCAAGAGCCGCCAATTGAGAAGTATTTGAAATTAAATTCGTCCACTTTCAATGAAGATTCCTTGGATGAAGATCTACAACAATATCTAGAGGATGCAAAGAAAGTTATTCGGGCTTTCAAGTGAACCAAAGAATGGGTTGTTGAGTTAGTATCCTACAACTTGCATGGTTCAGCAAGATATTGGTATGAATCTCTTCTTGAGAGCAAAGAAGCAGCTGGACTTCCTACTCCATCTTGGGAAGAGTTCACCGAAGAATTTCTTGCTCGATTTTATCCAGCTAACAAGCAAGCAGAAGATGTAATTGCCTTTGAAAGATTAAGACAAAAGAATATGACAGTGATTGAGTATGCTAAAGAGTTTACTAGACTTTCTAAGAGTGCTCCATACTTGGTGAATTCAGAAGAGATGAAAGTTTGTCTTTTCGTTCATGGGTTGGCAAAATCTATGTTCACTACTCTTATGCCTGAAGTCAGACGCATATCTGTTAAAGATATCCTAAACTCTGCTTATAGAATTGAAGCTGTGATAGCGGAGAGAAATGCTTTTAAAGATGTTGGTAATAAGCCCAAGATGAAGGGACAATTTTCTGGTGAATCTAGTTTAGGAGGATTTCAGTCTTATCATGGTCAGACTAATCAGCAAGGTTATTCGGGTTATCGAGCTCGTTTTCAAACATCTTTTGGTGGGGTTGCTTCTTCTGGATCTACTCCCATGAGTGTTTCGAGTCCCAGAACTTTTGTTAAGAGCACCTCTCAATCTAGTGCACAGGGTTCAAATAGGACAGGGCTAGCTCAGTCCTACTACCATCAGTGTGATAGTTACCATTCTGGTATATGTTTTAAGGCCACTGGAGCATGTTTTGGTTGTGTCCAATCTGGTCATCTTAGGAGAGATTGTCCTAATTATAGAGGAGGCTTTGCTCCAGGTATTGCATGTCCGACAACACAAATGCCATCATCTTCAGCTATGTCTATTGGAAATTCTTCTGGTCTTAGTGGCAGAGGAGCTGGTGACAGAGGTCAGACTTATAACAGAGGAGGGAGTCAGAGAGGGAGAGGTCATGCACGTGTGTATGCTTTATCACGTCAGGATGCTCAAGCTTCTAATGCTGTGGTGGTAGGTTGGTGCACAAAAATTACTTCACACTATGTAATTCCGCACAACTAACCAGCAAGTGCACTGGGTCGTCCAAGTAATACCTTACGTGAGTAAGAGTCGAATCCCACGGAGATTGTTGGCTTGAAGCAAGCTATGGTTATCTTGTAACTCTTAGTCAGAATATAATATCAATAATAATTCTTAGTTTTAATTGTAAAAGTCAAGGGGCATAAAATAAATACTTGTTACTCAATAATGGAGAATATGTTGGGGTTTTGGAGATGCTTTGTCCTCTTTATTTCAGCTTTTCTCTTGTACTCCTCTCCACACACGCAAGGCTCCTTCCATGGCAAGTTGTATGTAAGGTGTCACCGTTGTCAATGGCTACTTCCCGTCCTCTCAGTGAAAATAGTCCAAATGCTCTGTCACAGCACGGCTAATCATCTGTTGGTTCTCGATCATGTCGGAATAGAATCCCTTGATTCTTTTGCGTCCGTAAATCTCTAAAAGTTGTTTAAATACTAAACTAGTAACCTAGGTTTACAAAAAATGAGTAAACTAAGATAGATAGTGCAGAAATCCACTTCTGGGGCCCACTTGGTGTGTGCTAGGGCTGAGACTTAAGCTTCTCACGTGCCTGGGCTGTTTCTGGAGTTGAACGCCAGGTTGTAACCTGTTTCTGGCGTTGAACTCCAACTTGTAACCTGTTTCTGGCGCTGAATGCCAGACTGTAACATGGAACTGGCGTTGAACGCCAGTTTACGTCATCTATCCTTATTCAAAGTATGAACTATTATATATTGCTTAAAAGCCCTGGATGTCTACTTTCCAACGCAATTGAGAGCGCACCATTTAGAGTTCTGTAGCTCCAGAAAATCCATTCCGAGTGAAGGGAGGTCAGAATCCAACAGCATCAGCAGTCCTTTTTCAGCCTGAATCAGATTTTTGCTCAACTCCCTCAATTTCAGCCAGAAAATACCTGAAATTACAGAAAAATACAAAAACTCATAGTAAAGTCCAGAAATGTAGGTGAACCTTTTCAGATTGTGACTCAGCTTTGCTAAAGTCCCCAATTAGAGGTGTCCAGGGTTCTTAAGCACACTCTGTTTTTGCTTTGGACCTCGACTTTAACCACTCAATCTCAAGTTTTCACTTGACACCTTCACACCACAAGCACATGGTTAGGGACAACTTGATTTAGCAGCTTAGGCCAGGATTTTATTCCTTTAGGCCCTCCTATCCACTGATGCTCAAAGCCTTGGATCTTTTTTATTATCGTTGCCTTTTGGTTTTAAGGGCTATTGGCTTTTTGCTCTTGCCTTTTGGTTTAAAGAGCTTTTGGCTTTTTCTGCTTGCTTTTTCTTTTTCTTGCTCTTTTTTTTCGCATTTTTTTCTGCAAGCTTTGTTCTTCACTGCTTTTTCTTGCTTCAGGAATCATTTTTATGATTTTTTAGATTATCAAATAACATTTCTCCTTTTTCATCATTCTTTCAAGAGCCAACAATTTTAACATTCATAAACAACAAATTCAAAATACATACGCACTGTTCAAGCATTCATTCAGAAAACAAAAAGTATTGCCACCACATCAAAATAATTAAACTATTTTAAAATTCGAAATTCATGTTCTTCTTTTTCTTTTTCAGAAAACAATTTTTATTTAAGAAAGGTGATGGATTCATAGGATATTCATATCTTTAAGACATAGATACTTAGATACTAGTGATCATATAGTAAAGATACAAACATAATTAAACATGAAGCATAGTAAACAAAAAACAGGAAAATAAGAACAAGCAAGGATTTAGCATCCCTGCTCCAATTAGGCGTACAAAATGCCCTTACTGTGCAATCCTGGCGATTAACGCCAGACTGCTGCCTGTTTTTGGCGTTAAACGCCCAAATGTAGCCTGTTTTTGGCGTTTAACACCAGACTGATGCTTGTTTCTGGCGTTAAACGCCAGCTTGGTGCTTGTTTCTGGCGTTTAAATGCCAGAATGATCTTCCTCCAGGGTGTGCTATTTTTCATGCTATTTTTTATTCTGTTTTTGATTTTCCATTTGTTTTTGTGACTTCACATGATCATCAACCTAAAGAAAACATAAAATAGCAATGGAAAATAAATAGATATAATTAAATAACATTGGGTTGCCTCCCAACAAGGGCTTCTTTAATGTCAATAGCTTGACAGTGAGCTCTCATGGAGCCTCACAAATAATCAGAGCAAGGTTGGGACCTCCCAACACCAAACTTAGAGTTTGAATGTGAGGGTTCAACACCAAACTTAGAGTTTGACTGTGGGGGCTTTGGTTGACTCTGCAGTGAGAGAAGCTTTTCATGCTTCCTCTCCAAGGTTACAGAGGGAGAACCTTGAGTCTTATAGTTTGCAATGTCTGCAAACCATGGAGCTTCCTGAATAGCAAACAATTGCTCATCCGAAAAGATTTCAGAGATCTCAGTAGGAGGGAGGGATGCTGCTGCTACTGGTTCTATCCGGGACAGGTGATCAGCTACTTGATTCTCTGTCCCTTTTCTGTCTCTTATTTCTATATCAAACTCTTGCAGAAGCAACACCCATCTTATGAGCCTGGGCTTTGAATCCTGCTTTGTGAGTAGATATTTAAGAGCAGCATGGTCAGTGTACATAATCACTTTTGATCCTACTAAGTATGATCTAAACTTGTCAATGGCATAAACCACTGCAAGCAGCTCTTTTTCTGTGGTTGTGTAATTTTTCTGGGCATCATTTAAAATGCGGCTAGCATAAAATTTGGTTGTAGCCTGAATAGCCATCCAAAAAGCAGTAGTATTCATGACCTGCTAGTCTTTCTAGCATCTGGTCTATGAATGGTAAAGGGAAGCGATCCTTCCTGGTGGCTGTATTGAGCCTTCTGTAGTCAATACACATATGCCACCCTGTAACTGTTCTTGTAGGAACTAGTTCATTTTTTTCATTATGAACCACTGTCATACCTCCCTTCTTAGGGACAATATGGACAGGACTCACCCAGGGGCTATCAGAAATAGGATAAATAATCCCAGCCTCTAGTAACTTAGTGACCTCTTTCTGCACCACTTCCTTCATGGCTGGATTTAGCCGCCTCTGTGGTTGAACCACTGGCTTAGCATCATCCTCCAATAGGATCTTGTGCATGCATCTTGCTGGGCTGATGCCCTTAAGGTCACTTATGGACCACCCAAGAGCTGTCTTGTGTGTCCTTAGCACTTGAAGTAGTGCTTCCTCTTCCAGGGGATTTAAAGCAGAGCTTATGATCACCGGAAAAGTGTCACCTTCTCCCAGAAATGCATATTTCAAGGATGGTGGTAATGGTTTGAGCTCGGGTTTAGGAGGTTT
>NC_029789.2:136915009-136918367 GCF_000816755.2 Arachis ipaensis
TCTTTCATGAACTTGGCATAAGAGGGTATTTGCTCAAGTGCCTCTGCAAACGAAATCTTTATTTCAAGAGTCCTGAGATAGTCTGCAAAGCGAGCAAATTGCTTATCCTGCTCCTCTTGGCGTAGTTTTTGAGGATAAGGTATCTTGGCTTTGTACTCTTCAACCTTGGTTGCTGCAAGTTTATTTCCTACAGAAATGGTTGAGAAAGCCTTTTTAGAGGGGTTGTTATCAGCACTTGTGTGTGTCTGATCCCTCACTGGCGTTTGAATGCCAGGGTTGGAAGCTTGATTGGCGTTGGACACCAACTTCCTACCTGTTTCTGGCGTTTGAACGCCAAAACTGAGCTTCCATTGGGCGTTTGACGCCAGCTCCTTGCCTGTTCCTGGCGTTTGAACGCCAGAACTGTGCGTGGGTTGGGCGTTTAATGCCAGCTTTGCACCCTTTTCTGACATTTGAACGCCAGAGTTATTTCTCTCTGGGCTCTTACTGTCCTCAGAGGGATTTTGGATAGTATTTTGCTCATCCTCTGTCAGTTGTTCTTTTCTTGGCTTTCTAATGCTCTGAAGTGAGGTATTTAATGTTTTTCCACTTCTTAATTGAACTGTTTGGCACTCTTCTGTTATTTGTTTTGATAACTGCTGTTTTGTTTGCTTCAACTGTACTTCCATATTCATATTAGCCATTCTTGTATCTTGTAGTATCTCTTTGAATTCGGCTAGCTATTTTGTTAGAAACTCTAATTGCTGATTGAATTCAGTAACTTGTTCTGCAGGACTGAGTTCAGCAGTTACTGTTTTAGCCTCTTCTTTCATGGAAGACTCACTACTTAGGTACAGATGCTGATTTCTGGCAACTGTATCAATGAGCTCTTGAGCTTCTTCAATTGTCTTTCTCATGTGTATAGATCCACCAGCTGAGTGGTCCAAAGACATCTGAGCTTTCTCTGTAAGCCCATAATAGAAGATGTCTAACTGCACCCACTCTGAAAACATTTCAGAGGGGCATTTTCTTAGCATCTCTCTATATCTCTCCCAGGAATCATAAAGAGATTCATTATCTCCTTGTTTAAAGCCTTGGATGTCCAGCCTTAGCTGTGTCATCCGTTTTGGAGGGAAGTTTTGATTCAGGAATTTTTCTGACAGCTGTTTCCATGTCCTTATGCTAGCCTTAGGTTGGTTATTTAACCACCTCTTAGTTTGGTCTTTTACAGTAAATGGAAACAGTAATAATCTGTAGATATCCTGATCTACTTTCTTATCATGTACTGTGTCAGCAATCTGTAAAAACTGTGCCAGAAACTCTGTAGGTTCTTCTTGTGGAAGACCGGAATACTGGCAACTTTGCTGCACCATGATAATGAGCTGAGGACTCAACTCAAAGCTACTGACTCCAATGGAGGGTATACAGATACTACTCCCATATGAAGCAGTAGTGGGGTTGGCATATGACCCCAGAGTCCTTCTGGACTGTTCATTTCCACTTAGATCCATGATGGAGAAAGGGAGATGACGTGGATTGTAAATATTATATTTTTTTTTTTGAAAACCGAAATGAAAAATTTGGATATAAGTTCAAAAATTAAAAGGAAATTGAAAACTAAAATAATTAATTAATTAAAAAGATTTGAAAAATAAGGGGTAAGGATTTTCAAAAAATAAAGAGAGAGAAAGTGGTTAGGAAGTTTTGAAAAATTAAATTTTAAATTAAAATTTTTTTTGAAATTTGAATTTTGAATTTTGAAATTTGAAAATTGAAAATTGAAATTTGAATTTGAAATAAGATAAGATCAGATTTTGAAAAAGATATGATTTTTTTTAAAAAAGATTTGAATTTTGAAATTTTAAAACTAAGATAAGATAAAATAAAAATTTTTTAAAATAAAAATCTGAATTTTTAAAAGCAATTTTCGAAAATTCAATTAAAATAAAGGAAAAAGATATTTTTGAATTCAATGAGGAAAGAGAAAAACAATAAAAAGACACAAAACTTAAAATTTTTAGATCTAATGCTCCTTATTTTCGAAAATTTTGGAGGGAAACACCAAGGAACACCAAACTTAAAAATTTTAAGATCAAAATACAAGGAAGACTCAAGAACACTTTGAAGACTCACAAGAACAATAAGAACATGAAGATAGAAAACCAAACTTAAAATTTTTAGAAAACCAAAACAAAATTTTCGAAAATTAAAGAAAAATCAACAAGAAAACACCGAACTTAAAGTTTGACACAAGATTTATCCAAAGAAAAATTAATTTTGAAAAAGTTTAAAAAAAAAGAAGATAGCCAATTACCAAGAACATAAGCATCACGCTCTAGCCAATTGAGCTATAAATTTAAAGTGTTTTAACAAGGTATTCAATAAATAAATTTTTTTTTCTTTTTTTTTTTAGATACTACTAATTCGAAAATACACAAGAAAAACAAGAAAAATCACAAAACAAGAAAAACTAAAGATCAAACAAGGAAAATAAACAAGAACAACTTGAAGATTAAGAAAGAACAATGAACACAGTTTCGAAAATTTAAAAGAAAATAAAAACATGCAATTGACACCAAACTTAAAATATAAAACTAAACACAAACAGAAAAACTCAATTATTAGTAAAAATAAAAATAAAATAAAAAATAAAGTTTCGAAATTTTTTTTGAAAAAGAAAATAAGGATTCTAAAATTTTAACAAGAACAATAATAAAAGATTCTGACCCAAAAGACAAAATCTTCCTAATCTAAGCAACAGGATGAACCGTCAGTTGTTCAAACTCGAACAATCCCTGGCAACGGTGCCAAAAACTTGGTGCACGAAAATTACTTCACACTATGTAATTTCGCACAACTAACCAGCAAGTGCACTGGGTCGTCCAAGTAATACCTTACGTGAGTAAGGGTCGAATCCCACGGAGATTGTTGGCTTGAAGCAAGCTATGGTTATCTTGTAACTCTTAGTCAGGATATAATATCAATAATAATTCTTAGTTTTAATTGTAAAAGTCAAGGGGCATAAAATAAATACTTGTTACTCAATAATGGAGAATATGTTGGGGTTTTGGAGATGCTTTGTCCTCTTTATTTCAGCTTTTCTTTTGTACTCCTCTCCACACACGCAAGGCTCCTTCCATGGCAAGCTGTATGTAAGGTGTCACCGTTGTCAATGGCTACTTCCCGTCCTCTCAGTGAAAATGGTCCAAATGCTCTGTCACAGCACGGCTAATCATCTGTTGGTTCTCAATCATGTCGGAATAGAATCCCTTGATTCTTTTGCGTCTGTCACTACGCCCAACAATCGTGAGTTTGAAGCTTGTCACAGCCATTCAATCCTTGAATCCTACTCGGAATACCACAGACAAGGTTTAGACTT
>NC_029789.2:136918392-136925713 GCF_000816755.2 Arachis ipaensis
TGGGGCTGAGACTTAAGCTTCTCACGTGCCTAGGCTGTTTCTGGAGTTGAACGCCAGGTTGTAACCTGTTTCTGGCGTTGAACTCCAACTTGTAACCTGTTTCTGGCGCTGAATGCCAGACTGTAACATGGAACTGGCGTTGAACGCCAGTTTACGTCATCTATCCTTATTCAAAGTATAAACTATTATATATTGCTTAAAAGCCCTGGATGTCTACTTTCCAACGCAATTGAGAGCGCGCCATTTGGAGTTCTGTAGCTCCAGAAAATCCATTCCGAGTGAAGGGAGGTCAGAATCCAACAGCATCAGTAGTCCTTTTTCAGCCTGAATTCGATTTTTGCTCAGCTCCCTCAATTTCAGCCAGAAAATATCTGAAATTACAGAAAAATACACAAACTCATAGTAAAGTCCAGAAATGTGATTTTTAATTAAAAACTAATAAAAATATAATGAAAACTAATTAAATCATACTAAAAACATACTAAAAACAATGCCAAAAAGCGTATAAATTATCCGCTCATCACAGGTACTTTACAAGTTTGTTTTTTAGATGCTCGAGTGTTATTTGATACGGGTTCTCATTATTCATTTGTATCTCCATATCTTGCATCTCAGTTCGATAAACAACCTGAACTGTTATCCCACCCATTTCATGTTGGCACTCCACTTGGAGTCTCCACGGTGGTTCGAGTCGTGTTTCGGTCTTGTGTTGTTAAAATTAATATGGTTGATACCTTAGCTAACTTAATTCTTCTAAAACCAATGGAAGATATTGATGTTATCCTAGACATGGATTTGTTAGCAGCTTGTCATGTTGATGTGGGTTGTTACTCCAAAATTGTGAAGTTTGACATTTCGGTTATCTCACCTTTTGTTTTTAAAGGTGATAATTGTCCCACTTTAGCTAGCATCATCTCATCGATGAGTGCTATGCAATTGATGGATAAAAGGAGCCAAGGATTTCTGGCAGTTGTTAGAGATGTTGATGCTGAAATGCCTAATCTTGATCAGGTTTCTATTGTTAGGGAATTTCCTGATGTGTTCCCTGATGAGCTACCAGGGATGCCACCTGACTGTGAAGTTAAGTTTTCCATAGAATTAGCTCCAAGAGTCCAGCCTGTGTCTATTTCTTCCTATCGTATGGCTCCAACTGAGTTACAAGAATTAAAGGTTCAATTGGAAAACATGCTGGAGAAAGGATTCATTCGTCCTAGCATTTTCCCGTGGGGAGCTTCTGTTCTATTTGTTAAGAAAAAGGATGGAACGATGTGACTATGTATGGACTATCGTCAGCTCAATAAGATAACTGTTTGCAACAAGTATCTATTCCCAAGGATTGATGATTTTTTTGATCAACTTTAAGGAGCTATTTGTTTCTCTAAAATCGACCTGCATTCAGGGTACCATCAATTGAAGATAAAAGAGGAAGACATTCCAAAAACTACCTTTCGTACCTGATATGGACACTATGAGTTCTTAGAAATGTCCTTAGGTTTGACAAATGCGCCAGCAGCTTTCATAGATCTGATGAACCGAGTCTTCAAACCTTTCTTAGATCGCTTTGTTATTGTCTTCATCGAAGACATCTTAGTGTATTTGAAAAGTGCTATAGAGCATGAATATCATTTGAGGATTATGTTACAAACCTTAAGGGATCACAAGCTTTATGCCAAGTTTTCTAAATGTGGGTTTTGGCTTGATCAAGTGACATTTTTGGGGCACGTTGTATCAAAAAATGGAATAATGGTGGATCCAAAGAAGATTGAAGCCGTTCAGAAGTGGCCAAGGCCTACTACAGTGACGAAAATCTGTAGCTTTCTAGAGTTGGCTGGCTACTATCGGCGATTCATCAAGGACTTCTCGAGAATTTCTGTACCATTAACCAAGTTAACCCAGAAGAAAGTAAAGTTTCAATGGTCAGAAGCATGTGAGGAAAGATTCCAGACGCTTAAGGCTTGTCTAACCTCAGCGTCTATACTTGTTTTACCTTCCGGGTCCGGAAAATTCTCAGTCTTTTGTGATGCATCTCGGATAGGACTTGGTTGTGTTTTATGCAGCATGGCCACGTTATTGCCTATGCCTCGCGACAACTCAAGAAGCATGAGCAGAATTATCCAACTCATGACTTGGAAATGGCAACGGTCATTTTTGCTTTGAAGATTTGGAGGCACTATATTTATGGTGAGACCTGTGAGATCTATACAGACAACAAGAGTTTGAAGTATATATTTCAACAAAAGGATTTGAATTTGAGACAACAGAGATGGATGGAGTTGCTAAAGGATTATGATTGTACCATCTTGTATCATATTGCCAAGGCAAATGTTGGGGCTGATGCCCTTAGTAGAAAGTCGATGGGTAGTTTGGCCCATATCACTCTTGCAAGGAGACCAATTGTTGAAGAAGTCCACTAATTGGAGGCTGGTGGAATCCAATTTGACCTCGGAGAATCAGGAGTTTTTTTAGCACATGTCCGAGCCCAATCTTTCCTGATAGAACAAATCAAGGTTGCACAAAGTGATGGCCCAAAATTAAGAAAACTTATGAAAGATGTTTGCAATGGGAAGAACTCAGACTTTTCTCTTGATCAAGATGTTTTGCGTTGTGGGCAACGCTTATGTGTACCAGATAACTATGACTTGAAGAAAGCTATTTTGGAGGAGGCTCATAATTCTAAGTATATAGTTCATCCAGGTTCCAACAAGATGTATCAAGATTTAAAACAATTTTTTTTTTAGTGGGAAGGCATGAAGAAAGATATAGGAGTTTTTGTTTCTCATTGCTTAACTTGCCAACAAGTTAAAGCTGAACATCAAATGTAAAACCTACTAAATTAATAAATAATTAGCCAAGAATTTAATTTTTATTTAAGGAAATTATGAAATTGAATGTTATAGTTTAATGAGGTAGAATTAATTAAAAACATGAATTTTGACACTAACTTTAAAGAATTTGGCCCAAGATTGGGCCGAACGAACCGAACCGAGTGAATTGGACCTGTAGTGGGCCCAAGACCCAACCCAATCCAGCCCACACTTAAGCATTTCAGCATTCCTTCCTCCTCCATTCATCACATATGTTCATAAACACAAGGGGGAAAAAGGGGAAGTTCCAAACCCTTGTTCCAAATTCAAGTTGCCATAACTTTTCGCTCTGAGCTCCAATCGCCCATCATTTGCGGTCACGTGTTCACCGCATCGAGCTCTACAAAGCCCAGTACTCTATTAGGTAAGGAATTCATAGTTTCATTTTCAATTTTCTCCTCCCCAATTTCGAAAATTCAAAGTGTGAGATGTTGAGATCTTCGATTTTTTATGTTATAGGATCCGATTAGCTTGAAGAATTAGCGGGTTTTTGTTAGCTTGAGGCATAGTTAATGTAAGGATCCTCAAATCCTAGTGAATCCTTTAATTAATTGTGATTTAGAATTGAGTTTATGTGTATGGATGTGATAATATGTGTTAGGTAGTTTGGATTTAGAACACAATTGGAAGCTTGAGTGGGAGCTTTGGGTACTAAATTTTGGTGGTGGAGACTTGGACCTTGCCTAATTGAGTTGTCTTTGGGTTATATGAGGAAATCGGCCAATGTATGATTTTGGTTTCTCGTAGATAATATGTAATATCTCGTGAAAACTTAGGCTAGGTAACCGTAGGATAAGTTGAACGGTATGAGTTGATTGAGTAATGTGGTTAGTAAATGAGTATTTGTATATGTATGTGTGACATTAGGATAGTATGGTGAATTTTTAATTTGCTAATATAATGAGTTGATGATGATTGTGAATTGTTGATATAAATATTGAGTTTAATGGAAAATTATGCATGAGATGGGTGAATAACTAAAAGAGTTTGTATGTGAAATTATGATGTTGATGAGTATAAATAATGATGATTGATGATGTGTTAAGGATGGATGGTGAATTGATGTGGTGTATCTTGAATTAATGGAATTAACATGTGTATGTATGAATGTGAAAAATATGATGATGGGTTGATAAGAAAATGCTGGAATTTTTAGGTAATTAAATGATTGAAAAATGATGGGTTGATGTTTGGTGAGTTGGGATATGGCATGAGATGGTTTGAATAGGATTTGGTTGGTTTTGGTTTGGAAAACTTGAGTTTTGAAGTTTTGGTAAAAATAAATTTTTAATGAATTTCAGTGGTCCATAACTTGAGCCTCGGACTTTGGATTTGAATGAAATTTATTTCAAAATAAAGATAATTTCAAGATCTTTAAAATGGTATAAAGTTTGTGGAAATTAGAATTTTGTAGAGGAAGTTATGGACGTAGGAAATTAGGTGTAGAAAAGAAAAATTTTTCTAAGTGCAGAAAATCAGAATTTCTGGTGTGTGTGCGTACGCACACTAGTGTGTGCATATACACAGACCAGAAAGTGTGATTTGGGGTGTGCGTATGCACACAAGGGTGCGTACGCACAACTTGGGAAGGTCGTTCTGTTGTGTGCGTATGCACAGCACCTATGCGTACGCACACTACCCTATTTTGCACAAAAACTCTGTTTTTTACCATTTGACCTTCTCGACAAGCCTGTAAACATCCAAAACTATTGTTTTGATGAAAATTTACTATTTTTGAACTATTTAACATTTCTCTGATTTTCTAAACGTCTGAAAACTCTGATTAAATTTTATTAGTAAGGTTTTGAGTCACGAAGTAAGGGTTAGTGAGTGGAAGAAAATAGAATTGGCATCGGAGGAGTTGTTGAAGGGGATACTCAATTTGATGAGATGATGAAAGTAATGAATGAGCCAAGTGTTGAATGATAGTTAATGTGAAAAAGATTAATTGAACTTGAATGAGATATGAGACAAGAAAGCTTAGAATATTGGTTATGATAATGGGAGTTGTTGAGTAAAGGCTTTGAGAAATAGATGAGTAATTCTTATGTATGATGTAATTTTTTAGGGTAGACGAGTAATTCCTATCCGAGATGCAATTTTGAGGATAGACGAGTAATTCCTATCCGAGATGTAAATTTTTAGGATAGATGAGTAATTCCTATCCTAGTCATGGCATGTGGATAGACGAGTAATTCTTACCTGGGTTATGGTTTGAGGCACCAACCTAAGTAGACGAGTAATACCTATTCTGGGTTGGGTGAAACACCGGCATGGGGAGACGAGTAATACCTGTTCCATGTTGCGGTGTTCTGTCCAGGGTTAGCTACCGGACATGTCGGGTTGGCTTTATAACCGACAGATGAGACTCATCAGCCATAGGGTAGGCATACATCATATGCATATGTTTGATTTGCTTGTTTGTGCATTAATTGGGAATGCCTATGTGAATTAGTATGCCTAATTGTTATATTTGCTACTTGCATTACTTGTACTCTAATTGTGTTTGCCTTTGTTTGTTTGTTTGTCTGTGTGATTCCACCGGAGTTGGGAGGACTAGAGGAAGGTGAAGGATTAAGGATTTTGGTTAGAGTTTGGATAAGTTTAGGAGTCTTAGAGAACCACCCCTGTTTTTGGTTTTTCTTTTTAAATCTTTAAGTTTTATAATCTGAGTGTTGGAGTTCTACGATTGCCTCTGGCTTTCTTGGGACCTTATATCTTATTTATATGGGCACCGTTACCATGCTGAGAACCTCTGGTTCTCATACCATATATATGTTGTTGTTTATAGATGCAGGTCGAGAGGCACCTCGGTAAGCGTCTGGAGTTCATTCTGCAAGTGACATGTTATATTTGGGACTCTGTATTTTGAGCTTATGCTTTATATTCTCTAGTTAGATTCTCCTCTGTATGTATAACTTTATTTTGTTCCTCTTAGAGGTCGATGTGGAGAAATAGGTTGTTGTTTTATCTGTTTTGGGAAATTTTGGGTTATGTATATCTATGTATTCATACTCCGGCCAGCCTTAGCTTCGCAAGCTGAGTCGGAGGTTTGGTATTTTGTAACTCTTGACATTCTACTCTTTATACTTATGTATTATCCTTTTTTGTTTTCTCGATTTACGTTCACGCGAGCGATGCACTTTTATTTTTTCGACTTATTGTTTCAGCTTTCTTTCAAGGCTCCTCGAATATATATTACATTCTTTCAATTATTATACGTACATATATTTTATTTTTAGAGGTCATAATACCTGACCACCTCTGTTTTACGACTTAAGCGTAAGACTGTGTGTGGTAGGGTGTTACATCAAAGACCTGCTAGGTTATTGCAACAAATTGAGATACCTAAACGGAAGTGGGAAAAGATTACGATAGATTTTGTAACAGGTTTACCTCGTAGCTTTAAGGGTTTTGATTCAATTTGGGTAATTGTGGATAGAATGATGAAGTTAGCCCACTTTCTTCCGGTGAAAACAACTTTTAGTGCAGCTCGGTATGCTAATGTTGATGAGATAGTTAAACTACATGGAATTCCAGTGTCCATTATTTCAGATCGCGGACCTCAGCTCACCTCTTATTTTTGAAAATCTTTTCAGAAAGCGTTAGGAACTCGTCTGGATCTTAGCACAACTTTTCACCCTCAAACCGATGGACAGTCGGAGAGGACAATCCAAACATTGGAAGACATGTTAAGGTGTTGTGTTCTAGATTTTGGTGGGAATTGGGACAGCTATATACCTTTGATCGAGTTCTCTTATAATAATAGTTATCAAGCCAGCATTCAAATGGCACCATTTGAGGCTCTTTATGGGAGAAGATGTAGGTCACCTATTGGGTGGTTTGAGGTTGGTGAGGTTAAGTTTTTGGTGCCAAATTTGGTACAAGATGCAGTTGATAAGGTTCGCTTAATAAGAGAACATTTATTAGCAGCTCAGAGTAGACAAAAGGCTTATGTTAATAACAGAAGGCATAACTTAGAGTTTTCAGTTGGTGATCAGGTATTTCTTCGAGTGTCGCCTATGAAAGGAGTGATAAGGTTTGAAAAAAGAGGCAAGCTTAGTCCTCGTTACATTGGTCCATTTGAGATATTGGATAGAATAGGTGCAATTGCTTACCGCTTGGTATTGCTGCCTGAGTTGTGCATGATCCATCCAGTGTTTCACGTATCAATGTTGCGCAAATATCTTCTTGACCCATCTCATATACTTGCACCACAAGCCATAGAGCTAAGGGAGGATTTATCGTTTGAAGAGGAACCAGTGGATATAGTTGATCGCCAAGTAAAGAAACTACGTTCTAAAGAGATAGCATCTATGAAAGTTGTTTGAAAAAACCATTCGGAAGAAGAAGCAACTTGGGAGGTTGAGGATGCCATGCGCGACAAGTATCCGTATTTGTTTGAGACTAAAGATAATTATTATATAAGTTTGAAATTTGGGGACCAAATTTCTTAA
>NC_029789.2:136925832-136943743 GCF_000816755.2 Arachis ipaensis
CACATGCCCCTACTTAAATATTTCTTTCTCTCTTTCCCCCTCCTTCGACGACCCCTCCTCCCTTCCTTCTTTCATTTTCTTTTTATTTCTTCCTAACAACAAAACTTAAAACCCTCTCTTCCCTTTCCTTTCCAACTATATTTCCTCATCTCTTCCTCATCTCTTCTCCTTGCAACCAACCACCTAATATCATCAAACTCACATTCATCATCTTACTTTTTTTTTCTTCTCTACTCTATCTTTATTTATTCAAAATCTCATTTTCTCAAAACCTCCAAATCATGGAATTTCAACTTAATGAGTGAAGGAAGCATTCAACTTTTGAGTTCTGGTTATTATTAAGACTTCAAAGTAACTCTTTGACTCAATAATTAGCCATATCCCCAATTTTTGTCATCCCTATATTTATGGGTATGCATAAATCCGAATTAGGGTTAGGAAATTTGGGGATCTGTCAAATTGAGTAAGATTTTATTAATTGACAATATTGTTAGCTTAAAAATATTATTCTTGTCATATTTCTAGAGTTATAAAGTTATTGGACATTAATTGGTAGTTCGGTGGCGCGCTCAGAGTTGCTTCCGGTTCTTTAGAACCAAGTTGTGAGTGGATATTATGCTATAATTGTTTTTAAGTATACTAATATCAATATTTAAATTGAATAATTATTTTTAGCATTTGAAAATATTTGATTTTTGTGATTTTTGAATAATTGGAATGGATATCGATTTCTGAAAAACTCATAATTTTATAAAGATACACACGAGACGATATTTACATATTTTCTAAAGCATACTTGTTTTTCTTATTTGTATTTGTTAAACTTTAATTAAATTTTTAATATGCATTATTATATATACTCTATTTTTATAAAATTAGTAATATGTTACAAGTATTAGAAATGGTTATATGTGATTTGGTTTGGATTGGTTTGGGAGACTCTGACTAGAAAACCGTAGTTAACGGCGGTTATGATGTTAACCTAGATGCATCTGACTCAGACCTCAGCTAGCAGGGGCATTGCTAGCGTAACGTATAAGCCACACGTTGGATCTGTTATACCGTACAGGCACACTAGAGGAAAGGGCTACCCTTAGAGGTGGAGTGACGAACAAGATTTTTTCCAGTAAATAATTTTATAAAAATAGTCGCGTTGTAGATATAGTCTCTAAACCAACAAAAATCTCTTCGTACAAACGTTTTGGTTATCACAAGTAACAAAACCCTTAAATAAATTGATAACCGAAGTATTCAAACCTCGGGTCGTCTTCTCAAGGAACTGCAGGGAAGTATGTTCTTATTATTGGTTATGGAGATTGTAGATTTGGGGTTTCAAGAATGAGGAACGAATATGATAAATAATTTAAATGGCAATTAAAAATAAATAAATAACTGTAAAATAAACTTTGGCAAGGTATGAGAAATTAGAGGTCCTATCCTGGCTATGCTTATCAATGATGATAATAATTGAATCTTAATTCCACTTCGTTAGCCTTTACTAATATAAAGGAAGGTCAAGGGATTAATTGGTTTGATCTTCGGATCCTATTTATTTCCTAAGAAAAGATTGGGATTATTGAAGTTCAATTTAATTAACAAGATAACAATTATCAATCACGTTTGAGTTTGATAACTCCTGAGTTACTGATTTCTTAACCAAGACCAAAAGGAGAAAAATAAATCTACTTGGAATAAAAATGTCTTCAGAGTAAAAGCAACAATAGCATAAATAAGAGAAATCAATATTAAACTGAAATACCTCAAATAACATTAATAAAAGAGTAATCTGTAACATGAAAGGATTCATAAAGTAGATTGCAAAAGTAAATAAAAGGAATATTGAACCTGATCAAAAGAAATAATCCTGAAAGCGAATAAAAATCCTAAATCTAAATCCTAATCCTAAAGAGAGAGGAGAGAGCCTCCCTCAAAACTAATTCTAATTCATGGAAAGTAAAAATTGGCAAGCTCCCCCTGAATGGATGCATTCTCCCATTTTATAGCCTCTAATCTATGTTTTCTGGGCCGAGAACTGGGTCGAAAACAGCCCAAAAATCGCTGGAGAAGAATTCAAACACGCTGATTTCTGTCACTGCGATGCGGCCGCATGAAGCACACGGTTGCGTCGCCTAGCGTCAGGGAAACTATAGCATATTATATATCAAATCGAAGCCCCGGACTTTAGCTTTCCAACGCAACTAGAACCGCATCGTTTGGACCTCTGTAGCTAAAGTTATAGCCGTTTGAGTGAGAAGAGGTCAGGCTGGACAGCTTAGCAATTTCTCCAACTTCTTGTATTCCTTCCACTTTTGCATGCTTCCTTTCCATCCTCTGAGCCATTCCTGCCTTGTAATTTCTGAAATCACTTAACACACATATCAACACATCTAATGGTAATAAGAGAGGATTAATATTAGCAAATTAAGACCAAAGAAGCATGTTTTCAATCAAACCACATAATTAGGAAGGCAAATGTAAAACCATTCAAATAGTATGAATAAGTGGGTAAAGAGTTGATAAAATCCACTCAATTGAGCACAAGATAAACCATAAAATAGTTGTTTATCAACCTCCCCACACTTAAACAATAGCATGTCCTCATGCTAAGCTTAAGAGAAGCTATAAAGATGAAGAAAAATAGTAGAATGTATGAAATGCAACCTATCTATATGAATGCAACTACATGCAAAATGTTTCTACCTACTTAGTTAAAAGTAAAAAAATCTTTCAAGAGGAATTATGAACTGGATTTCACTAATTCAAATCATGGAAATGAAGTACAAATAGACTTGCAAGAAGAAAATAGCTCATGAAAGTAGGGAACAAGGAATTGAGCATCGAACCCTCACTGGTAGTGTATATACTCTAATCACTCAAGTGTTTTTAGGTTCGATTCTCTCAATTCTCTACTAACCTTGCTTTCTAAGGCTTGCTCTTCATCTAACAATCAACATAAATTTAATGCACAGATACAAATATCAAAAGGTCTTTTAAGGGTTGTAATGGGGTTAGGGTCAATTTTTTTTCACATTTTCAGAAAATTCTAACATACTCAATTCTCAAACCAAATGTTTCCAAATTCACTTCCCCATTTATGATTTATGAGCACTCTCACTAGTCTAAGCTAACTAAGGATTCAAATTAAGGATATTATTGTTTTCCGCTTAGAGTTAATGATGTGCTAAAGTAAGGAACAAAGGGGTATAATAGGCTCAACATTGATTTGCAAAGAATAATGAAAAGGTAAGACCATATGGGTATGTAAGCTCAGTGAAACAAAGGCCTCAATCATGTAAGTGTATGCATACATCAAACCATGAAAATATAGAATCAAGCAAGACAAAGATCACAATTTTAGAGAGAAAAACACACATCAAAAATAAATTATTGGTTGACAAAATGCAACCAATCAATTAGGCTCAAAAAATCTCACAGGTTTTGTGTGTTCGAGCTCTAAACCATGTTCCAATATAATATTTCTTCAAACAAGTGTAACAAAAAATTTTATTCAAATTAGTGAAATACTTTAAAGGTTTCTTGAAAGAGAAAATATTACTTTAACCAAGTGGTAAAATATGCAAAAATCAAACAAATATGCAATCAATCATGCAAATGCAACAATGAACAAGAAAAATAAACCATTGGTGTTGAGATAGAAGAGTAACTAACCCATGGAGATCGGTGATGAGCGGATAATTTATACACTTTTTGACATTGTTTTTAGTATGTTTTTAGTAGAATTTGGTTACTTTTAGGGATGTTTTCATTAGTTTTTATGTTAAATTCACATTTCTGGACTTTACTATGAGTTTGTGTGTTTTTCTGTGATTTCAGGTATTTTCTGGCTGAAATTGAGAGACTTGAGCAAAAATCAGATTCAGAGGTTGAAGAAGGACTGCTGATGCTGTTGGATTCTGACCTCCCTGCACTCAAAATGGATTTTCTGGAGCTACAGAACTAAAAATGGTGCGCTTCCAATTGCGTTGGAAAGTAGACATCCAGAGCTTTCCAGCAATATATAATAGTTCATACTTTGCTCAAGTTTAGACGACGCAAACTGACGTTCAACGCCAGCTCTCTGCCCAATTCTGGCGTCCAACGCCAGAAACAAGTTGCAAAGTGGAGTTCAACGCCCAAACTGGCACAAAAGCTGGCGTTCAACTCCAAGAATAACCTCTCCACGTGTAGACTTCAAGCTCAGCTTTTGCACACACCAAGTGGGCCCCGGAAGTGGATTTATGCATCAATTACTTACTTCTGTAAACCCTAGTGACTAGTTTATTATAAATAGAACTTTTTATCATTGTATTCGTAGTCTTGGTTACTCCGGTTCCCCTCTGGGGCCGAGACCAATGAACTCCATTATCACTTATGTATTTTCAACGGTAGAGTTTCTACACTCCATAGATTAAGGTGTGGAGCTCTGCTGTTCCTCAAAGATTAATGCAAAGTACTACTGTTTTCTATTCAGTTCAATTTATTCTGCTTCTAAGATATTCATTCGCACTTCAACCTGAATGTGATGAACATGACAATCATCATCATTCCCTATGAACGCGTGCCTGACAACCACTTCCATTCTAACTTCGATTGAATGATTATCTCTTGGATCTCTTAATCAGAATCTTCGTGGTGTAAGCTAGATTGATGGCGGCATTCATGAGAGTCCGGAAAGTCTAAACCTTGTCCGTGGTATTCCGAGTAGTACTCTGGGATTGAATGACTGTGACGAACTCCAAACTCGCGAGTGCTGGGCGTAGTGACAGACGCAAAAGGATAGTAAATTCTATTCCAGTATGATCGAGAACCTCCAAGATGATTAGCCATGCAGTGACAGCGCATCGGACCATTTTCACAGAGAGGAATAGGATGCAACCAACGACAAGGGTGATGCCTCCAGACGATTAGCTGTGCTGTGACAGAGCATTTGGACCATTTTCCCGAGAGGATTGAAAGTAGCCAGTGGCACCAGTGACATCCTTACATAAAGCCAGCCATAGAAAGGAGTAAGACTGATTGGATGAAGACAGCAGGAAAGCAGAGGTTCAAAGGAATGAATGCATCTCCATACGCTTATCTAAAATTCTCACCAATGATTTACATAAGTATTTCTATCCTTATTTTAGTATTAATTTCGAAAACTCCATAACTATTTTATATCCGCCTGACTGAGATTTACAAGGTGACCATAGCTTGCTTCATACCAACAATCTCCGTGGGATCGACCCTTACTCACGTAAGGTTTATTACTTGGACGACCCAGTGCACTTGCTGGTTAGTTATGCGAAGTTGTGAAGATATGTTTAGACCATGGTTCTGTGCATCCGTTTTTGGTGCCATTGCCAGGGAATCAATTTCAAACAATAATTTACAACCTGAGTAACAATTTCGCATACCAAGTTTTTGGCGCCGTTGCCGGGGATTGTTCGAGTTTGGACAACTGACGGTTCATCTTGTTGCTCAGATTGGGTAACTTTCTTTTCGTTTTCTTTTCAAAAATTTTTCAAAAAAATCTTTCAAAAATTTCTCCTTTGTTTTCGAAAAAAAAAACTTTTTAAAATAAAAATGTTTTCAAAAATATATTTTTTTCAGAATTTTTAAGAATGAATTCTAGAGTTTCATGAAGCATGTTGAAGCATGGTGGCTATAAAACCATGTCTAAATTCTTTTGGACAGAGGTTTTGGCTTAAAATTGAATGAATTACACTCATATTTTTACTAAAGCTTGGCTGGCTATTAAGCCATGCCTGACCCTTTGATTGGAGCTTTAGACTAAAGAGCATAAGATTCCTGGAATTCATATTAAAAATTTTGGAATCCTTATTTTTCTTTTTCAAAATAATTTTCGAAAAAATTAAAAGAAAATACAAAAAAAATCATAAAATCATAAAAATAAAAAAATAAATATTTTGTGTTTCTTGTTTGAGTCTTGAGTCAATTTTCAAGTTTGGTGTCAATTGCATATTCATCTTGCATTTTTCGAAAATTGCATTCATGCATTGCATTCATCATGATCTTCAAGTTGTTCTTGATAAACCTTCTTGATTGATCTTCATATCACATTGTTTTTGTGTTGTATGGTGTTTTTCATATGCATTCTTGAATTCATAGTGTCTAAACATGAAAGATTTCTAAGTTTGGTGTCTTGCATGTTTTCTTTGCATTAAAAATTTTTCAAAAATATGTTCTTGATGTTCATCATGATCTTCATAGTGTTCTTGGTGTTCATCTTGACATTCATAGCATTCTTGCATGCATTCATTGTTTTGATCCAAAATTTTCATGCATTGCATCATTTTCATGTTTTTCTCTCTCATCATTAAAAATTCAAAAATAAAAAAAACATCTTCCCCTTTTTCTCTCTTAAAATTTCGAAAATTAGATTTGACTTTTTCAAAAAATTTTAAAATCTAGTTGTTTTTATGAGTCAAATCAAATTTTTAATTTTAAAAATCTTATCTTTTTCAAAATCTTTTTCAAAAATCAAATCTTTTTCTTCTTTCTTAGTTATTTTCGAAAATTCTAAAAATATTTTTCAAAAATCTTTTTTTTATTTTTATATCAAATTTTTGAAAATAACAATAACAATTAATGTTTTGATTCAAAAATTTCAAGTTTGTTACTTACTTGTTAAGAAAGATTCAAACTTTAAGTTCTAGAATCATATCTTGTGATTTCTTGTGAATCAAGTCATTAATTGTGATTTTAAAAAATCAAATCTTTTTCAAAAATATCTTCTTATCTTATCTTTTTCAAAAAATTTGATTTCAAAATATCTTTTCTAACTTCCTAACTTCTTATCCTTTCAAAATTTGTTTCAACTAACTAACTAACTTTTTGTTTGTTTCTTATCTTTTTCAAAACCACCTAACTAACTCTCTTTCTCTCTCTAATTTTCGAAAATATCTCCCCTCTTTTTCAAAATTTCTTTTTAATTAACTAATTATTTTAATTTTTTATTTTAATTTTTGAAAAACTACTAACCTTTTTCAAAAACTATTTTCGAAAATCACTAACTCTTTTTCAAAAATTATTTTTGAAATTCTGCCTCTCTCATCTTATTCTATTTATTTATTCATCTACTAACATCTCCTCATCTCACTTCTCTGCTCTCCTCACCCTTGTGTTTCTTTCCTTACATTACATTCTTTGTCCCCTTCTTTTCTTCTACTCACAAAAAAAAAAGAGAGGATCTCTATTATTCTGGGCCCTCTGGGCCCTCTTCTTTGTCATATGAGCATGAGCAAGGACAAGAATATTCTTGTTGAAGCAGATCCAGAACCCGAAAGGACTCTGAAGAAGAAACTATGAGAAGCTAAATTACAACAATCCAGAGATAACCTTTCAGAAATTTTCGAACAGGAAGACGAGATAGCAGCCGAAAATAATAATAATGCCAGGAGGATGCTTGGTGACTTTACTGCACCAAATTCCAATTTACATGGAAGAAACATCTCCATCCCTACCATTGGAGCAAACAATTTTGAGCTGAAACCTCAGCTGGTTTCTCTGATGCAACAGAACTGCAAGTTTCATGGACTTCCATCTGAAGGTCCTTTTCAGTTCTTAACTGAATTCTTGCAGATCTGTGATACTGTTAAGACTAATGGAGTAGATCCTGAAGTCTACAGGCTCATACTTTTCCCTTTTGCTGTAAGAGACAGAGCTAGAGTGTGGTTGGAAATGCCATATTGGCTCAGAACAAAATATTGACTCAGCAAGTCAATATGATTTCTCAGAGTCTGAATGGAATGCAAGTTGCATCTAACAGTACTCAAGAGGCATCTTCTGAAGAAGAAGCTTATGATCCCAAGAACCCTGCAATAGCAGAGGTGAATTACTTAGGTGAACCTTATGGAAACACCTATAACTCATCATGGAGAAATCATCCAAATTTCTCATGGAAGGATCAAAAGCCTCAACAAGGCTTTAATAATGGTGGAAGAAATAGGTTTAACAATAGTAAACCTTTTCCATCATCCACTCAGCAACGGATAAAGAATTCTGAGCAGAATCTATCTAGCTTAGCAAACTTAGTCTCTGATCTATCTAAGGCCACTGTGAGTTTCATGAATGAAACAAGGTCCTCCATTAGAAATTTGGAGGCACAAGTGGGCCATCTGAGTAAGAAGATCACTGAAATCCCTCCCAGTACTCTCCCAAGCAATACAAAAGAAAATCCAAAGAGAGAGTGTAAGGCCATTGATATTACCAAAATGGCCAAACCCAAAGAGGGAGAGGAGGACGTGAATCCCAGTGAGGAAGACCTCCTGGGACGTCCAGTGATCAATAAGAAGTTTCCCTCTGAGGAACCAAAGGAATCTGAGGCTCATCTAGAGACCATAGAGATTCCATTGAACTTCCTTATGCCCTTCATGAGCTCTGATGAGTATTCCTCTTCTGAAGAGAATGAGGATGTCACTGAAGAGCAAGCTGCCAAGTTTCTTGGTGCAATCATGAAGCTGAATGCCAAATTATTTGGTATTGAGACTTGGGAAGATGAACCTCCCTTGTTCACCAATGAACTAAGTGATCTGGATCAACTGACATTGCCTCAGAAGAAACAGGATCCTGGAAAGTTCATAATACCTTGTACCATAGGCACCATGCTCTTTGAAAAGGCTCTGTGTGACCTTGGTTCAGGGATAAACCTCATGCCCCTCTCTGTAATAGAGAAACTAGGAATCTATGGGGTGCAAGCTGCTAAAATCTCATTAGAGATGGCAGACAATTCAAGAAAACAGGCTTATGGACAAGTAGAGGACGTGTTAGTAAAGGTCGAAGGCCTTTACATCCCTGCTGATTTCATAGTCCTAGACACTGGAAAGGAAGAGGATGAATCCATCATCCTAGGAAGGCCTTTCCTAGCCACAGCAAGAGCTGTGATTGATGTGGACAGAGGAGAATTGATCTTTCAATTAAATAAGGACAACCTTGTGTTTACAACTCAAGGATCTCTCTCTGCATCCATGGAGAGGAAGCAGAAAAAGCTTCTCTCAAAGCAGAGTCAACCAAAGCCCCCACAGTCAAACTCTAAGTTTGGTGTTGGGAGGTCTCAACAAAGCTCTGCACATCTGGGAGGCTCCATGAGAGCCCACTGTCAAGCTATTGACATTAAAGAAGCGCTTGTTGGGAGGCAACCCAATGTTTATTTATCTAATTTTATTTTTGTTTTTCATGTTTTCTTAGGTTCATGATCATGTGGAGTCACAAAATAAACAAAAAATTTAGAAACAGAATCAAAAACAGCGGAAGAAAAATCACACCCTGGAGGAAGCACCTGTCTGGCGTTCAACGCCAGAAATAGGCAACAAATGGGCGTTGAACGCCCAAAATGGGCAGCATCTGGGCGCTGAACGCCAGAATTGCACCCTGGAGAAGAGCTGGCGCTGAACGCCCAGAACAAGCATGGTTCTGGTGTTCAACGCCAGAAATGGGCAACAAATGGGCGTTGAACGCCCAAAATGGGCATCAACCTGGCGCTGAACGCCCAGAGTTGTGTGCAAGGGCATTTTACATGCCTAATTTGGTTCAAAGTTGTAAATCCTTGAACACCTCAGGATCTGTGGACCCCACAGGATCATCTCAGGATCTGTGGACCCCACAGGATCCCCACCCACCTCACCCTCTCTCTCTCTCCATTCATGATCATCCCTTCTGCTTTCCATTCACCACTCACATCCATACACACATCCCTCCATCTCCTCCCTATCTTTTTCTTCTTCTTCTATTCTCTCTTCTTTTGCTCGAGGACGAGCAACATTCTAAGTTTGGTGTAGTAAAAGCATAAGCTTTTTGTTTTTCCATTACCATTGATGGCACCTAAGACCGGAGAAACCTCTAAGAAAAGGGGAAGGGAAGACAAAGGCTTCCACCTCCAAGTCATGGGAGATGGAAAGATTCATCTCAAAGGTCTATAGCTCAGTGGTAGAACATGTGGCTGCAAATCAAGAGATCCCTGAGGTGTGCTTAAGAACTCTGGACACCTCTAATTGGGGACTTTTTCAATGGATAAAGTGAGATGCCAAAACTATTCAAGAGGCAAAAAGCTATAAGTCCCGCTCATTTAATTGGAGCTATGTTTCATTGATAGTTTGGAATTTATAGTATATTCTCTTCTTTTTATCCTATTTGATTTTCAGTTGTTTGGGGACAAGCAACAATTTAAGTTTGGTGTTGTGATGAACGGATAATTTATACGCTTTTTGACATTGTTTTTAGTATATTTTTAGTAGAATCTGGTTACTTTTAGGGATGTTTTCATTAGTTTTTATGTTAAATTCACATTTCTGGACTTTACTATAAGTTTGTGTGTTTTTCTGTGATTTCAGGTATTTTCTGGCTGAAATTGAGGGACTTGAGCAAAAATCAAATTCAGAGGTTGAAGAAGGACTGCTGATGCTGTTGGATTCTGACCTCCTGCACTCAAAATGGATTTTCTGGAGCTACAGAACTCAAAATGGCGCTCTTCCAATTGCGTTGGAAAGTAGACATCTAGAGCGTTCCAGAAATATATAATAGTCCACACTTTGTCCAAGTTTAGATGACGCAAACTGGCGTTCAACGCCAGCTCTCTGCCCAATTCTGGCGTCCAACGCCAGAAACAAGTTGCAAAGTGGAGTTCAACGCCCAAACTGGCACAAAAGCTGGCGTTCAACTCCAAGAATGACCTCTCCACGTGTAGACTTCAAGCTCAGCTTTTGCACACACCAAGTGGGCCCCGAAAGTGGATTTATGCATCAATTACTTACTTCTGTAAACCCTAGTGACTAGTTTGATCATAGCTTGCTTCATACCAACAATCTCCGTGGGATCGACCCTTACTCACGTAAGGTTTATTACTTGGACGACCCAGTGTACTTGCTGGTTAGTTATGCGAAGTTGTGAAGATATGTTTAGACCATGGTTCTGTGCATCCGTTTTTGGTGCCATTGCCAGGGAATCAATTTCGAACAATAATTCACAACCTGAGTAACAATTTTGCATACCAATCGGTATCGACCTCCCCACACTTAAAGATTGCACCGTCCTCGGTGCATGCTAAGATGTGCAGGTGGACGGGTTGTTTCAACTGTTGCTCTTCTCTAAGGATTGTGCAGATGGACTTGTCTGTCTCCCCATGTAAATCGTCTTCCGGTTCCCTTCCGGGTGGCCATCCTGAAAGAAAAAGGGAAGAAAGGTAACCCAATAATAAAGATAAGAAAATAAATGAAGTATGGTTGGGTTAATGCCAAAGGATAAGTGTCTCATTTACATGGAAGCTTCAACATGTACGTGAGAAAATAATATAAGCACATGGCACACTAGTGGTGCAAAATTTGCAACAAAGGAGAGGAAAATGTGGGTAATGCAAGATAGTATAAGTTCATATCAATGCAAGAGAAGTACAAGTATCATAAAAGATTAGCATTGATTTAAATAATGTTACCCAATCAGAATAAAACAAGTCATAAGCACTAAGATAATACCAGAAAAGATGTAATAGTTGAATAAGAACATTTGAACACCAATGATAAAATAATAAATTTAAAAAAAATAAAAATATGCAATGAATGAAAGTATGCAAATAAATTAAATAAAATAGAATGAGAGTAAAAAAAGGATGAGAAGAAGAAAAAAAAAGAAAGCGAGAAAGGAGATAGAAGAAAAAATTAGGATTAGAAAAGAAAAGATAAGAAAATTGGCACTAATCTGAATAGATTGTGCGACGCTGGCGACGCGGTCGCGTGGGTGACGCGGTCGCGTGGTGCGCGATAAGGTTGGGTGACGCGGACGCGTGGCGCACGCGATCGCGTGACTCGATTTGTGCTAGTGGCGCGGGTACAGCCTCGCGGTCGCACAACTCTCTGTTCAAAACTTAGTATTGCCAAAATCCAGGGTGACGCGGTCGCGTAGTTGACGCGATCGCGTGGTAGGGCTTGGGCTTCCAGCACAAGTCCAGCCCAATTCCAGCTCAACTTTCGGCCATACACCTTGTTACGTCGAAATCCAGGGCACGCGGTCGTGTGGGTCACGCGGTCGCGTGGGACGCCAATTTTCCCATGTGACGCAGACGCGTCGGCGACGCGGTCGCGTGGGGCGTTTTGTGCCACTGGCACACCTCCAGCCACGCTCTTGTGTGACTCTCTGTTCAATTCTTTTCTTCCAAAATGTACTGGTGACGCGGACGCATCAGCGACGCTGCCGCGTCGCGTGCGTGCTTTTTTTTTTTAATCTGAAAAATGCAGAATGCAGTGTTAATATGAATGTGATGCAAAACTCCAGGTTCAATATAATAAAATAAAATAAAACTTTAAAACAAACGAAACGAAATAGAAATTGAAAAAAAAATGAACGATCATACCATGGTGGGTTGTCTCCCACCTAGCACTTTTAGTTAAAGTCCTTAAGTTGGACATTGGAAGAGCTTCCTGTTATGGCGGCTTATGTTTAAATTCATCCAAAAATCTCCACCAATGCTTGGAATGCCAATAGCCTCTGAGGTCCCAAACTAGGCATGTAAAGCTTCTGAGCAGCTTCAAACAGATTGTCAAGCTTCCGGGGTGACGAATGTCAGAATAGAATCCATGATCCCAAGCCTTGCGTTTAAATCTGCCTCTGTCTTGATCTATATTTTTCCATCCGACCGGTTTAGAAAGTAGATTCTCACCATAGTGACCAAACGTTTTCCGAGATCCATTCAATTGGGCTTGATACCAATCTGTGCACTTCAATTTGAAGCGTGGAACCTTATTGAACTTTGTACACCAGCTCTGAGTACGAGCCATTTCCCTCTTACTCTTAAAGCCGCAGAGGGCTCTAAGCTGGCCATCTGTTTCAAGCAAACCGTATTCAAGTGAAAAAGTAAAGTTAAAGGTTAAGGATTGTACCCACTTGAAACTTGTATTGGGTGGTAATGGCCTTGGGGTAGGTGGTTCTGTAAGTTCTACTCCCTTGTACTCTTCTGTGAATTCCTCCACTTCTTTGCAAGAATCTTCAAATGCATCTGTGTCCTGGTCAAAGTCTTCTATGTCTTCCTCATCACTTGAGTCATAGATTGGAGGTTGACAGAAATCTACCTCCGCATCATCTTCGTATTCACTTGGGGAAGATTCTTCGATCCCAGAGAATTCACTTGCGGATGCAAGTTCATTACTAAGAGAACTTGACTTGTGACTATCATCAACAAGGGAATATGTGTCCTGGGTTATTTCGTCTAGTTCTTCATAAACGAGTTGCCTTGGGGATTGTGCACTATCCTCCTTAGCATCAACTTTAACGTCCTTGACGGAGTTCTCCTCAGCTATGGATTCCCATGGAGGTTCAGCGTCTCCTAGATCTTCAACCAACTCTTCTTCTTGTACAATGACAGCTTCTTCTACTTGTTCTAGTACGAATTCATGCTCTGTCTTGTCCACTGGAGTTTCTAATATTTCCTTCATGCTACGCTCTTCATTAGATTATCCACATGGGGCTGTGGTTGGTCCTTGAATGTTCGCGCGTCTAGAAGCTAATTGAATTACTGCTTGCTCCAGTTGTCGAATGGTTGTTTGAAGTTTAATTACTGTTTCCTTGAGGCGAACCTCTGATTCTCTGGGTGATGGATTTGGACATGAAACATAGGGAAGTGGTGGTTCTTGGGGGTGATTGGATTGGAACTGGGGTAGGAAAGGATCATATGGTGGCAAATGGTGAAGAGAAGCTTGTGAGTGTGGTGGTTCGAGGTTATGTTGAGAGGTTGGTTTATAGGCACGGGGTGGGGCTTGTTGGTAGTCACAAGGTTGTCCATCATATCTTTCAGCTGGGTATACATTGTAGAATGGTCGTTGTCCGTGATATCTTGGAGGGTATTGTTGCCTAAAAGGTTGATTAGATCCTCTTGGCTCCATCCATCCTTGATTGGTCTGACCTTGATGCATATTCCTGTTGTAACTTCTATTTCCTTCAACAAAGTTAGAACCAAACTCAAAGCGAGAGGGGTGAGAGTTCATAGTAGCAAATAAAATTAAAAAGGAAAAACAGAAATAAATAAACAAGTAAAAGAAAAATATTTACAATAACCAATAATAAGGCACACGTTAGCAGTTCCCCGGCAACGGCGCCATTTTGACGAACAAGATTTTTGCCAGTAAAGAATTTTATAAAAACAGTCGCGTTGTAGATATAGTCTCTAAACCAACAAAAATCTCTTCGTACAAACGTTTTGGTTGTCACAAGTAACAAACCCCTTAAATAAATTGATAACCGAAGTATTCAAACCTCGGGTCGTCTTCTCAAGGAACTGCAGGGAAGTATGTTCTTATTATTGGTTATGGAGATTGTAGATTTGGGGTTTCAAGAATGAGGAACGAATATGACAAATAATTTAAATGGCAATTAAAAATAAATAAATAACTGTAAAATAAACTTTTGGCAAGGTATGAGAAATTAGAGGTCCTATCCTGGCTATCCTTATCAATGATGATAATAATTGAATCTTAATTCCACTTCGTTAGCCTTTACTAATATAAAGGAAGGTCAAGGGATTAATTGGTTTGATCTTCGGATCCTATTTATTTCCTAAGAAAAGATTGGGATTATTGAAGTTCAATTCTCCTCTGAGCCATTTCTGCCCTGTAATTTCTGAAATCACTTAACACACATATCAAGGCATCTAATGGTAATAAGAGAGGATTAATATTAGCAAATTAAGACCAAAGAAGCATGTTTTCAATCAAAGCACATAATTAGGAAGGCAAATGTAAAACCATGCAAATAGTATGAATAAGTGGGTAAAGAGTTGATAAAATCCACTCAATTGAGCATAAGATAAACCATAAAATAGTGGTTTATCATGGAGCCGCCCTAAGTGTGAAATATTCGATTTTGACTTCTGGAATGAGAACTTTCATTTCAATTTATTCCGCTTAATTATTTATCTATTTATTTGCATAATTAATTAATATGAATTCCTCATCTTTGGAAAGAAATATAATTTTCATGGTAAAACTTGTATTGTCTCGCGTGAGTTATAAATGTAATGTTTGCTCACTGAGTTACAAAACTCACCCTATTATATTCCCATATTTTTCAGATACAGGTGTCATTCCAAGTTCCATTCCACCTGCTCCTCAGTAGATCTTAGTCATTTCGATGAGTCCTTCTTCTTTCCAAGGGATAAGTATTTATGTGATGGAACCTTTGCTCAAAATCTAGATTATGTCAATGCTCCATATGTCACAGGCAGGATCCCTCATGTGGGTTATGTTATTTTGAATCTCGAACTGTTTAGATAGTAATTATGATTTGGTGATGTAAGACTTATGGATTTAACTATATACTTTAGTTATCAATTTAATATATATGATGCGTATTTTGACATGTTTGGTTGTGGATATGATTGGAATATGTTGTTGTTGTTGTCTTTGAAAATGGATGTTTATTATTGATACAGGAAGATAATATTTATGCTGGTAAGGTCCTAGAAATAGAGGAGATTCTGTCCATTTTTCTGAAAATTTGGTCATTTGGCTTGCTGAGGGAGTTGTCCCTTGAGCGCCAGTCATTGCTTGGTTCGGGCCATGACACTTAACAGTTGGAAAGTATCGTCTCTATCCCTAGCTAGCAGATCTACCCTGATGAAATCTATCCTATCATCTATTTCCTCTTATACAATGCAAATTGCTGTTTTACTCTCATTTACTTGTGACTTTATTGATCGTAAATGTAGGAGCTTTATTTGAGGAGAAATCGAACAAACAAAAAAAGTTCACCTATTGAATTGAAAAACTGTTGGTACACCTAAAAGAACTTATGACTTAGGAGTTCGGCACACTAAGGATCTCAACCATGTCTACATGATGAAAATTGGTTGGGGTTTGGTGGAGAAAAAAAGATGCGCTTTGATCAAAAGTGTTGAGAGCCAAATATAGATGTAGCAATGACATCATATCAACCATAGAGAAAAAAAATAATGGTTCTAATATGTGGAAGGGTATCTGCTCTTCTTGGAAAGATGTTTAGACTAACACTATTTGGCATGTGGGTGACGATGCAAAAATTAATTTTTGGGAAGATAACTGGGTTCCAAAATTTAAAAGTCTAAATCAATACACTCATCAGGTAAGTAGGATTTTAGAAGTAGAATTATCTGTTTCAAAGAATGGCTCTCCGAAGACTGTCTACCAATATCTCCAAGCAGATCTAGGAATGCAAAGCAGAAGTTTAAACCTCATTTGACATTGGAAAGGTCCTAAACGTATTAGGTCTTTCATGTGGCTCCTAGTTTACGATGCAATTCTCACAAATGTGGAAAGAAAGAGGAGACACTTGACGGATTGTTCAGCTTCCCTATGGTGCAACCATAGCGATGAGACATCGATTTATGTCCTCCGAGATTGTCCATTTGCTAAAGCAGTTTGGTGTATCCTGCAGTGCAGTCTCAATGCCATGCTAATAACTTCTACTCCCTTAATAGATTTAAATGGATCATCAGAAACTTGTCTCTCTGTAGCGTCTGGTCGTGCATCTTTAGTGTGGTGGTCTCATCCCTTTGATTCTTCCGTAATAAGCTGGTATTTGAAGGATCTACCTCTAACCCCATGTCTATGGCATAATCTATAAAAGCTAGGAGTTAAGTCATTAATGGTGTGATGAAATGCAACCTTATTCCAAGGAAGTCACACATCAACAATAATCATCTTATTAGGTAGTATTCTCCGTCGGAAAGTGTTATCAAGATCAATGTTGATGGGTCTTTTTTTGTCACATACAAATAATGCTTTGTGTGGCGGTATCATCTGTAATAATTTAGGTAGGTTCATAAAGGCCTTCTCATGTAACTTAAGAAGCTGCTCTATAATAAGTGTTGAATTATGGGCTATTGTCAAAGTATTGCAAATTACTATATCAGAGAACTTCAAAAATATCATCATATACTCATTGATGACCATAAATTTCATCAAAAATGGCTCACTTCTCTACTATTTGTGTGCTGCTCTTTTTAAAGACATTCGCAATATGGTAAATCGTATCCATTTAGTTCATTGGAACTATACTTTTTGAGAAGCTAACTCTGTTGCTAATATTCTAACAAAGAAAGATCATGATTTATCTTTTGGCCTCCATATTTTTGAGTTGCCCCTCAGACATCATATAAACTTTGTTCTTTGATAATTTTGACTCTCTTAGATTAAAAGAATGTAGTTAGTATTATTATTTTTTTATTTATTTTGTTTTTCCTTTTTTTTAGGTCCCTTAACCCCCTGTTCTACCAAAAAGATTGATGAGGTTTAAACCGATTTATAAATATTTGTTTCACAATAACACGCGTTTCATAATTAGTAAACTACGTTATCATCCTTAGCAATAGATGTTTTAGGCATCTGCAAGTGACTAGCGTCTTTAAAAATAGACTTTTAAATAAATTATTAAAACTCTCTTACTTATTTAACCTAATTTTTAATAAAAATATTAATTAATTAACTAAAAATAATCATAACTTATCTTATTTATTATTTATTAATTTTAATAATAATTAATAAATACTAAATAAGATAAATTTTAATTTTTTTTTGTCTTTTTAACGTTTTTATTTTTATCGTCTCCTATAAAATTGGGTTGTATGCACAATAATAAGGGGCTCAAATTTTATTGCTTTGATGAACTATACATGCATAAACTGCTGTATTGCTCACACTATAGTTTCACACACACATACACACACACAAAACTACATATCTAATTCAAAGCCAAGGAGAATTGTATATGGGAGTGACAACAGATTTAACTTGTAGGTACTTATGTAGACCCTCCATTCCAAAATCTCTTCCAAACCCACTCTGCTTATACCCTCCATAAGGAATGTCATTCCCAAAGGCAAAGTAGCAATTGATCCAAATAATGCCTGCACGAATGGCTCTTGACACTGTGTTTGCTGTGTCTATGTTCTTCG
>NC_029789.2:136943833-136944556 GCF_000816755.2 Arachis ipaensis
TTTCAGAGAAAAATAAAAATAAAAATATCGATAAAGTATATATTTTATTTTTAATGTTTGTGTTTTTGTTTTTAAATATATCCAATGTTTAATTTTTTTTTATTATTTTTAATTTAATTTTGTCTCTAACATATTTATTTGTGTCAAAAAATATTATAAAGATTTAATTTACCTGAACTTCATCAGTGCCAAGACAGGGCCAAATATTTCATCCTGTGCTATACGCATGTTTTCCTATACAGGTTGTAATGAATATAAAGGGGGAAAAACCAAAAAAAAAAAAATGGTTAGTTATCTAATATTCTAATTGTTCTGAAACCACCCTGTTTCATATTTTTGTGGAGTTAAAAAAGTCACCTTGACATTAGAGAAAATTGTAGGTTCAATGTAGTAGCCCTTGTTGCCCACTCTTTTACCACCTGTTAATAGGGTTGCTCCTTCTTGCTTTCCAATCTCTATATATGAAAGGATTTTCTCAAATTGGTTCTTGTCAACCTACAAATGAAAAAATTACTAGTCAACTAAAAATAAGTATCATCATAATTCATACTTAGTTAACAAGAGAAAATATTAGTTGATTAAATTTTTTTTTTCTTATATTTATTTTATATTTGAATTAGTGCTAGCTAATTTTTAAATTTTTTAAACTAAAAATATTAATTACTGATAATTTCTCATTACTTATTTTTGTTTTTACATGAAAAATAAAACTAATTATATGAA
>NC_029789.2:136944760-136946444 GCF_000816755.2 Arachis ipaensis
AACCGCATAACATTAAAATCTAAATCTCCAAAATATCATTTTTCATGCTATCTTTTTGTAAATATCCAAATACCTGAGGGCCTTGCTGAGATTGAGGATCAAAAGGATCTCCAACAACCCAAGCTTTTGCTTTCTCAACCAACTTCTTCTCAAACTCATCGTATATCCCTTCCTGAACAAACACCCTTGAACTTGCAACACAAATTTCTCCCTGAAATTCAAAGCCAAAATTGTTAAGAGATGAAAGTGCTGAGTTAGTTGCTTTATGCAAAAAGAGTAGAATTTCTACAAAAGAAGACGTTACCTTATTAAATAAGATTCCCAAGAGAGCAAGATCAGCAGCTTTATCTACATCAGCATCATCAAAGATTAGAAGAGGTGACTTTCCTCCTAATTCAAGTGACACCGGTTTCAGATTGCTGCTAGCCGCCGCGTGCATTATGGCACGGCCTACTTCTGTTGAACCGGTGAAGCTAACCTATTCATGCACCATGGAAAATCAACCTTAGCAAGCTTCGCTTAAAAATCTTACTAATTCTAAATCATAGTATGTAACATTTACATGCAGGTAAAGTTACTAGTTGAGAAATGTTTAATAATAATTTAGTCAAACATATCAAATTACCTAACGATTCTCAACTAACAACTTCATATTCATATGAAGACAACTAGATATGAGTCTTATCCTTACATGTATAATAAATTACCTTATCAATGTCCATGTGTGAGCTTATTGCAGCACCAGCAGTTGGGCCAAATCCGGGTACTACATTAAGAACTCCATCCGGAATTCCAGCCTTCAAAAGAGGTAAAATAAACAAGGAAAATCAAATAGCTTTATTAGGTACAAGTAACTAATTTGATCATCGAATTAATTACACATTTGTATATAAATGTAGACATACGAATAACGATTTTTGCTGATATAACACGATTGGATGTCTCGTGTGTGTGTGTGAAAGAGAATACCTGTTTAGCTAAATGCGCGAAAAACAGAGCCGAGAGAGGTGTTTGTTCGGCCGGCTTAAGGACGACGGTGCAACCGGCAGCCAAGGAAGGACTAACCTTGGCAGCAAACATGGTGCTAGGGAAATTCCAAGGAATGATGTGTCCAACAACACCAATTGGTTCCATCAAAGTATATGCATGGAACTCTCTAGCACCTTTTAGCACCTCGCCATGGATCTTATCGGCAGCACCGGCATAGTAGCGTAAACAATTTGCAACTGCAGGGATGTCCACGACCTTAACTAAGTGGTACAACTTTCCAGCATCAATGGCGTCTAATGCCGCTAGTTCTTCTAAGTTTTCTTCAATAAGATCTGCCCATTTCATCATGATTTTTGCTCTTTCCTGTGTTGCATTAGAGTGTCAAAATACTCACAAGTGATTCAAGGAAAACTACTTAGCAATGCTAATATGCTATAACGTTTTCTTAAAGTTTAAACTAATAAAAGTAGACACGTGTATATATGTGACTAATGTTAAATTATTCAATTCTGTTAAAAAATTAATTAGGAATAAAATCAATTATAGTTAAAGGTTAATTTTATGGTGTGTATGAGTTGTTGTCTAAACTTAAATTACTTTTTATAATAAATTTTAATTTTTTTAAAATTATTTATTTTTATATCTTTTAAATTAAATATTAACTTTTATTTTTTTTAAGTAAAAATATCACCTT
>NC_029789.2:136946523-136948114 GCF_000816755.2 Arachis ipaensis
AACTCTCAACTCTCACCTTAAATTTTTCTCCACACATTAACAATGATAACTGATGGCTGACTGACAAGTATGCCCCCGTTTTTTTTATGTCATGAATCATGATGCATGTTTATTTTAGTACAATAGACATGCATGTCATTTTGTATTAATAATTTCTTTTCCTTCTCATTTTTTCTTTTCGTCCAAACATACTCTTCTTTTGGCAGATTTTTTTTAAAATAAAATAAAAAAATCAGTATTTCTTTAAATACGATTTTTAAATTTTATCATATTCAAAAAAATACTATTTTTTTTTATTTTATTTTAGAGAAAAAACCTCTTTTGGCTATGATTTCTATTCGGCTAGCTTGTTGCTACGTTTCACTAGAGGACACATTGTCATGTTGAAAAATCAATTCATATTTTGGCCCACAGCATTTAAGTGGGGCTCTTATGTGAGTCAACTATAACACACGCATAAGAAGACAATAGATTATTCAGATTTTCTTCACTCTACAGTTATTGTGTTGCATGTAGGGGTGGCAAGCGGAAGCTCGCCCCGCCCTGCCAGAAGCTCGTTTTTTGGCGGTTAGTCCGTCCTGTCTTATTTAATGAGGCGGTCTCAAAATTTTAGTATGTCTTGTTTAATGGCAGGTTGGCGGGTCAGTGGACTATGTCTGTCAAATATTTTTTTTATTTTTAATTATTAAATAATATATATAGAAGCATAAAAAATTTTTTTTATTTTTTATTTTTAACTATTATAATTTTTATATTCACAAATATTAAAGTCTTTGTAATTATAAATATCTAATAAATATAATTATAAACTAAATTTTCATCCAAATCATAATTATAAATATTGTTCCCAAAACAAAATAAACATAATTATAAATATTTTCTTTAAAACAAAATAAACATAATCCAAAACGCTCAATTTTCATCTTCATTCTCTTGTAAGTTGAGTTGGAGGAAGTTGGATTTTGGAAAAAAAATTGTAAAAATACCCCTTGCAAAAAAAATACTAAGTCCGGCGGGGAAGCCCGTCCCGCCCCGCCAAAGCCCGCGGTTTAAGCGGTGCGGGTTAGGCGGTCCCAATTTTCCAGTCCAACCCGCCTTTTTTGGCGGGTTACGCGGGCCGACCCGGCGGGTTTAGGCCCGTTTGCCACCCCTAGTATAGACTTAATGAACCTATGCTTGGGACAGGTTGGTAATTCATACTGTCTAGGAAAGATTTTAAGATTTTTATAACTAAATTTTGGATAATTAGTTGGTTTTTCTTTGAAACGGATTTTTGGATGTTAACTCTTTGGCTTTTAAAAAGACACGTAAGACGAGCAAAGATCACTGTACTTTAAAAATAATTTTATTTTACGTATCTTATTATAGCAATTCTGTAACTCCATAGTGAAAACCCTTTCGAGGACGATGTTCTCACTCTCCTACAGGTTTTTCCTTTTTAGGATATGGGCAACGAAGCTTCAGAAGAGTTATGTTCATTTTCTGTTTATTCAGTATTTTTGTATTATCTTACTTATTAATTTTTCCTCGCCTTTATTTTTATCAATTTTGTAAGAGGGATAGGAGTGTATGATCTGTGTGTGTGTAAGTG
>NC_029789.2:136954030-136957685 GCF_000816755.2 Arachis ipaensis
GTTTTGTTTTAAGAAATTTTAATTTATTTTTAAATATTATTTATAAAAATATATTATTACATATTTATTTTAAACTTTAAATTTAATTTTCAAAAATCATTTATTATTTAAAATATAATATTCTGTTTTATCCAAAAAAAAGATATTTAATATTCTCATGCTAAGAAAATAAAAATTAAGGTATGAGAAATTATTATATATCACTCAATTGTTATAATTTTTTGTCAAAAAAACATTTTTTATTGGTACTAGAGTTATTCTAAGAATTAAAAGTTTATACTTAAGAATATGTATAATAACACAAACGCATCCTAATTTATTCTTAATTTCTAACTATTTGTAACGCTAAACAAGTCAGTCTTTTATAATACCGAAATATAATATTCTCAAACATACTATTTGTAAAAATATATTTGTTAAGCTTGAGACAAAGGTTCATTTAGAATTCAATTTCCACTAGACACACTCATTGAAATAGATGAAAAATCTTAATTGTGACTAACAAAGCTACAAGCATGATTAGTTATGAACTTATGATAATAGATTAATAGTGAATCATTTTCAACTTGATTTTACTTTCTTAATCAATAATAAAAGTTTAACATATAACAAAATAGTGTTTGAATTCATATGTAACGTGCTAAGAGTTCTATCTCTTGTGATTTGACATTTGAGTCATTTGACTTTACTCCTCCCTTATTAAAATCATAATGGTGGTAAACAATAAATCAAATAAATGACATTCATTGCTTTGCTAATTTCTCTCCACAATTTACAAGCAACTGGCATAAGAGTTAACTTCTTAATTAGTGGGACTTAAATTATTTGGGGTAACTAACAATTAAGGTCTTTTTCTAGTTTTCTACTTTTCGAACGGTTTCCTATTAGTATTGGGTCGTCCATGTCTCCATCACACATGCCTGTGATTTTTCATTTTTACTATAAATGGTTAATTTTGTATGTACCCAAAAGATTTTTTTTATACCCAAAAAAAGTTATTTCATAATAATGTCAACTGAATTGTGCTATTGTTCAAATATTATCACTCAATTATTGTTATGTTTATTTTTCAAAATTTATCCAAAAAAAAAGATAAAACAAGGATGATTCGGTATAATAATTAACTTAAATTTAATGCTTAAAAAAAGAATAAAACATATCAAGAAAAAAAGTGATAGATATTTTTCAAAATAATATTAAAAATAGAAAATATTATAAATTTTTCATCTTTTTTCCTTCTAATATTAAAAAAAATTTAGTAAATTTAATTAACTTTTTTACATTTTAAAAAAAAAAATTTCAATTAAACAATAAAAAATAATCATTTTTCTTCTAATTTTTTTGTTCATTTTCCTCTCAAATAAACCTAGCCTTGGAGCAGATGTTGGTCCCAATATCCTTGTTATTTTAACTTCTTAGTTCCAAATTCTTCGGTACAATTAAGGCAACTATACTTAATTAATTATTACATTCAAATTGGTGACGATATGTGAAAATGACAAAACACCGAACCCCTTACTTAGAGGCGAGGATTGTGTATTGGTATTTTTTTTTTGATAAAGTATTAAATCAGTCTCCTAAATTTAGACGTAATCTTATTTTAGTTTTTAAGGTTTAAAGTGTCTTATTTGAATTTAAAAAAGTTTTATTTAAGTTTAATATAGTTCCACCGTAAGATCAAAATTAAATAATTAACAGAATATCTTATATGATAGCAAGATCAATAATTTGGAGAACAAGTATAAATTTCAAAGGCACAAAATTAATCATAGATATATCAATATATTTATTTATCATTCTCTTTAGTTCTATAGTAAATATTTCATTTAAATTATAAAAAAATAATAAATAAATGTATTGATGCATCGACAAGTAATTTTGTGTCTCTAAAACTTGTACTTGTTTTTCAAATTATTAACTTTGTTCTTGTACTACTGTCATATAGAACATTCCGTTAATAAAGTATAAAGTATAAAGTAAAATGACAAAATTATGTATAATAAAATTTAAATAAAGAGTAAATAACACTCAGAAATTAATTTAATGCATAAAAACATAGTTAAACAAAAAAAAAAAGAAAAAAATTAATTAGAGAAAAAATATGTCTTTAAGAAAAAAATAATAAATAACAGTATATTTATCTCTCTAATAAAATAATTTTGATTTTTCTTTCTAAATAGTTTATTAATTAATCCTTCTTAATAATTTTGATAAAAATAAATCTCTTTTAATAAATAAATCTTCTTAAAGATCCTTTACAATAATTTTTTCAATTTTTTCCCCTTTCATTTAGAAGAAAATATTTTACTTAGATTAATTTTTATACACTAATATATTAACAAATTAAATTGTAGAAAAAGAAATGTGCAAATAATTGCCTATGCACTAAACTGTTAGATAATAAAATTATATGGTTGCCCACTTGTTCACTCGTTTGTATACACAAAATTTTAGTTCAATATTCTAAATAAAAAATCTTTTTTCTAGTTTTAAAATTCTAAACACCCCTTAAAAAATGAGAAATTGTTATTTTGTGGTCCCCGTCAATTAGTTATACTGAAATAAAATTTTAATTTTATACATATATACATATATAATGGATTATATCTGGCCACGTTTTTGTTTGTTGGGAGTTGGGACATTAGTAGCCAAATAGACAAATACCCATTACTCATAAATTCATGTCTTTAGACAATTATATTTCAGCTCACTTATTATTAATTTTGTTCCTTTCCACCAATGATTACTTCTCATTTTTTTTTTAATCAAAGACAGAAGATTCGAACCCGCAACCTCTTAATTGAGTATAGGAAGACTATGCCATTTAAGCTATAATTCATTGGCTTATCCTACTTCTCATATTTTCTCATTAATCATCCAATGTATCATAATATTATATCTTAAATACTTATCTTTAAAAATCTATTTTAAAAAATCATAATATAAAATTAATTAATAAAAGAAATGTGACTTGATAAATACACACCTCTAACTTCTTAAACTTAAAAGGACTAGTTGGTAGCTATTCGAATCAGTTATGAAAATAGTAGAATTAGAAATTCAATTTAATATTTAACTAAAATTTAAATATTTTAAATTAGTTAATCGAAGAGATGAGAAGTATGTAAAAAGAAAGAGAGATGGAAAAAACGTACCGCACCAGACATGCGTGGCCATGGACCGTTGTCAAATGCCTCACGTGCCGCTTTAACAGCCACATCAATGTCTTCTTTTCTTCCCTCCGAGATTTTCGCTATCACCTCTCCTGTTCTCGGATCTATTGTCTCAAACTCGTTTCCTGCTAGGATTTCCAAATGGTGAAAACTCATGTAAATTTCATTGAACGGACTTCACGTGAAGTCAATTTCAAATTAGTTTCTACCTTTCCAAATATTGTTCATATTAAAAATCAAGTACAAAAATTAAACCAATATAAAAGTGGTATGATTTGGATATTTCATGTAAGGTCCATACGGATTCTTCATTCTTCGTCTCTCTTATCTCTATCGTAAGTTTCTTTTTTCGACACGTACTTTCAATTAATGCATACATCTATGGAGGATGGATGGATGAACGTGACAGCGTAAATTAAATTCTAATAAAATACGGAAACTTTTTATCATTTTTAACCATTAATTTTTTTTAATATTTTATC
>NC_029789.2:136957713-136958532 GCF_000816755.2 Arachis ipaensis
ATGATAATTTTCTTTTAGAATTTAATAAAAATTAAAGTTTAAATCTTTCAATCATATAATTTTAATATCATATAATAAAACTACAGCTTAAAATAATAAGATAAGCCGCATGAACAACTATGTCTATTACAACTTTATTAGAGAATTTGTATAAAGAAAAAATATATACGCATAAATCATTATATTCTGCTCTACATTTATAAATTTGGCAATATGCGGTTCAAAGTCAAGCTCTAATAATATATTCATAGGCATTATAGATTAGCATTCTTTTAGAAAAAAAAGATTAAAATATGTTTTGCCTGTGAATCCTTCTAACATTCTAACACCCAAAAGGAGAAAAAAAAACTCAAATTATTTTTGATATAGCTGATACAATTATACAACCAATATTAGTATTCAACTTCCCAGGTTCAACTAGTCCAAAGCCATATATATCCAAATTTCCAATAGCAAAGTTTCCATCTCCTTGTACCGTGGGAATATGACAAATCTTTCACGTGATGAAAGTGAAAAACAAGGATTTCTTTATTTTAATTTTTACGGTAAAGACGTAAAGTACGACATTCTTAAGACATTCTTAAGAAATTGGACATTATCATTTACCATATTTGACTTAAGTAAACAATTATTTAATTTGAAGAGTGTTAGGGCCAGTAACTTTTGTGTTTTGTAATCATCAATTGGTCATTAATAGTATTTTTAATGGTGTGAGATTACATTCAATGTTGGGAAATTATTCACTTTTCTTTTGATGGTTAAGTACTGGTCACAAAATACAAAAATTGCTGACCCCCTAAATTTTTTCTTAAAAAAATT
>NC_029789.2:136958777-136960182 GCF_000816755.2 Arachis ipaensis
ATAACTTTAATCTGGTAAAATGTACTTTTAATTTAATACCAAATAAGAGTTCCTAAAAAGGAAAAAGAAAAAAAAACAAAGTGATGAAAGGAGGAAATATATATACATAGAAGAGAAAGCTTAGAAATGAGAAGGAACCCTAAAGTAATAAGGGATATTACTAATTAAACAAGGATGAAGAAAGAAAGAAGAAGTGATGAGTATTGTTAGTATTACCTGAGAGAGAATGAACAAAGTGGCCATTGATGAAGAGATTGGTGAACTTGATGGGTGGGATCTTGAAAAGAGAAGAGTTATTAGCGGCGTGGCCGTTGGAAAGAGCTGTCATCTTTGTGTGATTAGTTTAGTATTTTTGTTACTAATTACAAACAATATTTGAGGTTGCTATGAATGTTGGGGGAACCACTCTTCTCTCTCTTTAAATAATGAAGAAAAGAAAGACTTGTATGTAAGAACAACGATCTTCACGAAATCAGAAAGAGGAGGTAGTGGACCGTCTCACTCTCTCTTGCCGTACACAAGTGTCACTTCTCATTTATTTATGACTCCATTCACATGCTACTTTGTACTTAATTACCTTATTTTAAGTCTACAAATTCATACTCATTGTAAATTCATTAACGATTCTACTTGTAAATTAATTACTTGATTATATTAATACTATGTCAATATCTTCATGTGGAGGTAGGTTAGTTAGCATGCAATACATATTTTTTCTTGACTAGCTAGCATGCAATACATTTTGTTTTGTGTCAGAAACTACTCCTTTTAATTATGTAATTTTTTTTAAAAAAATTATTCTTCATTTTCGTCATTTTATTTTTCTTGACGGCGATGTGAAAAAAATTCATAAAAATTGTTGGTAATTTGATTGTAATAAACAATAAGGGAGAGTAACATTATCAACTACGGAATATCAAAATCTGTCTCCCTAATTCTATTCTATGAATATTATTGTATTTTTGACTTTTTTTAATTTCCAATATTAATAATATTTCAAATTAAATTTTATTCTCTCTCCTTTAATAGTGGAAAGAAAGAAAAAACTTAAAGCATAATAAATATTCATAGCATTAAATTATAAAGTTGTTCAACGTTTTACTTGATCAATGAAACTTTTATATTTTACTAAACACGAAAGTTTTTCAAACCCGGGTGCTATATATGACGTATGTATCTTTGTATGTTATAAAATGTGATATTTTTAAAAGATAAATGAATGTAACATCTGAATTTTGATGGAGACCAATATAAAGGTAACAAATCAAATGGCAAAAATATTATATGCACGTTAAAAATTAATAACAAAATTAATTATTAAATATTTATATATAAATATATATTATTTAATTTATTTTTAATATATATTTTATATTTTAATATATATTTTATTTAATAACTAATT
>NC_029789.2:136960263-136964334 GCF_000816755.2 Arachis ipaensis
ATCAAGTAGATGTATCATTTACCGAAGTTGACAAAATATTTGGGCTCCACAACTTAGCTAAGGCCTTGGACTTTTTCTTACTTTTTTTTTTTGGTTTGAGGTCATGTGGAGGGGCCTTTGACATTTATAAGGCTGAGATGAACATGGACAAACAAACTGAAACTCCTAGCTGTTGCTGGAACATGTGGGTAAATGTGTAGGTGTGTTGTAATATTTAAAGATCGAGGACCAAAAAAGCAAACTGGAGATCTAGTCATTGTTTAAAAAGCGTGATGGTTCAAGTATTACTTTATTACTTAGATTCCATTTTTATGGAAATCAAATATATCCGGAGAGAAGGTGGGAATTAAAATAATGATATTTTAATTTTCTAGAATTAAACTTGTTTGAAAATAACTTTTTAAATTTTGAACCAAATATAAAAATATAATATTTTCGTTTTAAAATTTTTAAAAATTATTTATAATTCTCTATCATACACACCCAAAGAGTAATGTTAGGGTAACTAAGACTTTGGTTGAGTGACGGACTAAATATATTATCTTTTAGAGTATATACCCATTTTGGTCCTCAAAGAATTTTAGACCAGACACTTTAGTTTCTAACTAAAATTAATTACTTGATTGGTTCCTAATAATTAATTTTGTCAGACACTTAGGTCCTTTGTTCCGTCAACTCTAACGGAAGACAAAATGGTCCCTAAGGTAGCGTTTGGTAGAGAGACAGAGACTAAAAGACTGAGACTGAGAGACTGAGACTAAGAGACTGAGACCGAAATAAATTTCAATATTCTGTTTGGTGCAAAGTGAGAGATAGAAATTGAAACAAGAATAAAACTCTAATTTCATTTGCACAAAGGATAAAATTGGAATTAATTAATTGAAATGAAAATATTTTACGTATAAAATGTTATTAAAATTTTCGCCTCTGTCTCTAAAAATTTTAGTCCCCTGTGTCCCTACTTTTTGGAGGTACTGAAATACTAAAATTTTAGGGACAGAGACAGAAATTTTAGTGCCAGTCTTTGAGCCAACAAACATGATACTGTGTCTCAGTCTCTCAGTCTCTGTCCCAATACCTCAAAACAAACGCTACCAACTCTAACAGAGGATAAAATAATCTCCGACAACTCTAACAGAGGACAAAATTATTCCTGGCCCCCTTTGTTTAGAAACGATATCATTCTCCCCCAATTTTCATCATATCTCGTATAACCTTAACATTCGTACTCTCCTTCTTCACCTTCACAGTCTTCTTCTCCATCTTCTCCTTCCTCCTCTTCAGCTCCAAAATCAAGCCATGGTGTAACTGTCACGCATGTCACACCTACCTCAACATGTCATGGATCACACACTTTCCAAATATCTATGATTAGTATACCCACCTCCTCCCCACTTCGCCCACCAAAAGCATACACCTCCACATCCTCAATAACAGCATCACTTCCAACCCCGACAACATTCACCACATCCTCAAGATCAAGTTCTACAACTACCCTAAGAGCACGTCTTTCTCCACTATCTGCCAAGCAATATAGATTGTTGGACACTAGGACATTACGAGAAGATTCTCTTTCGACATCATATGTAAATTCTCATTTAGAATGGAGCCCAAGTGCTTCATTCCTTCTCTTCCTGGGTCCAAGCTGGTAGACAGTTTCAACCTTGCATCCAAGCTATTAGTATAGCAAGCAATGTCACCATCACCGCTCATATGAAAACTGAAGTGATTACTGAACATTAATTCGGAGAAGAAGATGAAAGAAGCGATCAGAATGGTAGATAATGTGGCCATGGAAATAATAGGTCAGGGGAGGAGGGAGATGGCGACGACAACAACGGGTCTTAACAAATTGGACTTGCTGTCTAGATTCATGGGATCCATCGAAGTCGATAAGTACTTGAGAGATATAGTCATTAGTTTCCTAAGTATGAATTGGTTGAAAACAAGTTGAGAATTTTTCTTCTTGTGAACATCGAAGTTGCAGAGTACACATGTAGCTTGAAGTTGCAATGTTAGAGTGTTAGGGTTATGCGAGATATGATAAAAATTGGGAGAGAATAATGTTATTTCTGTACAGAGGTTGTTAGGGACTATTTTGTCTTCTGTTAGAGTTCTCAGGAACCATTTTGTCTTCCATTAGAGTTGACGGAGCAAAGAATCTAAGTATCTGATGGAATTAATTGTCAAGGATCAATCGAGTAATTAATTTTAGTTAGAAACTAAATTGTCCATTCGAAATTTTTTGAAGACCAAAATAGTATATACTCTATCTTTAATATGTTGCATTTGAATTTAAATTTGACGGTAACTAAGTAATAGATAAAATTTCTAAATGTATGTGTGCGTATATGATGTGTGTGAGGGATATAATTAAACTTTTTTAATAGTATAATAATCAAACATGTCATAATAGAATAATTAATATTTTTACAGCGATATAATTAAACTTTTTTATGAATACAAAATATGTATTTCCATACAATAACTAATATGTAATTGATAATTAGCGTAGATGTAGTATGAATAAGTTAAAAGATTTTGCTCAAATTATTATAGTTTTTACGACGAGCCAAATTATTCATTTTCATATCTTAAAAAGGTTTTTTTTTTTTTTTCTCTAAGCAATCTGCTAGCTGCTGACACGCCATTTGTGTTTGACACAAAGTGCCTGCAGGCGTTTGAAATGCTGAAGGCTAAGCTGGTCACAGCACCAGTCATTTTTGCACCAGACTGGACATTACCATTTGAGTTAATGTGTGATGCCAGTGATCATGCCATTGGTGCAGTATTGGGATAGAGGCATGACAAGCTTCTGCATGTCATTTACTATGCCAGTCGCGTTCTGAATGACGCCCAGAAAAATTACACTACCACAGAAAAAGAATTACTTGCAGTGGTTTACGCCATTGACAAGTTCAGATCATACTTAGTAGAATCAAAAGTGATTGTGTATACTGATCATGCTGCTCTTAAATATCTACTCACAAAGCAGGATTCAAAACCCAGGCTCATCAGATGGGTATTGCTTCTGCAAGAGTTTGATATAGAAATAAGAGACAGAAAAGGGACAGAGAACCAAGTGGCTGATCATCTGTCCCGGATAGAGCCATTGGAAGGGACGCCCCTCTCTTCTCTTGAGATCTCTGAGACGTTTCCTGATGAGCATTTATTCGCCATTCAGGAAGCACCATGGTTTGCCGATATTGCAAACTATAAAGCTGCAAGATTCATACCCAAGGAGTACAACAGGATACAAAAGAAGAAATTAATTACTGATGCAAAGTACTACTTGTGGGATGAACCCTATCTCTTTAAGAGATGTGCAGACGGAATTATCCGTAGGTGTGTGCCTAGAGAAGAAGCACAGAAGATCCTGTGGCATTGCCACGGATCTCAATATGGAGGCCATTTTGGAGGTGAGCGAACAGCCACCAAGGTCCTCCAATGTGGCTTCTATTGGCCCACACTCTATAAAGATTCCCGCGAGTTTGTACGTAATTGTGACAGTTGCCAAAGAGCTGGTAACCTGCCTCATGGTTACGCCATGCCTCAACAAGGAATCTTGGAAATTGAGTTGTTTGACGTATGGGGAATTGACTTCATGGGACCTTTCCCACCATCATACTCAAACACTTATATTCTAGTGGTAGTTGACTACATATCAAAATGGGTTGAGGCTATTGCCACGCCCACCAATAATACTAAAACAGTGCTAAAGTTCCTCCAGAAACATATCTTTAGCAGGTTTGGTGTCCCTAGAGTACTAATCAGTGATGGGGGCACTCACTTCTGCAATAAAAAGCTTTACTCTGCCATGGTTCGATATGGAATTCGCCACAAAGTGGCCACACCATATCATCCACAAACCAATGGGCAAGATGAAGTCTCTAACAGAGAATTAAAGAGAATCCTAGAACGGACAATAAATAGCTGTAGAAAGGATTGGGCACGGAGCTTGGATGATGCTCTGTGGGCTTACAGAACAGCATTCAAGACCCCTATAGGGACCTCTCCATACCAACTGGTGTATGGTAAGGCATGTCACCTGCCCGTGGAACTGGAACATAA
>NC_029789.2:136965231-136967823 GCF_000816755.2 Arachis ipaensis
CTGAAGTCTCTAACAGAGAATTAAAGAGAATCCTGGAACGGACAGTAAATACTCGTAGAAAGGATTGGGCACGGAGCTTGGATGATGCTCTGTGGGCTTACAGAACAGCATTCAAGACTCCTATAGGGACCTCTCCATACCAGCTTGTGTATGGTAAGGCCTGTCATCTACCCGTGGAACTGGAACACAAGGCCTACTGGGCAACCGGATTGCTAAACTTTGATGCCAAATTAGCTGGAGAAAAAAGATTGCTCCAGCTAAATGAGCTAGAGGAATTCGGATTCACTGCTTTCGAAAATGCTAAGCTTAAAATAAAAAAATAAAAAAAATGGCATGACAAAAAGCTGTCATCTAGAATCTTTGAACCAGGACAGAAGGTCCTGTTGTTTAACTCTAGACTTCCCCGGTTCCCCGGGAAACTGAAATCCCGGTGGAGGGGACCATACGTGATTACAAGTGTGTCACCATATGGTTATGTGGAGCTTCAAGATATTGATTCTGATAAGAAGTTCATTGTCAATGGACAGAGAATCAAGCATTATCTTGAAGGCAACATTGAGCAAGAATGCTCAAGGCTGAAGCTAGATTAAAAGCTCAGCAAGGTCCAGCTAAAGACAATAAAGAAGCGCTTGCTGGGAGGCAACCCAGCCATGGGGCAACAATCCTCTAAGCATTTTGCCCTATTTCTATTTTTATTTTTATTTGTTCATATAAAGTTCATTGACAACAAGGTAAATAATCATTTACAGAAGACCTCGGCACACAAAACAGAGTAAAAGAGCTCAATGGCAAGAAAACGCCAGTAAAAGGGCATTTTGGGCGTTCAGCGCCCAAAATGGGCATCCACTGGGCGCTGAACGCCAGTAATGGTAGCAATCTGGGCGTTCAACGCCAGAAATGGCCACCCACTGGGCGTTGAACGCCAGTAATGGCAGCAACTGGGCGTTGAACGCCCAGGAGATCAGCATTTGGGCGCTGAACGCCCAAAACAAGCAGTGTTTGGGCGTTCAAACGCCAGGAAGGCAGGGAGGAGCCAAATTCATTTTTCCACACGTTTTTCCATTCTAATTTAAAATTTTATGATTCAATACATGATTTTATTTACATAAACATGTCAAGAACCCTGATTTCAAAAAATCCTACTTTCAAAATATCAAATGTATCTTAATTCATAAGCACACACCCTCTTTGCAAATTCAATCCAACTCTTTTCAAATCTTTTCCAAAAACAAATCTATCTTTTTCACTCTAAAATCTTTTCAATATCTTTTTCATATTATCTTTTTCAAAATCCAGATTTATCTTTTTAAAAAATCTATCCTATCTTTTCAAAATCAAACTATATCTTCTATCTTATCTTTTTCAACTCAATCTTTTTATCTTATCTCTTCCAATTTTTCGAAAATCCACCCCCCACCCCTTTAAATTTGGGTTCGGCCTCCCCCCTCCTCCATCAACAAGTGCACCTTGATCTCCTTCTATCCCTCTCCTTTCTTTTCTTTTGCTTGAGGACAAGCAAACCTCTAAGTTTGGTATGTTTATCCGAGATCACTAAGATCATGGCTCCCAAAGGAAAACAATCCACTCCAAGAGGCAAGAAAGAGAGCGTTCCAAAACCACTTTGGAATCAAGGGAGGTTCTTATCTAAAGAATATTCAGACCATTATCTTAAAGTAATGGGTCTGAGATCAGTGATCCCGGAAGTTAGATTCGATCTGAAAGAAGACGAATATCCAGAGATCCAGGAGCAAATTCGAATCAGGAACTGAGAAGTCCTAGCTAATCCTGAAACGAAAGTAGGAAGGAACATGGTCCAGGAGTTCTATGCTAATATGTGGCAGACTGACAAGCAAAGACTATCTGGAACTGCCTGCTACGAATTTCGGACCATGGTCAGGGGAAAGATTGTTCATACCACCCCTGACAAGATCAGAGAGATATTAAAGCTACCTCAGCTAAAGGATGATCCAGACTCCTTCAACAGGAGGATGATGAGAGCAGACATTGGCCTGGATAAGATTCTAGAGGACATATGTATCCCTGGAGCCAGGTGGACCACCAACCCAAAGGGCGTCCCAAATCAACTCAAGAGAGAGGATCTCAAACCAGTTGCCAGAGGATGGCTGGACTTCATTGGGCGTTCTCTGTTGCCCACTAGCAACCGTTCTGAAATCACAGTTAAAAGAGCAGTGATGATTCATTGCATCATGACGGGGAAGGAAGTGGAGGTTCATCAGCTGATTTCCACTGAACTCTACAAGATTGCTAATAAAAATTCAAAAGAGGCCAGATTGGCTTATCCAAGCGTGATTTCTCTGCTCTGCAAGGACGCTGGAGTAAGAATGGGAATAACTGAATATATCCTAATTGAAAAGTCAATCACCAAAGCATCAATGGAGAGACAACAAGCACAGGAGGATCCCATCAAGAAGAGAGCACAGGAATTCCTCCCAGAGATCCCTCAAGCGGAATATTGGGAATATCTTGAGACGTCTGTCACCAAGATACAGGAGGCTATGGAGCAAATAATAAAACAACAGAAGGAACACAGTCAAATGCTGACCTATATGTTTAAAGAACAAGAGGAGCAGG
>NC_029789.2:136977355-136982621 GCF_000816755.2 Arachis ipaensis
GCACACACCAAGTGGGCCCCAGAAGTGGATCTCTGCATCATCCATCATAGTCTACTCATATTTTGTAACCCTAGGCTACTATTTTAGTATTTAAACAACTTTTAGAGACTTATTTTGATAGATTGCTTCAAACCAACAATCTCTGTGGGATTCGACCCTTACTCACGTGAGGTATTACTTGGACGACCCAGTGCACTTGCTGGTTAGTTGTACGCGTTGTGAAAAGTGTGATTCACAATTCGTGCACCACTGAACAAGTTTCTTGAATAGCTTTACCTTGATAAGGTATTTGCATTTTGAATAAGCTTTGATCATTTTTCATTTTTGCTTTTTACCTTGGTTGTTTGTTTGTCGTAGTGTGTTAATTGTTCTATTGTTTAGGCAATTTGCAAGATAGAATTAGTTATACACTATACACTAAAAGAGTTTTGATTTCAATGGTTAAACTAATTTAACTGTAGTAGGCAGATAGAATTTCTCTTCCTCTTTTGAATATTATCCGAATCTGAAAAGTGGAAGCTTGGTTCTTTTACTTGTCATAAGAAACATATCAGAGACTCTAGCTAGTTCTCTCTTTTTGCTGCTTTTCGAAGATTCTATCTCTGAATGTGCAAAGCAGGACAAGATGGAAAGTAGAGGGAGCAAAGCAATGCCTGCACAGAAAAATGGGCGTCGACCGAATCGAGAAAGGGAAATGGCTTTGATACAAGATGTATGTGATAATTTATTAGTGAAATAAATTTTTAGTACATAGAGTAAATTAATGTTTTCAAACTTGACAAGTTGATAAGTTGAAGAGAAAGCTGAGACATGAAGAGAATGTGCATAGTATACTATTTATTTATTGGATTGCTGGTGGATCATCACAATGGAAAGGTACATAGTTCATATCATTATGTATTTATTTATTGGACTTTTCAATTGATTTTGTCCTGGTTGATGGTATTTTGATTTTCCTTGCAATGGATCAAGTCTTTCAATTTGCTCTTGTCTTACGAGCTCTCTCCGCCGTTCTCGTCTCTGCTTTTTTTCTCTTCGTCAGAGGTTTGTCATCGTCTCTTCTTGTCATCTTTTAATATGCAAATCTTTTTCTTCTTCTAGCTGTGTTTGGTGATCATAGCATCGGGGGTCTGGGGAAATTATATATATATATATATATATGTATATTCATTGCTTAATTATGAAGGTGAACTTACCATTTATACTGAGTTACTGACTATATGAATAGTATAGACTGCTGGAAATTTGGGGGCAGACCCAATCTTAGATAGTGAAGTGGTGCCTTCCCTACTAGTTGAGATAGCTCCCATTCTTTGTGTTGCTAATGAAGTAGAGGCTAGCAACCCAAGGGTTGGTTATCTCTGTAAGTTTCTTTTGTATTGTATTTTATTTGTATATCTACGAGTGAACTTTATTTGACATAGTGCCATTTTTTGGTTGGTTCGATTTTGAATACAAGTAGATGAAGCAAATGCAAATACAGGTAGATGAAGAAAATGCCAGAGCAGTTAAAGAGCGTGAGACAGCACAGAAAGCCATTGAAGAAACACCACCAGTTATTAAGGAGACTCCTGTTCTAGTGCAAGACACAGCAAAGATTAAAGAAGCACCACCAAGTTCTTTCTCTTTTTTTAGGTTAAATTTAATTGTGAGTAATCACTAAGCCTCACAAGTTCCACTGCATTAGAGCTCAAGCTTAAGGTGATTCAGATAGAACTGTTAGATATATAATTTTGCTATACATGTTTGGTTTGTGTTGATGATCACCAATATGAATGTTAATGTTTATACTCTATATAAGGTTCAACAAAAATTGAGGGAATTCCTGAGAAAACAGATTCCAAGGATGATAACTTAGTATTTGTTGCTGGTACTACTGGTAGAGTTGGTTCAAGAACTGTTAGGTACATTTGTTAGTACTCTTTAATTCACTTGTTCTTTAAGAAGAAACTTATTTTCTTTAAAATGCTGACTAGTGATAGTTTTATTTCAGAGAGCTTATAAAACTTGGATTTAAAGTAAGAGCTAGAGTGAGGAGTGCTGAGAGAGCTGGTCTACTAATCAAGGTACAGGTTCTATCTTATGAACAAGATTTGGTATCCATTAGTGCTTGATATGAAAAGGATGTGCATTAAGATATAGAACATATGCAGAGTGTTGAGCAAATAAAGCTTGATGATGGAACAAGTGGAGGGAGTCAAAGTAAGACAAGAAAGTTTATGGATTTCATGATTTGTGTAGGTTTGGCAATAAAGAAAATGCTGATGTATTGAATGACAAGAGAATGTTTTTGGTTTTTAGCCCAGCTGTAGAGAAGCTTGAAATTACGGAATGCGATTTGGAGAAACCAGATCAAATTGGACCAGTACTGGGGAATGCATCAACAGTTATATGTTCCATTGGTGCTAGTGAGAAGGAAGTTTTTGACATCACTGGCCCTTGTTGAATCGATTATCGCGCCACCAAAAGCCTTATTGATGCTGGTAAGACAAGATTCTTCACTCTTATGTTAAGATCTTGTTAAGTCCTAATCTTGAAACACAAAACTGTCATAACAATTTGTTCCTTGTTATTTAGTTAAGACTAATGTCTTAATATGATGAAAACTCAAAATGGTTTTGTTTTTTCTATGATGCAGCAACTGTTGCCAAAGTAAATTACTTCATACTGGTTACTTCATTGGGAACAAACAAATTTGGTTTACCTGCAACTATTCTCAAGTGAGCATTAATGAAATTCTTTCTGATATTATCATATTTTAACAAGAAGTTCAACTGATTGCTGAATTTTCGATCTTGAAGTCTTTTTTTAACTATCAACTTCATATTAAAAACAGTACTGCATGTGATTTTTCACTTTCAAGATTATGATGGTAGTTATGCCAGAAAGCAAGATCCTAACTGTCTAAAACTATTAACATTGTTCTTCAGATAGTGAGACCTGGAGGTATGGAGCGGCCGACGAATTCTTACAAGGAAACTCATAACCTAACACTATCAACAGAAGACACTTTATTTGGGGGTCAAGTATCAAACCTTCAGGTGCTTAACATGTAAAATTTTGTGCTGATTTCCAATTTTGTAAAACTAGTCCTATGAATGACAGAGCAAAAATAACAAGTTCTGTTTCATGGTAGGTGGCAGAACTTATGGCAGTCATGGCCAATAACCCTGATCTTGCATATTGTAAAATAGTGGAGGTGTAGCAGAGACAACTGCGCCGCTGAATCCCACGAAAGAGCTTCTTGCAAAGATATCATCTCAAAGACCTTACATTTCTTGGATGCTGCAGAGATATGCAGAAATCGGATGCTGCAGCCGTCAGTGATCCGGCTCCCTCAGAACCTGCCATTGCCACAGCCACTGAGAAGGAAACTGTACAACCAAAACTGGTTGCGAAAAAGTCACTTTCGCCTTATACTGTGTAAGCCTAACTTGGATATTTGTGTGTTTAAAGGTCTTGCTCATAATATCCAGTAAGTAATGATGACAAAATCCATAGATCAGCCTTTTTCCACCTTTGTAAGATATTCGAGTAACTTGGATGGATATGGTTGGTACTAGCCTAACTTTAAAAATGACTATTTAAGATATTGAAGAATTTATGGTTGGTATTAGACTAAAATCTTTTCACGTGTTTGTTTTAAATGCCTTTGTTGACTAGTGAAAAAATCTTGTTGCATTCATAGGTCTTGGAAGACCGTGCGCGTGATAAGATGGACAAATTGTGCCAGATGCCCTTTTAAAATTTGGCACACATGTAAAGAAAAAGGTATATTTTCTTCACTTCTCTCTATGCACCTGATCAGGTTTCGTTTCTGATGGTTTGTGACTGTTGCGACAAATTTTGCTTTGGATTGCAATCCTTTAGAATTTGTGCAAGATATTCTATTGATGTTTAAACTATGATTTTATGTTATATTAGGAGTCCAAGTGAAGTCAAGTAGTTCTAGTGCAGTTCCACTATCACTGCCACTGCCGCCATCCTCAATCTCTTCAGATGAGGACTATGATGATGATGAGGATGAAGATGACACTGAAGACTATAGCTGATAGTTTTAGTATGGTTGAACAATATACTAGGAATTATAGTTGATGATCAATACACTTTGTTTATGTTTTGAATTATATTAACTTGCTTGTTTATAATACTTTTCTTTTAGTTTGATAATACGATGAATTTATTTATTTTTTGAAATATTATAAATATTCGAATACAAATTAGATAAAAATTTGTATTAAATTTATATTTATTTTGTATGAAAATAAGTTTATTTTGTAATTGGAAAAATCTAAAAAAAAATTATATTTTACCTTACTGACAGATTTACAGACGAATTTTCTGTCTGTAATCAGAGTGTGAGATGATTTTCCAAAGTTCAAATTACAGATGAAAAATTCGTCTGAAAATCTGTCTGTAATTACAGACAGAAAATCCGTCTGTAATTACAGACGAAAAATCCGTCAAAAAGTTCGTCATCTTCGGAAAATGGATGGAGAATTTACAGAGGAAAAATCTGTCGGTAACTGGTAAAAATCCGTCGGTAAATAATTTCCGACGGACTTTTACAGAAGAACAAAATCCGTCGGTAATTTCGTCATCTTCCCCATTCACTGTTAATTTCCTAACAGTAAGCCTTAACCAGGGACGAAAGAGGTAGCAACCACGAGGAAGAAGGTGGACAAAGACAGGACGAAAAAGTGAGTAGAGATGTGGCTAGAAAGAAGAGCAGACAGGCAAGTAGACAAGCGGGTGGTAGCAACGCAGCAAGCAGAGAAACTGGTGGCAGCAATGTGTGCAGAAAGATATGTTGGCGGCGGTGACATGGGCAGAAAGATACATTGGGGGCGGTGGTCTGAGTCATCCTCTTCTCATCGCGCGTCGCCTCCAACAGTACGCGCGGCGGTGGTCTGAGTCATCCTCTTCTTGTTGTTACTTGTTGCTGATTCTTCTTCTTCAGTTAGTTGTTGTTCTTGTTGTCACCGGTTTTTCTTGTTCTTCTTCCTGTTAATTGCATATATATCTAGTTTTTGTCTGAAATTATTTTGATTCGAGATTTCTGAAATTTGAGGGTATAAAAATGGTGGATCTGTAAAAAAAAGTGAGAAAAAGTGCGATTCTATATAAGGATATTTTTGTCCAAAAATTAAAAAAAGAACGATTTTAAAACTAATTTAAATCTTAAGGACGAATTCGAATGTAAAAAAAGATCGAGGAAGAATAAAATTTTTGACCTTATACTTAACCCTTAAATATATTATATAAC
>NC_029789.2:136983108-136984875 GCF_000816755.2 Arachis ipaensis
CAGTTATCCAATAATTAAATCAATGATCTATTAATAAAGTATTATGGTCAAATTAACTATTGTTGGTTTGATTCTAATAACTATAATTAGGAGAGGTGCTATGTCCTTAATTTTAATATAGCGGAGCCAATAAGAAAATAACAAATTCAGTAAAGAAATATAATAAAAAGAATTAGAAGGTGATACTATTGTAATATTTTAATTAGAAGCAATTGAGCTCTTGATTGACTTTCTACTAATAAAATGAATTTTCTTAATTTATGATGATACGTTATTTAACAAAACAGTAAAAACCACTTTTAAAAAGAAGAAACTACAAGCATAATGCATGATAATTTTTTTTTTAAAAGAAATATAAGATAACTATTATAGACATAATATTATAGAGATTAGACTCCTTAATTAAGTTATTGTAATTTTGAAGAGGATAAGTCACCAGGGAAAAAAAGATTGAAGAGCATAAATTGGCTCTAAAAGCATCCTACAAGAAATTTTAAGAGGACCTCTTATTAATGTTAAAACTTAGAAGAAAAGCATCCATTTTTTAAATTTAAAAAATATAAGGAGAAAAAATATCTTAAGGATTATATTCTATTATTCTTAAACATAAACACCAATTTTAAAAGTATAGAACAAATTAGAAAGTGAAACCTTTCTGTTAAAGAAATTATAATCTTTGGGGTCGAAATTGAAAACGAGCAAGCTATTTATTGGTTTTAATTAAACAGAAAGGTGTAGGGTGAATAAAAATAGAAATAAACATACACAAAAGAGTATGGCACAACTTGTACTTCTAAATTATTCTCTTTTCTTCCCTTTTTCTTTTTTATATTGTTGGGGTGAAATTTTCTCTAATTATTTGAGAAAGCATAATAGAATGGATTTTGAAGTGTCGGGATTAAATAAAAACCATATTACATGAAAAAATTATTTATTTTCGAATTGATAATTTGTGTGCTTAATTACAGAAATTATTTTTTTAATGGATAGAAAAATGGTGATATGCAGCTTAATGGGTGCATGGCGTGTAATCCTGAGATGTGGATCTGCCACTGCCAGGAACCAAAAAACGCAGGTTGCGTTTGTCAGTGTCGGACAGTCAAGTTTCGCAACCTGTCGTAGCTCCCTGCATGGAGACAGACACCTACTGTGTGTTGACCGCTTGGAACTCAACAAACGTAGGTTGTGTTTGTCAGCGGGCAGAAATTAATCGTAGGATGCGATTGTCAGCAAGCTATGTTGCATGCATGACACGTTTCGAGTGGAGATGTTGAGCGTGCACTTATAAAAAAAACCGTAGGAGGAGAGGCAATAAAGAGGGGCAAAAAAAAAGGTTGAGGTGGGTTCCATTGTGTGGGAAAGAGGGGAGGCTGGTGCGCTGAAGCAACAAAGAGGGGGCAAAAAAAAAAGGTGAGGTGGGTTCCATTGTGCGGAAAAGAGGGGAGGCTGGTGCGCTGTGTAGTTGGAGAAAGGGGAGGAAGTAGAAGAAGAGTAGAAGATTTAGGAATTTAGTTAGTTCATAAAAAAAAAAATAGTTCGCAATTTTACGTTACATGAAGAACATATTATTGAGTATTTGGATCATCCTCAATTAGTAAGTATTTTTTTTAAATTCATGATAAATAAATATATTTATTTTTATTTTATTTGATTTTATTTAGACTGTTTTATTGTTATTTTTATTATTATTATCGGTATTGTTATTACTGATAGTTGCAATATTATTATTGTTGTTATTATTATTATTGTTATTACTATTATTATTTG
>NC_029789.2:136985229-136991376 GCF_000816755.2 Arachis ipaensis
TTATTATTATTATTATTATTATTATTATTATTGCATTGGTTGTTGTTAATTTGAATAAATATTATTTTTTATTTTGCAGGCGACCAGAAATTTGTTGTCTAGAAAGCTTGATCCGCCAGATACCTTTAATGAGAGAGCTGCGGCGGCATTAGCATTAACTGGGTTTCAACACGTTTCGTGAATAGGCGAAATGAGAAGTCATTCTGCACTCTTGAGTGCCTTGGTAGAACGATGGCAGCCAGAAACCCACACGTTCCACCTTCCAGTGGGCGAGGTGACGGTGACGCTGGAGGACGTGATACATATACTTGGCCTCCAGATTAACGGAGAACCTGTCACGGATAGATCGGATAGCAGTTACCAGTTTTTAGTGGATAACTGCATCGCTTGTTTTGGTCGGCAGCCGGGTCCGGACAATCACGTGTTGGGCAAGGTAAATCTTGCATGGGTTCGGCGGTGCAGAGACATTGAACCGTGTGACACGCAGGAGTCTATTGAGCGGTATGTTAGGGCTCACATTTTCTGCGTGCTTGGTACAGTGGTGTTTCCAGATAAGTCTACTACGTCTTTGAACTCGAAGTTTTGCCTCTACTTCGAGATTTTCACCGGATTTCGGAATACAGTTGGGGGCAGCTAGTCTGGCACATCTGTACAGATCGTTGTATCGTGTATCACGGTACAACTGTAAAGAAATGGATGGACCACTCATTCTGCTTTTTGTTTGGGCGTGGGAGCGTATGCCGTTCATGGCCCCTATACCGCGAAATGAGCTCCTCGATGTTGGTGTTCCACTTGCGCGACGGTATTGTATTTTACTATTATTATTATTATTATTATTGTTGTTGTTGTTGTTGTTGTTGTTGTTGTTGTTGTTGTTGTTGTTGAGTTCATCCTACTCGTGTTTAGGTGGAGTCATTGGCGCCGGCATACAAGATATACACGGAGGTCTACAGCGCAGTTTAGGCGAGGACTCAATGACATGGGAGTCAATGATGTAAGTTTTAATTATTTATGTTACCGTGCTTATTTAGAATAATAATGTTACTAATAGGTCTCGTGGTAACTGCTGTGCAGTTTACATGGCGGCCGTATGTCGGCGTTGTTGTTCCACAGGATCTCGACCCAAATTTGTTTATGTGCTCCACAAAGTCGCCGTTAGTGTCATTCGAATGTATAGAATGGCACCCAACAGATCGAGTTCGACGATAGTTTGGGTTGCAGCAACTTCCACCAGACCCGGCATTTCAGACCGGCAGTGCTCATTACAGGCGTTTGAGCGGTGCCCAGCATCATGACTGGAGAGAGCGGACCAAGGAATGGCTTGACATGTGGCGTTATGGCCGCTATAACTCACTGGAAGTGGGGGACGAGATTGTCGACTTCCATCCCCTCCCATTGTACTATGACTGGTACATTCAGCAGTACAGGGGTCACCTACAGCTGTCAGATAGAGTTGCAGTTGAACAAGCCGACGCCGACGCACAACAAGAAGGTCCACCACAACCAGCTGGACCTCAGCATCAGGATCCGGCGTATGAACAAGGGTTTCAGGTATCATTAAGGTCTATTAGTATTAATATTACTTCCTCTACTTATTATCATTACTGTTACCGTTATTTATTAGTGGCATTCATTTTCATTTAGGTGCTGGCACATGACCACCACTTCCAGATGCCGGCATTTGAGCACCCATTTATGATGCCGGCATATGAGCAGCATTATCAGGTGCCGGCATACGAGCAGCACGTTCAGGAGCCAGCATATGCCCAACAGTTTCCGGTATATCAGGAGCAACAACCGTACATACCTGAACCACAACAACATCAGGTAGCGGATCCCTACATACCACAGCTGGTAGTTCCAGCTGATGTTCAGTTTAGTCCGTTGGGTGGACTTGATTCGATCAGCTTCTCTCGGCTCATGCAAGAGACATCTCATCTCTTTCCAACGCTAGGGCAGCAAGGGCTTGCTGGTAGTGAGCCGTCTGTTGGTCATCGTGCGACATCAGGTCATGCCAGTGACTTCGACATGGATCGATCGTCGGGGCATGTTGATCCTCCTCGTCCTTCCGCACCGCCGCGCACCGAGTTGTTCGACTTGAATGAGTACCCGCAGCCGGAAGAGGAATTTCTGGGACATGACCTCAAGCACGAGTCTCATTATGGTGGTTATAGTGCTCTGAGTATGAGTAGTTCCGGTTATGTCGACCCTGGCGGTGCCAGCATGCCAGATGTCGGTGTAGGTGACGCCAATATATCTCAAGGTCATCGGTATAATTTACGGACACAGACTGCGCCCCCAAACAAATACACCCCATCGCAGTATGCGAAGAAGGTGCCCAGGAAGTAGGTTGTTGCTTTTTAGTTCAGTCTGTTTCAATTTATGTAGATCGTATAGTATGTTTAGATATTTCTATTAGTCATTGTATCTATTACTATGTACTTAGATTTGTATAGTATATTTCTGTTTCAGTTACGTGTGTTGCACAATTTAACTACATTCGTAGTTATTATTTAATGCATATATAAATAAAATGCACAAAGACATAAGTAAAAGGCACAAAGACATAAAAAAGCTTACACACTAGTTGGAACTAAGTAATGAAGGCACAAAAAAAGTTTCATGGAAAGTTAAATAGGTCATAAAAAGTTACATACAAAATTACTGACTAATTTAAAATGCGTTAACATGCAAAAGGCTTAATCACGATTGACCCCCGGCAGAGCTTGGACCTGCGCGCTGTGGACATCGGCTCCGGCTATGTCCCTCCTTACCACATGTAGTGCACCGGCGAGGACCACGCATGTCCCGCGAATCCATCTCATTCAAGTAGCGGGTTGATTTGGGTCTTCCTTTGGTTGCGCGCCTCAATGTCCAGTTCGCGATCACCTTCGCTCCTTCATATAGAGCCCACGTATTGCGCCTGTCGAACTGATTGACCATAATGTTTCCTGCACGTCGAAAACTTTCTTCCACTCTTTTGAAAATTCTGAATACGTGAATCCGTCACGGACACGCTCATGAGCCTCGGCGCTCTTTCGAGTAAATAATTCGTTTAGCCGATAGAAAGTAGACCTAACAATGGCAGTCACAGGAAGGTTGCGTGCACCCTTCAGGACAGAATTTATGCACTCTACCAAGTTTGTCGTCATATGTCCCCAACGATGACCCCCGTCGAATGCCAACACCCATCTCTCAACACCGATCTCATCACACCATTGCGTGTACGCCTCACCCCGCTCTTGAAGCCTTTGGTTGTTCTTGTTGTACTCCTGTTCCGTCCTCGAATATCCTGTTATACAAACCATTTAATCATAAGCAAATGCCACAAAATTATTGTGAATAGAATCGTATCAGCAAAATCAAATATCTGTGTTAACAACAAGTTTATGCAAATACAGAGCCTTAAACCTCCTTAAGAAGTTGGACCCGATGTGCCTGATGCAGAACATGTGCCACGCTCTTGGTGGTGACCATGCACCGTTACTGCGAGCTATTGCTACGTCGATGGAGTTATGGCGGTCAGAAATAATACCGACGCCATCAATGGTAACAACATATCTCCGCAAGTTGGTTAGGAAAAACTCCTACGCGTCTGCCGTCTCACCCTCGACTATTGCAAATGTAACAGGTACAATATTTTGATTCCCATCTTGTGCAACGGCAACTAGAAGTGCACCTTTATATTTTCCATACAGGTGTGTGCCATCAACCTGCACCAGTGGCTTGCAATGTCGGAAGGCTACTATACATGGATAGAAACTCCAAAAAACGCGATGCAAAACTCTTACACCTTGAACCTCCTCACTCTCACGGTAAACGGGGAGCGTCTTTATCTGGACACGAGACCTCGGCATCTTTGCAGTCATTGCTTTCAACCATACAGGCAGAGTTTGGTAAGAAACTTCCCAATCACCGAAAACTTTTGCGACGGATTTCTGCTTTGCCAACCAAGCCTTGTGGTAACTAACAGTGTAGTTGAACCTGGATTGAACTTCTGCAATAATAGACTTTACCTTTATCGACGGGTCTGATTCGACCAACGGCCTAATGGCATCTGCAATTGTGTCTGAGTCCAACTTGGCATGATCTTGTGAGATCGTGCCCATGGTGCACGTGTGTTTGCCATTGTATCTCCTGATCTCCCAACAAGCTTTCTTTCGAATCAAGCTAGCTCGGATAAGCCAGTCGCACCCGGCACCATAACCCTTGCATTTCGCATAGAATGTCTGCGGCTCAGACTCATACACAGTGTAATCAACTCCTCTAGAGATAGTGTAGCTTTTGATTGCAGATATCACCGACTCTCTAGAGCCAAATTCCATTCCGACACTAAACTCACCATCTTCCACCGCAACGTTGCCTTCACCTACAACATGCGCACCACCATTACACAGACAAGGCAAATAAAATGCACACTAATGGTAACTTGAATTAATAATCATAACATACCGTTATTCGCATACTCAGGAAATTCCGGGGCATGCATGACTTCGAGATCCAGAGTCCGCATAAAAGATGGAACACCAAACGGCTGCTGGCTTACAATCGAGGCCGCTTCATTCTGCATCACCAGATTGCCTGCCAAGTCTCCATCATCGTTTTCGTCATCGACTTCATAGTTGGCTTCGAACTCCTCTTCACTATCGTTGTTATCTTCTTCCCAATCTAGGTCCCCGCACTCATCAACATCGACCTCCTCGCCGGCCACGTCCAGGCTCGAATGCTGTTCGAACTCAACGTACAGCTCTATCATCGGCACGTGAAATCGGGTTTGTTGATAAATACAGAACATCTGCTGCATGCTGGCGTCATCCGTGATGGGCATTATTTGAAACTGTATCAGCCCACCAAATACTTGTACATGATTCCTGTATAAAATATTGCTCACCCTTTTCGAAATGTGATTTTGTATGTTATCACAAAGACCATTTTGCAACTCTACAAAACTCATCGTGCACGGTATAACAAATGACAACGGACATTGACAAAGAAAACTCACTCCTTCGTGTGTATTTGGTATAATATCACCGTTATAATACACTCGCAAATTTGCAGTACCTTCCATAACTCGATTTTTTTTACACCAAAAAAATTCAGCACTGTTTCATATATGAAAGCAAGAAGAAAAGGAAGAGTAGAAGTGGAATGAAGTATTTTAAATGAATCTTGCTTCGTATTTATAGGTTGGGTTCTTGCTTAAAATATATTTTTTTTAACAAACGCATCCTGCGTTTTTGGCTTTTCAAAAAAAAATTTCTGGCACACAAAAAACACAACTTGCGTTTTATTTGTTCGAAAAAAAAGCTTGCAAAACTAAAAAAACGCAAGCTGCGTTTTATTATCTCAAAAAAAAAAAATAACGTACTACCCTCATAAAACGCAAGTTGCTTTTGGGCTCAATCAAAATTTAAAAAAAATTAAAAACCATTAAAATAATAAAACGCAACCTGCATTTATCTAAATTGCTGAACCAAAAAAAAGAAAAAAAAAATAAAACGTAGCTTACATTTTTTCTCTGACACCATAACAGTATAATTTCTTTCCACTCTTCCATTTTATTGAACATCACGTTTTTTGTTTCCATATAGGAAAAAATCAGCCGCTTAATTTAATTACATATTTGAATTCATTAAATAAAGTTTCGTTTGTGAACTGCTATCGTGTTCCACGTTGGGAACTTTGGTGTTCGAGTGACGTAAGCAGGGGTGACATAATTAACTTCTTCTTTAATTCTTTTTTTTTTGTTATGATAAATTACGCGGCCAAGACCTAAAGAAAAAAAAAAACCCTATTGCACTACCACTCTGCAGAATTTAACACTGCTTGCAACAGCAAAAAGATAATAAAACAATCATGGAAGTGGCTGCTTCCCAAACTTAATTCTCGGTTCATGTTTATGTCCGAATTTAACAAGCCAGAAATCTATCTTTCTTAGATCTGTCTAACTTTAATACTTTCTATCTTCATCAAGAGCTCCTTAATAGAATGAATGAAGGAAGAGCTACAATAAATCTCCGGTGACATCTTTTGATATTATTCTAAAATATAAAATTATTTTTAATTTATCATTGAACTGTTTTTAGTGTAGAACGAGATATTATATAAAAAAACAGCCATCATTGTATGTTTTAAAATAATTTGCTT
>NC_029789.2:136991401-136995108 GCF_000816755.2 Arachis ipaensis
AAAAAGAATGTTGAAACAAGAAATTATTTGTTGGTCCTTATATATTTATATAAACAAGTTATAAATGTAATTTTATATATTTTAAATTTTTCTTCTTTTCAATTTTCCTCTTCTTTTTTCTTGGTCAAAGCATATATATATATATATATATATATACTTTTCTTCTTATTTTCTATTCTCTCTATTTTCTCTTTGTTTTTTCTTTTTTTTTTATTTTTTTTCCACACCCAAATAAAGCATAAATAGAAAGGCCCTGAATTTACGGTCAAAATTCTTGAACTATGTACAATTGTCACGTTAAGACTAGGTTTAATAATGTATAGAGTAAGGTAGGATTTATATTTTGGTGGATACTATATTCAAGATGGTAAAAATATTTTCTCATAAAGATACTTTAGTTAAAAGTGTGGTTTATTTATTTAGCCACACTTTAAATAAAAACAATACTTTTATAAATATCAAAATCTAACTATACAATCCATCATCCAAGGGTAAAAAAGAAATGAGACCTACTACACATACAAGTCTTTTTGACATACAAGTTTATACAAGTTAATCCTAATTGAATAAAATTCACTTTTATAATGCAAGAAAGGAGAGGAAGAGTTTTGAATTATATAGAACTTATCAATACACATACATAAAAAATTCTTAAACAATACAATATAAATGACTTGTATGGACTTGTATGTGTAAATGACTTGTATGTAGAGAATAATCCAAAAGAAATATATTCACATGAAGACAATTATAAAATCTTCATTGTAGTATCTACCTTAGATTTTATCCTAATCCTATTCGCAGGTTGAAAACCTTTTTAAAATTTTACCATATTCTACCTGCGGGTTGAGAATCTCTCAACCCTAACCCTACCCGCATCCTAAAGTTGTAAACCCTATCCTACCCGCAAAAAAAAAAAATTTAAATAAATATAAAATTCAACCATTCCAAATTTTATACATATTAATAAAATAAAAAATAAAAAACTAAGTTTAAATTAAAATTAAAAATAATAAAATCTTAAAGAAATCCAACATAAAATTACAAATAATATGATCATCAACTAATTTAGTAATTATTTTAAATTTTTATAAGAAGATTGTGAGTACAAAATTCACTTTTTTTACTATATACATAATTTTTACATATATATTATATAATATATTAAAAATGCGAGTAAAATAAAGTAGGATATACCCTAAATCTGTATCCTACCCTATCCTCAAGCAAATTTATACCCTACCCGTTACGGGTAAGGTAAACAACTCTATTCGAACGAGTTAGTCCGAATTAAATATCCGTAAATAGGGTATATATTGCCAGATCTAATGAAGACCCATAAATAGCCTATATCCGTGCTTACATTTTTTCCCCAAAACAAAAGTAATTTTTAGATTTTTTTTAATAAATAATAAAAATGAAAAAGTTAATAAAGTAGGACCGATCAACTGCAGAATTTCCTGCGCTTTAAGAGGGGTGAAACTTGAAAGTTAAAACATTGTTGCCTTGAGTATCTACTTTATCATCATCAATTCATCATCATCATCATGGGTTAGATTGTGATGGGTCATTGGTGACCTAACAAGCGTATATATATTTTTGTACAAAAAATGAAATCTCTCAATTTTTTATTTTTCATAATTGAAAATATTAAATACGATTTTACCATATATAATTTTAAGTGAGACTAGAAAAACTATGTGAGAAAATGTTTCGTTTTTAATTGAGAAGAAAAATTTGCAAAATTTATTCTTTATACGTATATAAGCTGTAGCTAATGTTTTGTGTAGTTTACTTTTATCTCGCGTATATATAGTTTCTTCTCTTAAAAAAAATAGAGAAAAAATATTCATGCATTTCCCTTTTGTATTCATTGTCTACATGTATATCATAGGAATATGAAAAAAAAAGTTTGATATACATTTTTTAATAAACATTATTATATATATTTATAAAAAGTATTATTTTAAAACTTAAATTAAATTAAAATATCATAATGATTGTTGGTTGATATAGATTTTTATTATACGGAAAAACTACCAAAAGTACCATGAAGTTTACGAACGCTGACAAAAGTACCCATAAATTAAGGAAATTAACGCTGTACCCATGAAAGATGGGTTCCGTATGACAAAAGTGTCCAAATCCTAATTTTTTGTTGATTTTTTAATAAAATTCCTAAATTACCCCACCCTAACCCCATTCTACCGTCACTCCCTCTCTTCTCTTTTTCCTCTCTCTTCACTTATTCCTCAAAAACCCTCACAGAGTCACAAAAACTCTCCTTCTACCTCCTCATTGCTGTCCGTCACCCACCTACTCCATTACCGCTAATCTCTTCCCCTCTCACTATTAAGGTGACTACATCACCTTCATCGCATACCTATAACCCAACCTGAGGAGAATGCTGCCGTGGTGCGCCTGTTGCAGCCGAGGAGAACGTCGTTGTGGTGCATCTGACCCAACTGAGGAGAACACCGTCGTCGCACACCTGAGAAGAGAGAGGGATCGTGGTACTCTTGCATGCAGAAAGCGGGTTTGGTAAAGAGAAATCAGAGAAGAAAGGGAGGCGGCACTGTGGATGGAGGTTCTGACATTGACGATGTTACAGTCGGCCGGCGAAGAAAAAGGTATTTCTTTTTTTTTTTAAATATTTTTATGTTATTTTTCTTCTTTTCAGAAATTGATTTAGTTATTACTAAAATGATACTGTTCTATTTTTTTTAAATCTGCTTCTATTTTTTATGAAGACTGAGATTGATTTACAGAAGATCCAGTTGATGGCTACTTCTACTTCTGATTTTTGTTGAAATAAATTTCAAATTGGATGAATGAATTTGTTGATTTTTTATGGTTGATGGCTTTTTCTATTTCTAGTTTTGCTAAAGTGAATTGAGATTAGATGAATGGATTTGAAAATTTTTATGTTTTGAGTATTTTTTGGTGTTTGATTAATTTGGTTTGGGTATGGATTATAAACTTATGAGTGAATCGGTTGAGGTCCGATCCTCTACCACCACCACCACTACCATTGATTTCGGTCTGGTTTGTTGTAGGAGTAGTTTTGGACTCCATAGCAAGAGTTGGTGCAAATTGAGTTATGAAAGGTTGAAAAAGTGAGTTGAGGTTGAGTGTAGGGTAGTTTAGGAATTTTATTAAAAAATCAACAAAAAATTAAGATTTGGATACCTTTGTCATACGGAACCCATCTTTCATGGGTACAACGTTAATTTTCTTAGTTCATGGGTACTTTTGTCAGCGTACGTAAACTTTATGGGTACTTTTGGTAGTTTTTCCCTTATTATACTATGGAAAATATTTCAAGTGCACCGAGAATACCGGTACTCCAATTATTTTAACCGTTGATCTGAATTATAAAAAATATATATAATATATATTAATTAAAATCAACGGTTAAAACAATTGGTACACCAATATTCTCTGGTACACTTAAAATATTTCCTATACTATATGCTAATTATAGTGAAGCTGGTTAGTTAGAAATTACAGACGGTTAACTTACTTACTTAGTTGGTTGGTTTTATCTTAACTAGATTTGGTTAGTTCACATATTGTTTTATATATAATAATGTAACTATCTATATCGAACTTTATGTTTGTGATTTTTCATTCTCTTTCGACAAAAAATTTAAATTATTTTACCATTTTTTCTGCTTTTCTTCTTTCTAGCTTTCTCTGTATCTGAT
>NC_029789.2:136995196-137010612 GCF_000816755.2 Arachis ipaensis
TAATAAGAATTAATATATTTTTTATTGTTTTAGTTTTTATAAAAAATTAATTATTCTTGATACGGCCGTTACAAATTTAATGTCATAATTTGGCATTATGCATCATAACTCGACGTTTTACGTTATAACTCGGCGTTATACATTACAATCAGACTCAATGGACTACATCCTGAAATAAAAACATCCGATCAAACATTATCACTTATTAAAACCTATTAACTGCTCATCAATTCAGATGATCAATAGAAACGTAATCGACCTATTTTATCTCACCTATAAAGGTATGATATTTTATCTTCAAACGATATATTGAATTCACAGTACTAACTTAAGTATTAGAGTGCCTTTTGCAGGTACACTCCCCCTTTGTTCATACTCCCCCGTTGTTCATACTCTCCGTAACGTGATATCTCTCTGGACGAAAAGCTCGGATCTTCCTAACTTATAGCTCGGCGTTGAAGGCAACAGCTCAGCGTCGACTTCCAAAAACCGAGTTACGTCCAGATTACTCACACAAGAATAATTGGTGCCGTCTGTGGGAACTCGAAATAAACACCCTTCTTTCTATAGGTCCCATTTCCTTCCAGTGGCTTCAAAATTACCTGCACCCTTGTAAACAAAGGTCATATAATAAATCATTAAGGCTCGAAAAAGGCCGAACTATATCTATCATCTCTATTTCCGATCTATTATCTGTTATCTCTATTTTCCGATTTGTATCTGGTATCTCTATTTTTCGATCTATATCTGTTATCTCTATTTGCCGATCTATATATCTGTTATCTCTATTTTCCAATTTATATTTGTTATCTCTATTTTTCAAATTATATCTGTTATCTCTATTTTCCAATTTATATCTGTTATCTCTATTTTTCAATCCATATCTGTTATATCTATTTGTCAATTTATATCTGTTATCTCTATTTGCCAATTTATATCTGTTATCCCTATTTGCCGATTTATAACTGTTATCTCTATTTGCCAATTTATATCTGTTATCTCTATTTGTTGACCTATATCTGTTATCTCTATTTTTCGATTTATATATGATATCTCTATTTGTCGTTCTATATCTGTTATCTCTATTTGCCAATTTATATCTGTTATCTCTATTTGCCAATTTATATCTGTTATCCCTATTTGCCAATCTATATCTGTTATCTCTATTTCCCAATTTATATCTATTATCTATATTTCCCAATCTATATCTGTTATATCTATTTTCCGATCCATATCTATCATCTCTATTTGCCGATCTATATTTGTTATCTCTATTTACCAATTTATATCTGTTATCTCTATTATCCGATCTATATCTGATATCTCTATTTTTCAATCTATATCTGGTATCTCTATTTTTCGATCTATATCTGTTATCTCTATTTGCCGATCTATATCTGTTATCTCTATTTTTCGATTTATATCTGTTATATCTATTTGCCGATCTATATCTGTTATTTCTATTTTCTGATTTATATCTGGTATCTCTATTTTTTTATCTATATCTGTTATCTCTATTTGCCGATCTATATCTGTTATCTCTATTTTTCGACTTATATCTGTTATCTCTATTTTCTAATTTATATCTGTTATTTATATTTGCCAATTTATATTTGCTATCTCTATTTTTCAATCTATATCTGTTATCTCTATTTTTCGATCTATATCTGTCATCTCTTATCTTTCTTTGGATCTATATCTGTTATCTCTATTTTATGATCTATATCTAATATCTCTATTTTCTAATCTATATCTGTCATCTCTATTTTTCGATTTATATCTGTTATCTCTATTTGCCAATTTTATATTTGGTATCTCTATTTGTCGATCTATATCTGTTATCTCTATTTGCCAATTTATATCTGTTATCTCTATTCTCCGATCTATATTTGATATCTCTATTTTCTGATCTATATCTATCATCTCTATTTTCCGATTTATATCAGTTATCTCTTGAAGGTTGTAGAAGGCTTAGAGAAGGGGGTTGAATCTATGACCTTCTTTTAAGTTACTGTAATAACCCTTTTAAAACAAACTTGCAATCTAAATCTGTTTGAACTCAGCAGCAAAAAATTTATGAGACAATTTCATTTTGTCTCATGAATATCAGAAAACAGAACAGAGCAGGGAAGAGAGAAGCTGACACCATAATGTATCCTGGTTCGGTTGCTTTTGTGCAATGCAACCTACGTCCAGTCTCCATCACAACAGTGGTGAAATTTCCACTATAGTTAAAGTATTACATACACCAATTCCACAGGATTGACACAATCCTTTCACACTCAAGTTCTAACCTAACTTGACTTGGTTATGCTAATACCTAACTATTCAGTCTTAGTGCTCACCCAACTAAGAAAGGGATACCTCATAACTACAAGATACAAGACACAGACTTAACCTAAAGAAATCTGATATAACTCTAGGCTTTTTACTCATGTGTATCTCTCTGCCCTTTTTTCTCTCTTAGGCTCTTTCAATGACTCTCTCATTTAGCCTTTTACCTCAAGAAATTACATAAAGATAAACATTAAAAAGTAAATTACAATCTGCAAAACATGAAGGAGATTGATTCTTCAACAGCCTCTTTGCTATGTGATAAACCAGATTTGCTAGCCTCTGATTCAGTTCTTCATTCTGGCGGAATGCTCCTTTGACTAGGAAGCACTGTCCAAGTAGATGAACTTCTTCAGAGTGCTCTTCTCATAACATACACCTTAAGAACACTGGTTATCTCTTATTGGCTTCTGAATGATGAGAAATCTTCTTTTGTATCTCCTTGCATGTTGCTGAGTTGCTCTCCCTAGGTCAACTTTCGAGCTTTGTGCTTCACCAACTCACCATCTTACTTTTTCCCATTAATCCTCAAAATAGGAACTTTGGTTCTGACCTTCTCTTGTTGACCGAAAGCCACAGGATAGCAAAAACAGATATCTTCAATGTAAACCCAGATCTTGGCCATTGAAAAATAACTTGGTCCCCAAGACATACTTATGACCGTAGATGCACAGCAGAGTAGAACAGAGATCATCTTTCCTATGTAACCCAGAATGGATTGGCAGAACGTTGAAGACGAAGAGAAGAAGATATGATGCATGTATAAGGAAATGAAATCACCTTTTAGCTTCTGACTTCTTGATACAGTTTGATGTGGCTGATTAGACTTCAACCTTTTTGCTTAACCTTCTCTTTCTTGCTTCTTTGGTGAACAACTTAGGGACTAAGCTTTCTCTCTCTTTCTTTGAGTTCTGACTGAGACAGGAAAAAGTGAACGTTGCTTTGGAAGCAAAATGGAGGGATTATCTTGCTGTCGGGCTTGGATCGGTTCATTTCATTCATGCAAGCCGTTTGCTTTCTATTCATCACCTTTGGGTTTCTATTGTTTTTGTGGCCCACTAGAATAGATTCAGCTTGCTTTGAGTTGGGCTGTTGTTGATTAGTAGCCTATCAGCCTTATTCTTGTTTTCATCCAATTGGGCTGATTCTTTCTTTCTTTTTGGCCTGCAATACTTAACCAAATTCAATTAAAACTAATTAGGTAATTAGCCCAATAATCTAATGTTTGTCTTCATCAATTATATTAGGTAATTTCTTAACTCAACAATCTCCTCCTTGATGACAAACATAATTAAACAATGATCAAAAGAAAATGAATTTGAGTAAGGTTGAGAAACATCCCTTTGAATGTTGTTGCTTGCTTTTGTATTGCTCCCCCTTTCTTTTTCAAGAGTAGCTCCCCCTAGATTTATGCTCTTCTTTTTGTTCTTGTTTACATTATACTTATAGAGAGCACAATAAAGAGCTACACAAAATTCAACTAAGGGAGTTTAAATAACCAGCAACACAAATTCAGCCCAATGTTCAACATGTCATGTCAGCACTTGAAAAAAGTATTTCAGGAATTGATCATGCTTAAACCAAAATAGAGCATTAAGACTACCATGGATAAAACAACAACACATTATAAAAACAATTTCCAGAAACTCATACTAGAATCTCACAGCAGTAGCAAGATTTTCAAATAAACTTCTTGAGCAAAAAGAATAATAGTAGCAGTAAAATATCACAGCAAAATATGCACAACACAGCTACTAAAGATCCACAACACGCACGCTATTACTCCCCCTTTTGTCATCAAGGGTGGAAAGTAGGCAATATCAAGTAAAATCCACACCTTAAAACCTGCAAGAAAAGTTAATGCACAGTCCAAAACATCAAGTTAATTTAAAGTAAGTGCAACAGTAGTTAGAGTATTACAGTCATCCGAAATAACAGAAAGCAATTCAAAAAATACAAGAAAAACAGTTTTCATGAGACAAAAGTGAGCAGACAGCAGCAGCTTCATGAGACAAATCTAGGCATCTGAACCAGTTCCCTCCGAATCAGCTTCCTCTTCAGCATCAGTGGCATGATCTTCATCTTGTTGAAGATTATCAATGAACTTCATAAATACAGCCACTCTATCCCTTGATTTTTGGAGGAAATTCTCATGCTTGCTTGCTAGCTTCCTTTGTTCCTTACTCATGGCAATCATGTGGTTGGATTGGGAGACAAGTTGGACCACGTCTCGAACAACATTAAACAGAGCAGATTTTTTCCAGCGGAGATGGAAGTGCCCTCAGTGGAAGGAGGAGGGGATTCCTCAAGAATGAACTCATCATCTTCATCATCTAGAACCACTCTCTCAGAACGACTAGGTCCATTTTGCTGTTTCACTACACCACCTCCCTTTAGATATGAATATCTATTTTCATAATCTTCATTGGACAAATCAACACCAAAATGCTCAAAAATATAAGTTAGAAATGTCATAAGGAACGGCTTTGTCTTTCTCACTTCTAACAGAGTCAAACATGTATCTAACCATCAAATAAGCAAAAGAAATTTCTGTTTTAGTGAGCAGGGCATACAAAACAAGAGTGTCAATGTAAGATACCCTTTGATATGAACCACTTTGAGGAAGTATGATGTGATTGACAATTCAGTACAATTGAGCACGTTCATATCCTAGGGCTTTGTGAGTGGGTGTAATTCCATCAATCAAGGAAACATGTTCACAAATATGAGCCAAAGCATCATTAAAAGAAATACCAACTCCTTCATCCCACTTAACAGAGGTATAAGCACAAGCTCCAACATCAGTATATTTCAATGAATCACTGATTGTTTCATTATTTAAAACAATATCTCGGCCCTTGACATAAGAATGCATACTTCCCTCATGATATGTCATGTTAGCATAAAACTCTTTAACCAAAAGAGGGTAAACGGGCTTTTTGATGTTAAAAACGTGATTCCAGTCTAAAAATTCCAAATTTTCAACAAATGAAAAACCTTTCTTTTTCAGGTTTGGCAAATCAGCAAGAAAAGAGGAACACAGGGTACGGTACTTAATAACTCCTTCATAAAAGTCATTGTTCATGGCAGACTTAAATCTATAAGGGTTATAGTTGGAATGAGAAGTCATGAAGTGAGATTTATGAGCAAAAGGATCAATTTATGGTTCTCTAACAGATTTAAGAGGGATTCGAGGTTTACCTCTCTGAGAACGCAAGGGAACAGACCTTGTCTTAGGTTAAGTGGGCTCAGAGGAGGGTTTATTTGCGGCTGGTCATTTCCCTTTTGAAGTACTCAGTTTCGACGCACCAGGTTTGGATGGAGGCTTCTTCGGTGGTGGCGTCTGTTTGGCTTAAGGAGGGAACCTTGATAGGTTCTTAGTGCATGCCATGGGATCAGTCCGAGGAGATGAGGTAAGAGGAGAAGGAGATGGAGTGAAGGTTCGGTCCTGAGAGCGAGTTGAGGGTTTTTGTTTTGCAAGAAGCTTGTATATCTTCTCACGAGGAGGCTTTTGAGGTATGGTTTTCTTCCTCATTTGGTTGGTTTCAGAATTTTGAAGGAAGAGAAACAGTAAAGGTAGTGGGAAAAAACCGAAGGGTTGGAGGAGTTATGGAAGGAGAAGAAGAAGTATTGGTAACCGTACCCAAAAGAAAATTTCTCAAACCATGCAACTGCATCACCTTCTGATTTGACTTGAAATGACTTGACATCATAAAAAGAAAGACTTGATTTTATTTTTAAAATTAAAATGGAAATTAATTTTAAAACTTGAAATCTTTTTGGACTAAAGGACAAAAAAGAAATAAACCAAAGCAAATAGGCCAACAAAAACAAAACAAAAGATATATATTATTCATATTGGACTCAGAGGTGATTGGATTTAAGGAAACATATTGGACCACTCATGATCTAATTTTTGAGGTTGGCCCAGATGATTTTGTTCAAGCAACAAAGCCTTAGAACGCTAATTGGAGGGAGGGTTCTTCACTTGCCCAAAATTATCTCATACCTGTTTATGAGACAAAAACTCCAACAAACACATCAGCAACTTTCAAATAATGAATCATAGTTTAAAATTCCTAGACTAGTCCTAAGCATGCAAAATCTGTCCTCAGCTAGTGGTTTAGTGAAAATATCAGCTAATTGCTCCTCGGATTTAACAAATTGAATGTTAATACCCCCCTTTTGAATATGTTCTCTTATTGAGTGAAATATCACTTCAATATGTTTAGTCCTAGAGTGCAAAACTGGATTTTTAGAAATATTAATGGCACTCATATTATCACACAACAAGGGAATATTTTCAGTATTTAATTTGTAATCAACAAGCTGTGTTTTTAACCATAAAAGCTAAGAACAACAAAAAGAAGCAGCTATATACTCAGCATCTGCAGTGGATAAAGCCACTGTTGGCTGCTTCTTACTTGACCAAACATTCAAGGACTTTTCAAGGAAGCAACATAAGCCTGATGTGCTTCTTCTATCAACTCTATCACTGGCAAAATCTGCATCACAATAACCAACTGTAGAAAAATCATCAATCTAATGATCCTCTTAACTAAAGAAAGATGGGACTATTTTGGTTTAGATTGGAATCTTGAACACATTCCAACACTTTACACAATATCGGGTCTAGAGAAAATTAAGTACATAAGAGAGCCAATCATTCCTCTATACCTAGTCTCATCCACATCTTTCTCAGTTTCTCCCTTGTCTAATTTGGAATTATGGTGCATGGGAGTTCCCATGGATTTGGCATTTTTCATACCAAATTTCTTAACTAGTTCCTTGGTATACTTCTCTTGATGAATGAAAATACCATTTTCAGTTTGTATAATTTGTAGCCCAAGGAAAAAATTAAGTTCACCCATCATACTCATGTCAAATTCACTTGTCATGAGTTTTCCAAATTCAGTATAAAGGGATTCATTGGCTGATCCAAAAATAATGTCATCAACATATATTTGGACTAGAATGAAAGAATCATTAGAAGTTTTGATAAAGAGAGTAGTGTCTGTGGTGCCTCTTTGAAAACTATTTTTCAAAAGAAAAGTGCTAAGTCTCTCATACCAAGTTCTAGGAGCTTGTCTCAAACCATAGAGAGCTTTTGATAATTTGAAAACATGGTTGAAAAATTCTTTATTTTCAAAACCAGGTGGCTGCTCCATATTCCCTATCTATCACACCATTTAAGAATGCACATTTCACATCCATTTGATATAATTTAAAACCACAAAACATAGCATAAGCTAAGAGAAGTCTTATGACTTTCATTCGGGCAACAGAGGTAAAGGATTCATCAAAGTTTATTCCTTCTTCTTGGTCATATCCTTGTGTCACTAGCCTTGCCTTGTTTCTTGCAATGCTACCATCCTCTCCTAGCTTGTTCCGAAAAATCCACTTGGTGCCGGTCACTTTATTTCCATTCGGCCTTGGAACCAATGTCCACACTTGGTTCTTCTCAAACTCATGAAGCTCATCTTCCATTGCCTTTACCCAAGAAGGGTCATCAAGGGTTTCCTTGACATTTTGAGGCTCCATTTGAGAGAGAAGGGCAATGTTGGTTCCTTCATTTGCCTTTCTAGTTGAAGATCGAGTTTTAACCCTACGAGAGACGTTCCTAATGACAAATTCCTCAGGATTATTCTCAAGAATCTCCATTCACGAGGTCTGATTGACTTGGAGGCAGATTCAGTTACCAAGGAATTCTGGGAACTGCTAGTTTCAGGATCTCCTTCAGATTCATGAGACAAAATGGAATTGTCTCTTAAATTTTCAGCAACTGCAGTTTCTGGTTCACCTTGTCTAGAATTTCCATTTTCATGATTTTGTGTAGTTTTATTATCCTTTTGAGCTTGATTTCCTGCGTCACAGTCTTCCAAAATACTTTGAACCAAGTTAGTATCACAAAATGTAACATGTATGGACTCCTCAATTATCCTAGCATCTTGATGATAAACCCTATATGCTTTACTAGTTGTGAAATATCCTACAAACAAACACTCATATGCCTTTGGATCAAATTTCTCCAAATTATCTTTGTTATTAAGAACAAAGCATTTGCATCCAAAGATGTGCAAGTAGTCCAAGTTTGGTGGGTAACCTTTCCAAAGTTCATAAGGAGTTTTCTTCAAAAATTTTCTTATGATGGTTCTATTCAAAAATTTTCTCACAAAGCATAGCTCTTGTCATTTCTTGAATGCTTATATTTCTTCTTTCCACAACATCATTTTGTTGTGGTGTTGTTGGATAAGAGAAGTTGTGAGATATTCCAAATTCCTCACAAAAGGATTCAAATAAATAGTTTTCAAATTCAGTTCCATGATCACTTCTTATAGAGAAGATCTTTAAATCCTTTTCATTTTGAATTTCCTTGCAAAAAGGTTCAAAGGCCGAAAAGGCTTCATTTTTGTGAGCAAGAAATAAAACCCAACCAAACCTAGTATAGTCATCCACAATCACTAAACCATAATGTTTACCACCTAGGCTTTGAGTCCTTGTTGGACCAAATAAATCAATATGTAGCAATTCAAGTGGCCTTTTAGTAGAGATGTCTTCCTTTGACTTAAATGAACTTTTTATTTATTTTTCCATTTGGCAAACATCACAAATGATGTCTTTGTCAAACCTTATCAACGGAAGACCTCTTACTAAACCTTTCTTTACAAGTTTGTTTATTTGAAACATACTTGCATGTTCCATTCTCTTGTGCCATAGCCACTTTTCAGATTCTTTAGAATGAAAACAAGCTACATTTTGATCCTTTAGTTCATCAAGGGTAAGTCCATACACATTATTGCAATGCTTAGCAACAAAAAGTACTTCATTTGTATTTTCATTTACCACACAGCATTCAAGTCTTTTGAAAGTCACTAAATATCCTATATTACAAAGTTGACTTATACTCAAAAGGTTGTGCCTCAAGCCATTTACCAAAAAGACATCATCAATAAAAGTGGAGTGATTATTACCTACTTTTCCAACAGCCACTATTTTACCTTTACCATCATCTCCAGAGGTCACAAAACCTCCATGATACTTGTTTAGTTTGATGAAAAAAGTTGACCTTCCAATCATGTGCCTTGAGCATCCGCTATCCAAGTACCACATATCCCTTTTGTTCTTGGATGTTAGGCAAATCTGCAATAAAAACTTCAAGTAACCTTAGGTATCCAAATTAATTTGGATCCTTTGAAGTTAATCCATCTTGGTTGCCCAAGTGCATTGAAATCACACACAATATTGTAAATTTGGTTTCCTACAATTCTTTTTTCAATGAAGCATTGTAGATATGAGTGGCCAAATTTTTTGCAATTAAAACAGTGATTATCCGATGCATATTGCTGAAATTGAGGTGATTTATTTTGCTGGAAATGATTAAAGGACTGGAATTTTCTGGTTTTTGGAGGATGTGATTTTCTTTTGACAAACTGATTTTTATTGTAATTGTTCCTCTTAGTAAAAGCATTCCATCCAAATTTTTTGAAAGCTTTTGGGCCTTTTGAATGTGAGGTTTTGTTGTAAAATGGTGGATTTTTGAAAGCAACCTCATTATTCGAAGTGTATCCCAAACCTGATCTGTTTGATGTAGGATCGATTTTTTATGATGGCTCATTTTCACTAGTATATAATTCATCAAATTCCTCCTCATGTGTGGGAATATATCCAAGACCAGTTTTGTTGGAATTGAATTTGATTTTTGATGAAGAAGCCACAAATTTCATAGAGGAATCATAAAAAACTCCACTTTCCTGGGTTACATAACCCAAACCAGATTTTTCAAACAATGGTCTTTGACTTGCAAGTAATTTGTCCAAGCTACTAAAACTTTGAGCGAATTTTGCTAAGTCACCATTCAGCCTTTTAATCATTTCATTTTCAGCGATTAGCTCTTGAAAAGGATCCACAATGTGCTTTCTTTTAAGTTTTTCAAGTTTAGATTTTAGAAATCTATTTTCTTCAATAATATCCAAAGCACATTCAGTTTCTTTCACTTTTTCTCTTAAAAAATCATTTTCAGCTTTTAACATATCTTTTTCAGATCTGCATTTATTGTACTTATCCAATAGTTTTGAGGTGTTTAGTGTAAGATCATCAATTATAGCATGTAAATCATCTATAGACAAGTCATAGTAATTTACCTCATCAAGATGATTATTACCAGCCATAAAGCAAATTTTATTTTCACCTTCAGAATCTTCTTCCTAATTGGAGTCATTCTCAAGATCCTCCCAAGCTGCCATGAGCACTCTCTTCTTTTCTTTCTTTCCTTTGTCCTCCTTCTTGAGTTTCGGACAGTTTAGCTTGAAATGTCCAGCCTCCTTGCAATGATGACAAGTCACCTTGCTCAAGTCCATCTTGTGTTCCTTTGAGCTTGAACCCTTGTACCTGTTCTTGTTCTTCATCATCCTTCTAAATCTCCTAACAAAAAACATAAGCTCATCATCTGAAATACCATCACTAGACTCACTCTCTTTTGATTCTATTTTTGACTAGAGGGCTATTCCCTTTTTCTTTGAGTCCGTATTTGTGTGTGTGATTTCGTAGGTAAGGAGTTTTCTTCTCAGCTCATCATAGGTTATAGGGCTAAGGTTATTGCTCTCGGCTAGGACAGTGGCAGTGGTTTCCCATTCTTTTGTGATGCTTCTAAGGAGTTTTCTCACTAGGGTTTGTTCTGAGTAGTTTGTACCCATATCATCAAGGTTGTTGATTATGATTGAGAATCTCTCAAACACTTCATCAATGCTTTCTCCATCCTTCATATTAAACATCTCATACTCTTTTCGCAGCATATCAATCCTCATTTCTTTGACTTGTTTAGTGCCTTCGTGTGTAACCTGGAGTTTTTCCCATATTTCTTTGATTGTCTTGCATCTAGACACCTTTCGGTACTCTTCAAAGATGATAGCACAGTGAAGAAGGTTGATGGCTTTAGCATTCAGCTCCATCTTCTTCTTGTCGTCTTCATTCCATTCAGCTTTTTCTTTTGGAGTCACCACTCCATCAGCACTTATTTTTGTTGGAATCTTGGGACCGCTCACAACAATCTTCCATATGTTGTAGTCAATGGATTGGATGAAGATCCTCATCCTCTCTTTTCAGTAGGCATAGTTCTTCCATTGAAGAAGGGAGGCTTATTGTTTGACTGGCCTTTAGTTAGAGTGTAGGCAACTGTGGTTGTGCCCAAGTTGTTCGCCATTGGACCTTTGCTCCAAGCGGTAAAGCTTGATTCTTGAGACCAAGGCTCCTGATACCAATTGAAGGTTGTAGAAGGTTTAGAGAAGGGGGGTTGAATCTATGACCTTCTTTTAAGTTACTGTAATAACCCTTTTAAAACAAACTTGAAATCTGAATTTGTTTGAACTCAGCAGCGAAAAATTTATGAGATAATTTCATTTTGTCTCATGAATGTCAAAAAACAGAACAGAGGAGGGAAGAGAAAAGCTGACACCATCATGTATCCTAGTTTGGGTTGCCTTTGTGCAATGCAACCTACGTCCAGTCTCTACCACAATAGTGGTGGAATTTTCACTATAGTTAAAGTATTACATACACCAATTTCACAGGATTGGCACAATCCTTTCACACTCAAATTCTAACCTAACTTGACTTGGTTATGCTAATACATAACTATTTACTCTTAATGCTCACCCAACTAAGAAAGGGATATCTCACAGGTACAAGATATAAGACATAGACTTAACCTAAAGAAATCTGATATAACTCTAGGTTTTCACTCATGTGTATCTCTCTACCCTTTTTTCTCTCTTAGGCTCTTTCAATGACTCTCTCATTCAGCCTTTTACCTCAAAAAATTACAGAAAGATAAACATTAAAAAGTAAATTACAATCTGCAAAACATGAAGGAGATTGACTCTTCAACAACCTCTTTGCTATGTGATAAACCAGATTTGCTAGCCTCTGATTCAGTTCTTCACTCTGGCGGAATGCTCCTTTGGCTAGGAAGCACTATCCAAATAGATGAACTTCTTCAGAGTGCTCTTCTCAGAATATACACCTCAAGAACACTGGTTATCTCTCCTTTACTTCTGAATGATGAGAAATCTTCTTTTGTATCTCCTTGCATGTTGCTGAGTTGCTCTCCCTAGGTCAACTCTCGAGCTTTGTGCTTCACCAACTCACCATCTCACTTTTTCCCATTAATCCTCAAAATAGAAACTTTGGTTCTGACCTTCTCTTATTGACCGAAAGCCACAGGATAGCAGAAATAGATATCTTCAATGGTAAACCCAGATCTTGGCCATTGAAAAATAACTTGGTCTCCAAGACACACTTATGACCGTAGATGCACAGCAGAGTAGAACAGAGATCATCTTTCCCATGAAACCCAGAATGGATTGGCAGAATGTTGAAGATGAAGAGAAGAAGATATGATGCATGTATAAGGAAATGAAATCACCTTTTAGCTTCTGACTTCTTGATACAGTTTGATGTGGGAGATTAGACTTCAACCTTTTTGCTTAACCTTCTCTTTATTGCTTCTTTGGTGAACAACTTAGGGACTAAGCTTTCTCTCTCTTAACATCTCTATTTGCCGATCTATATCTGTTATCTCTATTTTCCGATTTATATCTGGTATCTCTATTTTTCGATCTATATCTGTTATCTCTATTTGCCGATCTATATCTATTATTTCTATTTTCTGATTTATATCTGTTATCTCTATTTTTCAAATTATTTCTATTATCCCTATTTACCAATTTATATCTATTTTCTCTATTTTCCAATCTATATCTGTTATATCTATTTTTCGATGCATAACTATCATCTCTATTTGTCGATCTATACCTGTTATCTCTATTTGCCAATTTATATATGTTATCTCTATTTGCCAATTTATATATGTTATCCCTATTTTTCGATCTATATCTGTTATCTCTATTTGTCAATTTATATCTGTTATCTCTATTCTCCGATCTATATCTGATATCTCTATTTTCCGATTTATACTTGGTATCTCTACTTTTCGATCTATATCTATTATCTCTATTTGCCAATTTATATCTGTTGTCTCTATTTGCCAATTTATATCTGTTATCCCTATTTGTCGATCTATATCTGTTATCTCTATTTGCCAATTTATATAGGTTATCTCTATTCTCCAATCTATATCTGATATCTCTATTTTCTGATCTATATCTGTCATCTCTATTTTCTGATTTATATCAGTTATCTCTATTTGCCGATCTATATCTGTTATCTCTATTTTTCGATTTATATCTGTTATCTCTATCTGTTATCCCTAATTGCCGATCTATATCTATTATTTCTATTTTTCGATTTATATTTGTTATCTCTATTTTTCAAATTATTTCTGTTATCCCTATTTACCAATTTATATCTGTTTTCTCTATTTTCCAATCTATATCTGTTATATCTATTTTCCGATCCATATCTATCATCTCTATTTGTCGATCTATACCTGTTATCTCTATTTGCCAATTTATATCTGTTATCCCTATTTTTCGATCTATATCTGTTATCTCTATTTGCCAATTTATATCTGCTATCTCTATTCTCCGATCTATATCTAATATCTCTATTTTCCAATTTATATCTGGTATCTCTATTTTTTGATCTATCTATTATCTCTATTTGCCAATTTATATCTGTTGTCTCTATTTGCCAATTTATATCTGTTATCCCTATTTTTCGATCTATATCTGTTATCTCTATTTATCAATTTATATCTGTTATCTCTATTCTCCAATCTATATCTGATATCTCTATTTTCTGATCTATATCTGTCATCTCTATGTTCTGATTTATATCAGTTATCTCTATTTGCCGATCTATATCTGTTATCTCTATTTTTCGATTTATATCTGTTATCTCTATTTTTCGATCTATATCTGTTATCTCTATTTGCCAATCTATATCTGTTTTTCTATTTTCAAATCTATATCTATTATCTCTGTTTTCAGATTTATATCAATCATTATCCGAGCTATATCAATCATTATCGGTTCTATATCAATCATTATCAGTCATTATCAAATCTATATCAACTATCATCAGATATATATCAACTATCTTCCAAACTATGACTATCAACGGTCAACAAATTCAATCACATATCATACAAGCACAAACACTTATCCATTCGCGATAACTCTTCAATTCAAAGTCGCATCATTTACACATGCGCAATCAAACTCAATCTTCAATCAAATCACCAAACAACGGTGAACTAACGCAATATTCTCGCCCGACCAATTCACTTTTATCAAAATTGTCTCACCAACTATTCAAATTAACAATTCAATTCCATGAAAAACCCTAACCGTTGCATCTATTAAATCAACGGCTCAAAATTACATTGAAAAAAAACCAAAGGCACAATCAATGACAAATACTACTACACTTTTCAATACACGTTAATTTTAAATAACGTCTGAAATTCAAAGGATTTTATTCCTTGTTTTAATAAGCATCTTGAACTAGGGGCAGGGACGGATACATGGGGGGCAAGTGGAGGCCTGGGCCCCCCAGCTTTTTACAAAAAAAAAAAGTTAGTAGTAAAATTTAAGAAGCCCAATCCATAAAATATAATAATTTTTAAAATTTTTTTAAAAACCTAAATTGACTAAACAGAAACAGTGTTTGTGATAAGAAGAAAATAAGGAAAACCAAAACTGCGAATCGATTCCTTTTGAATTGAAGCCATAGTGACGACTGACGCGCGATGCCCTCTAGTCCTCTACTCCACTCAGTTAGTGACTACTATCTCACAAGGTACATTTTATTATATATTTTAAATTTTAAATTTGTTATTATATATCTTAAATAGTTACTATGAGATTTATTGTTCTTGTTGATATATCTGAATATCTCTATGACTAGGGGTGTAATCAATTCGGTTTAGTTTGGTTTTGGACCGAAAACCAACCGAATCGACCTGATCGGTTGAACGTTAATATCAACCATTCGGTTGGCTGCTTTCTGGACAACTGAACTGAACCGAACCGAACCAACAACGATTTGGTTCGGTCGGTTTTTTCGGTTTTTTTATACCTAATAAACAGAATTTAAAATATCATAAAATAAAGTTTAAAACCTTC